>NC_091811.1:40724242-41027272 GCF_041296235.1 Equus asinus | reverse complement strand
GAATAATTTTACATTTTCACATCCTCATATGCCACTCATAATGAGCTTTTGGAATGCACTCTGTTCCTCATTCAACCCTTCTTTCATCTTCTTTCCTTCATATCGCCTCTTTATTTTCCTCTTCTTTAAATATTACACAGTATTCATTCCCTTAATAGCATAATTATATATTTTGCTTTACTTACATATCTATTTTTCAACTGAAGGAAAGCTGAGCTCATCCTCCTTCTGCTGTTTGGTCCCCCGTTTTATGACAAGTACTATCCTAGTTCTGGCATTATTCCTAATAATAAAAACAAACTCCCTTATTAAATTTACACAATGTTATGTGTCAAATATTTAAAAACAACAACAACAAAAAACCTCCCTTAACTTCCCAATTACATGCCTGATCCTATGTAAGACATTTCACATACATACCTACATCCTGTCACCAAACCCTAGGTGAATAGTATTATTCATGTACCTTTACAGATGAAGAAATTGAAGCCAGAATATTGCCTCCTCCATCCCCACATTCTAATCTTAAGGTCAGAAATCCTAATGCAAAATCTTCTCAGGTTTTTGCTTTAGATGCTGCCTAGCCTTGTCAGAAATATGATCACCTTGCTACTGACCAATTTATTAAACGCCCAATCGGCAGACTTCAAGGAAAATTAGACCACGAATTAAATAGAAAGAGCCCTACATAATGACGTAAAATGCGGTATTCTTGATGAGTCATATTGTTTTTGGTTCCTAGGGAAGAGGGTCCAATGACAAACCCTAAAACTGTGAGCCAACTGCTCTGTGAAAATCCAACACATTTAGGACATTTCCCCACATTTTGCCAAGAGAAGAACCTATACCTTGGAAAAGAACCCAATTAGTGGCCCCACCTTTGGCTGATTAATTGAAGATTACAACGTCTTCCTGAGCTCTTTCAACAACACTCATTGCGTTTCAGCTCTTCTGTAGAACACGTCAACAATCTCAAATTTCTTGCTTGCTTTTAGACTTCAAAGAGATTTGTGACTAAAAACAGACTCACCCAACCACCCATTTATGTAAGAAATACTGATGTGATTTTAGCGTACTGCCTAATTCTGCCTTTTTCCTGACACAACAACTGGGAAGAATATCAAAGCAAAAATTGCATTGCTAAGTCTGATAATAGCCAAAATAATGATTATACTAGCACCAGATACTTGAAACACTGCCAACAGAAAGAAAACAGATATCTTTCATTTTGCTTGCTTGAGTAAAATTGAAAAAGAAATTCTGAATCCATGCTGAGTGCCATGGATCTGGTGATCCCATCCCGTATCTGGTAATCATCCAGCTGTGACTTTTTTTTTATTAAGGTGAAAGTCACATAACATAAATTAACCATTTTAAAGTAAACAATTCAGTGCCATGAATTACATTCACAATGTTGTATAACCACACTTCTAACTAGTTTCAAAACATTTCTGTCACCCCAAAAGGAAATTTTGTATCCATTATTCAGTTACTCTGTATACCCCTATCCCCCAGCCCCTGGGAACCACTAATCTGCTTTCTGTCCCTATGGATTTAGTTATTCTGGATATTTCATATAAATAGAATCATACAATATGTGACCTTTTGTGTCTGGTTTATTTCATTTAGCATAATGTTTTCAAAGTCCATCCATGTGGTAGCATTGGGTTATCTCCACCTTTCGGCTAATTTGAATACTGCTGCTGTGAACATGTGTGTGCTCAAACACTGGCAGTTTTTAATTCTTTTTGGTATACCTAGATGTGGGATTGCTAGATCAGATGGTAATTTTATATATAACTTTTTGAGGATACTTCTTCTGTCATCAGCCTCCATGGAGATAGCAAACTATAGGAGCATGTGGGACAACTTCAGTTAAACCAGCACTTCTCAAACTTTTTGGTCTCCATACCTCTTTACACTCTCAAACATTTTTAAAGAACCCAAAGAGCTTTTGATTGTGTTGGCCATGTCTATCAATATTTATTGTACTAGAAATTAAAACTGAGAATGTTTTAAAATAATGGAGCCGTTACACATTAACACAAAGAAAATATTCCTTGGAAAGATAACTATATTTTTCAAAATGAAAATATTTAGTGACAGGAGTGGAACTTTTATATATTTGCAGCTAACGTAGGACAGCTGGATTCTCATACCTGCTTCTACACTCAATCTTTGTGTTAAATTGTTTTATTGAAGTGTAGGAAGAAAATCCAGCCTCATACAGATACATAGTTGGAAAAAAGTGGAATGGTTTAATAGCCTTTTCAGATATTTATGGGCATTTCCTTCCATGTCACATGAAAACTTAACAAGTGGTAGAATCTTAAAGATTAGTTGTGATACAGAATCTGAAACTGTATTAATAAATTTTTCTTATTCAGTTACATTAAAATCCGTTCATCTATTTAGCACTTTGAGTAGCTCTCATTCCTGCGTGATTGTAGCATTATAAATATTGGTTCACTGAGTTACATATCTCCTTCAAATGTTGATATATCATATTATACAATAACAAAAAATCATGTTTATTAATATCACCATCCATCCATCCGAAAAATACGGGAAGCTTTCAAGGTCACAATGGTGGCAGATACATGTTTTCCAAAATTCTAATTTTTACTTAAAAGCTTGAATCTTTTCATTTGCAACAAATCTTGTAGTTGGTGTCCTTGAACTGACAGGCTTACTTCACTTATTTTCAACAAAATATCTGCCAATTACCCAAATCTGAATGATTCTATTTTGTCAGTCCTTCTTACAAGTGAAAAAAATGACATGTCATGAAAAAAAGGACTCGTTTCACCCGCAACTCAGTTGCACAAATGCTTTTCCTCAAGACAATCCGTATACTTCTACATGCAGCAGAAGTTCCTCACGGCAACTTTCAAATTCATCATACAGAATTTTAAAAAGGCATGTCCTCAAAGGTCAAGATTTAAGAAAAGGAATAGGGGCCAGCTCATGGCCAAGTGGTTAAGTTTGCACTCTCCACTTCAGCAGCCCAGGGTTTCACTGGTTCGGATCCTGGGCACGGACCTAGCACTGCTCATCAGGCCATGCTAGGGCGGCATCCCACATAGCACAAACAGAAGGACCACAACTAGAACATACAACTATGTACTGGGGGGCTTTGGGGAGAAGAAAAAAAAAAAGAAGAAGATTGGCCAGAGACGTTAGCCCAGGTGCCAATCTTTAAAAAAATAAATAAAATTAAATTAATAATTTTACTGCTCCATCAAGCATATTCCTAAGTGAAACTGGCATTTTGTTTTTTACTGCCAGAGCGTGGTAGTGAAGAATACAACGGCTACCAGTGCCGGGCAGAACCACAGTCTGGCCAGCAGTGTTACCCACCATTGTTTTGCACCATCAGTGCAAATGTCCACACATTGGAAAAGGCAAATAAAGTTTCAGGATTATTATGAAAATAGTTTTACTTTTCAGAACTCTCTGAATGGGTCTCAGGATCCCTAAGGGTCTGTAGACTATGCTTTAAAAACCACTATTCTAAACATAGAAGCTGACCAGAGAAAAGTTATAAAGGCATAGCTTTTTAAGAGCAGGACTAGAAATTTGGGATTCCCAGCAAATCAGCTGAAAAGGTGCCCCAAGAATTGCATGTGTTAAAAGCCAAAGGAGACAGACAAAAGAAAAGAAGCAGTCTTAACCTCCTAAACAAGCACACTTTTTAGGGGGCTTTTGAACGGTGCCAAACATCCTTCCTTTACAAGAAGGGCTTCTGCTACCATTTCTTCACCCGTATCTGGTTGAGAAAATACTCTAGAACCCCACATTTGCCTTAGAATCTCCACAACCCCTACACCACAGCTGTGGACTCTTAGTTTATCAACTCAGCTCCAAGTTCTTTTCCCTTCCAGACCATTCCAGAGAGGATGAATAAATAGATCAGTATCTTAGATTCACACCTCAGAGCTCTGTCACTCCCCCAAAACTTTCTGACTCTCTACTGACTTCTGTGGTTTCCTCAGGGTCCCCGCAGATATTTTTCCCTTTAAAAAATAGCCATACATTACTAAAGTTTGAGAAGCATTGTTGTATAATGTACAAAACCTACTCTTAACATTCAAGGCCTTTGGAATTTGGACCTCAACTAAATTTTTTGCTTTATGATCTATTAATCCTTTTTACCTGTGGTTCCCAAATCTGGCTATTGATCCGAATCTCCTGGAAAGGTTTCTCAAGCTACAGATTCCAGAGGCCACCCATCAGAGGTTGCTTTTTAATTGGTCTTAATGGAGTCCAGGAATCTGTATAATTTTTAAAGTTTCTTCTTTGATCGTAACGTTCAACTAGGTTTGGGAACACCAGCTGGAATTACTCTAGTCAGACTAGTCTCCTTATCAGCCTTCCAATTATCACACTTTTCTACTTCTGCACTCTGCTGCCCATATTCTTATACCTTCTACCCGCCTTCTCCCTAAGCAAATCCTACCCACCCTCAAGATCCAGCTCAATTAATACCCAACCAGTCCCTACAAATATCTTCCTTGATTGCGCCAGCCAGAATACAATCTCTTATCCTTGGGACCTCAGCAATACTGTTTATCTTTCCAATTTATTTGGTACATCGTCTTGTGCCACCTCAAATTATTGTTGCTTTGAATAATTTTTGACATGCTATCGTTATTTGACTTTTGACATATTTTTGTTTTATCTTCCTATCTACAATGGAAGGCCCTCCAGGGCAATCATGTGCATTCTTATTGGATACAAAGTTCCTAACCACTGTCTTGCATTTTGCTGGCTTTAAAACAATCTGTCACTTTGATGGCACATATCTAAAAATTCTGAAATATGCAAGGTAATATTTAACATTCATATAGTGCTTTAAGATTATAAATAATTTTCGTATCTGTTATTTCACTTGTCACATTAACCCTATTAAATGTGGTAATGTTTATTACCCCCATCTTCAAGTTGGAAACCAAGGCTTGGTTCTGTCTAACAACTTAACCAAGGTTAAATAAGTATTAAATGGCAGAGTAGGGAAAATAATTTGGGTTCATCAAGTTCCAGAGGCTAAGCTCTTAATCATTATGCTGTATTTCTATATATGCATTTACTATTCGTTTTTTATCCCCTTATTTATTCATTTATTTTCAGTGAGGAAGATTGCCCCTTAGCTAACATCTGTTGCCAATCTTCCTCTTTTTGCTTGAGGAAGATTGTCCCTGAGTTAACATCTGTGCCAATCTTCCTCTCTTTCATATGTGGGATGCTGCCACAGCATGGCTTGATGAGCAGGGTGTTATGTCCACCCCGGGATCCGAACCCAGGAACCCCAAGTCACTGAAGTAGAGCGTGCAAACTTAAGCACTACATCACTGGGCTGGCTCTATCCCCTAATTTTTATTTTGCGTACCTTCTATCTACAAACATAAAACAGCCACCTTTATTCAGGACACTAGTCTGAGCTCTTAAAAATTTTCATCTCATTTTATTCTCAAGAACAAAACCAAAAGATTCTAAGAAGCCTGGGGGGTGGGGCTAGGGGAAACCCTGAGGGTAAGATGAAGTCAGCCTTGCTAAGGAGAGGAAGCACGAACGGGACCTTAAAAGATGGGTAGAAATAAACTAGGCAAACACTGAAAACAAGAGGAAATGAGCACCAACAATTTAGGGTGTGATAAGAGTTTTGGCCTGGCTGTTTCAGAATGTTTGTGCTGGAGAGTTCCAGACTGTGAGCTAAAGGCAGCTTGGCAGGGTGAGGCTGATGGAGAGGATCTTAGAATCCCAGGGTAGTTAATGCTGTCTTGATCCCTTATGCAGCTGGCGGTTAGTGGGGTCATTGCCTCATTTAAGTATTTTCCTGATAACATCTTTGAAATTTGATTTATTGACTCAATAATTGCCTTGTTATTCATAGCCCCAAAGCTTGATATTTCTGCTGAAATCTACAACATTGAAATATTAACAGTGTCAATCAAAACACCCATTCTGAACCCTTTTCTTAGAAGCTGTTGCCACAGTCACGACTTCAGAGGGCCTTCTTTCTTACCTCCTCTTCTGTATCACAGGGCGATCACTAGGATTCCTATTTGACTCTGATTCTATGGCCAGAATATTTCTTCAAAAGGTTTCCTGTTATCTGAGATATAACACTTCAAGCTTTAAAAGAGCAGACCCGGACATGTTCTAAATTTGAACTAGTTTAATTCAATCCAGCGATGATACTGAGGAACTTCATTTGCTGCTGGAAAACTTGGGGCTGTAAAGACAAAACTAAGTGGCCTCAGGGATGCAGAAGTGTGTGTCCTGACTCGACCTGTCCATGAAATCATGAAAATCCAGAGCTTCCCAAAAGACCTTTGCCTTTTAGAGGATTGCCACATGAGCCCTAATGAAAAGGGGGTGGCTCTGGGAGATTTGCCAGAACTCAGCAGCAAGCTCTGGGTTTCATGTTCCAGGATCACAACAAATTGTGAAAACAGGAGAGTGCTTAAACTTACCTTCATTGAACATGTTGTTACTCAGAGCACCAAGTTTAAAAATAATAATAATGAAATAAAATCAGTAAATAAGCCTCAGAATCCCATCTTTCACTATAAACCTTTTTTTTTCCAGAAAAACACAAAAAGATTTGTCCCCACATTTCAGTTCTATTCAAGAAGAGAGAACTGAAGGTAAATGGATTTCTGTTATACACTCATTTAACGAATCCTGTGAACTTATACATGCATGGATTCTAAGAGCTCTAGGAGAATTGGGGAACAAGAAAAGGTTTCTGCTTGCATAGCTCTTCCATTCTAGTAAGGAAATAACACACCTGAACACACACACACACACACACACACATATATATATATACCGCTGTTAATAAGAAAACTGTCGGGCCGCGGCAAGTGCTTTGTAGAAGTGACTGGGCAGCTACTTCAGACTGGTCAGCCAGCGAAATTCTTTCTGAGGAGGAGATATTTAAACAAATCTGAATGACAGGAAGAAGTCAATCCCGTGAAGATGTGCACAGGTGTAGATCATCAAGAAAACAGAAGCACACTACCCTCACGGGTGGCCCACCCTCACTTGGACAACTTTTAAATTGGAGTCCATGCTGCAGACCTACTAAAAGGGAACAGAACATAATTGCTGTGGTCTGAACGTTTGTGTCCCCTCAGCATTCATATATTGAAACCTAATGCCCAATGTGACGGTATTAGGTGGTAGGACCTTTCGGAGGTGATTCTGTCCTGGGGGTGGAGCCCTCATGAATGGCAGTAGTGCTCTTATAAAAGAGACCCCAGAGAGATCCCCTCCCCATCGGCCATGTGAGGACACAGCGAAAAGACGCCTTCTGTGACCCAGGAAGTGGGGCCTCACCAGACGCTGAATCTGCTGGTGTCTTGATCGCGGACTTCCCAGCCTCCAGAACTTAAGAAATAGACGTTTTTTGTTATTAAGCCACCCAGTTTATGGTATTTTGTACAGCAGTCTGAACAGATGAAGATGATAATAGAATAACGATGTAAAATAATGAGATTGGACTAACAATTGTCTATCATTTCTCACTTACGTCCTGTCTTGCAATCGATGTTCTTTTGATTACAGCAACTATATTCCAAGTGAATAGTATACTTTCCTTCTTACTACTGTAAAGGTATCATGTATTTTTCTTTTATCAAAGTAGGAATGCCATAATAAAATTAAATTATACTATTAATCCTTTTTGAGGTTTAATTGTGCATTTTTATCAATTTTTAAAATTATTAATGAGTGTACTCTGGATAAAATCCAAGATGATGATCACTCAAGGACTGGTGACATCACTGAGATGGTGAACAAACTGGAACCCAATCCACTTTTGAACTAGTAGAGGACCAGCGGGGAATGCTTCACGTCCAATGAAACATCTGGAATAACCGCACTTGACTTTTAAGATAGCCAAGGTTCCTCTGAATAGAGTTTAACCTCCACTGATACAACAGGCAGAGAGCTACATGTATCCACTAATCTTGGGTAAATCAAGATTACTTTCCTCTGGATTCACTCCTCCAGCCATCAAAAGGTAATAACAACCCTGCCAAACTCTGAGAGATATGCCAATTCTAAGTAATAATAATAATAGCAGCTACCATTCATTGAGCAGTAAGGACATCAGATGGTTTGCAAAGCTGGCCACAATATCTTCTCTCATCCCTGCATGCATACCCCTTATAATAAAATTTTGTGGTCTCACAGCCAGCATCATACATAATGGTGAAAAACTGAAGGTCACGCCTCTGAGAATAGAACAAGACAAGGGTACCCACTCTCACCATTCTTATTCATCAGAGTACTGGAGGTTTTGGCCAGAGCAGTTAGGCAAGAGAAATAAACAAAAGGAATCCAAAAGGAATCCAAATGGAAAGGAAGAAGTGAAACTCTCACTGTTTGCAGATTACTTGATTCTATATATAGAAAACTCTAAAGAGGCCACCAGAGAAGTATTAGAATTAATCGATAACTACAGCACAGTTTCTGGGTACAAAATCAACTTACAAAATTCAGTTGCATTTCTTTTCTTTTTTTCTTTTTTGTTTTTTTTTTCTTTTGAGGAAGATTAGCCCTGAGCTACCATCCACTGGGAATCCTCCACTTTTTGCTGAGGAAGATGGGCCCTGATTAACATCTGTGCCCATCTTCCTCTACTTTATATGTGGGACGCCTGGCACAGCATGGCTTGACAAGCAGTGCATAGGTCTGCTGCCAGGATCGGAACCAGCAAACCTCAGGCCACTGAAGCAGAGTGCGTGAACTTAACTGCTACCACCACAGGGCCAGCCCCTGCATTTCTACACTCTAATAACAAACTAGCAAAAAGAGAAGTCAAGAATACAATCCCATTTACAATTCCAACAAAAAGAATAAAACATCTAGGAATAAATTTAACCAAGGAAGTGAAAGACCTATACACTAAAAACTATAAGACATTATTGAAAGAAATTGAAGAAGACATGAAAAAATGGAAAGATATTCCATGCTCATGATTGGAAGAATAAACATGGTTAAAATGTCCATATTACCTAAAGCAATCTAGATTCAGTGCAATCCCAATCAGAATCCCAATGACATTCTTCACAGAAATAGAACAAAGAATCCTAAAATTTATATGGAACAACAAAACACCCCAAATAGCCAAAGCTGTCCTGAGAAAAAGGAAAAAAGAAGAAAGCTGGAGACATCACAATCCCTGACTTCAAATATACTACAAAGTTACAGTAATCAAAATAGCATGGTATTGGCACAAAATCAGACACATAGATCAATAGAACAGAATTAAGAGCCCGGAAATAAAACCACCCATGTGGACTGCTAATCTTCAATAAAGGAGCCAAGAGCATACAACAGAGAAAGAAAAGTCTCTTCAATAAATGGTGTTGGGAAAACTGGACAGCCACATGCAAAAGAATGAAAGTAGACCATTACCTTATAGCATACAGAAAAATTAATTCAAAATGGATTAAAGAAGTGAAGGTAAGACCTGAAACCATAAAACTCCTAGAAGAAAATATAGGCAGTACACTCTTTGACACTGGTCTTAGCAGGATCTTTTCAAATACCATGTCTACTCAGGCAAGGGAAACAAAACAAAAGTAAACAAATAGACTACCTCACACTAAAAAGCTTCTACAAGGCAAAGGAAACCATGAACAAAATGAAAAGACAACCCACCAACTAGGAGAAAATATTTGCAAACCATATATTGGAAACGGGTTAATTTCCAAAAAACATAAAGAACTCACACAAATCAACAATAAAAAAACAAACAACTGGATTGAAAAAAGGGCAGATGATGTGAACAGACATATTTCCAAAGAAGATATACAGATGGCCAACAGGCACATGAAAAGATGTTCAACATCACTAATTTTTAGGGAAGTGCAAATCAAAACTATGAGAGGGGCCAGCCCAGCACTGTAGTGGCTGTCTGTATGTTCCACTTCAGCAGCCTGGGGTTCTCAGGTTCAAATCCCAGGAGCAGATCTATGCACACTGCTTATCAAGCCATGCTGTGGCCACATCCCACATACAAAAAATAGAAGAAGAGTGGCACAGACGTTAGCCCAGCGACAATCTTCCTCAAGGAAAAAAAGAAGAAAAGAGGAAGATTGGCAACAGATGGTAGCTCAGGGCCAATCTTCCTCACCAAAAAAAAAACCCCCCCCCCACACACACACACACTAAAATCAGATATCATGTTACACCCATCAGAGTGACCATAATTAACAATACAAAAATAACAAACGTTGGAGAGGATGTGGAAAAAGGGGAACTCTCATCTACCACTGGTGGGAATGCAAACTGGTGCAGCCACTATGGAAAACAGTATGGAAATTTCTCAAAAAATTAAAAATAGATATACCATATACTCCAGATATCCCACTGCTGGGTATTTATCCAAAGAACTTGAAATCAACAATACAAAGAGGCTTATGCACACCTCTGCTCATTGCAGCATTATTCACAATAGCCGAGATGTGGAAACAACGCAAGTGTTTATCAACTGGTGAATGGATAAAGAAGATGTGGTGTATATATACAATGGAAACTACTCAGCCATACAAAAAGACAAAATCATCCCATTTGCGACAACATGGATGGACCTTGAGGATATTACGTTAAGCAAAATAAGCCAGATAGAGAAAGACAAACACAGTATAATTTCACTCATTTGTGGAAGATAAACAAACGCATGTAGGATTAGTAGTTACCAGAGGGGAAGAGGGTGGGGGCAAGGATGAAAGGCATAAAGAGGCACATATGTATGGTGACAGATAACAGCTAGGCTACTGGAGTGAGCAAGATGCGGTCTATACAGAAATTGATATATAATAATGTACACCTGAATTTACACAATATTATAAACCAATGTGACCTCAATAAAATAATTTTAAAAAACATTTTTGTGGTCTCTCCCTTAAGAAGTGGCATCTCTTTCCCCACCCCTTGAATCTGGGCAGGTCTTATAACTTGCTCTAACTAATAAAATGTGACCAAAATGACATTGAGCAAGTGCCTAAAAAGGCCTGTTGCTTCTGCTCTTGCTCTTAGAATGCTGTTCAAGGCCACCCGGTAAAGTCTGAACTAGCCTACTGGAGGATGCAAGGCCACATGGAAAGAGACACTCAACCATCCTAGCTGTTCCAGCCATACCAGTTGAGACCTCAGACCCGTGAGATTGGCTGTCAGACCATCCAGTTGTAGCCAAGCCACCAGCTGACCTCAGCCACAAGAGTGAACCCAGGCAAGACCTGTAGAATAATTGTGGAATCAACCAGAAAACCATGAGGAAGACATCGTTGATGTCTTAAGCTGTTAAATGTTGGGATGGGTTTTTGCAATTAGAAATAACTGATACACTAAGTGTGGACTACGAGGTCTAAGTGTTTTATATTTAGTGTCTAAATGAATCTTCTTAACAACACTGTGAGGCCAATACACATTACAAATAAAGAACGTGAAGCTCAGTGAATTTAAGTAACTTGCCCAAGGTCACACAGTAAAACAACAAATCAAACCACCACTGTTTGGCTTCAAGAGTACATTTATATCACTCTACCGTTCTGTAAGAATGTTTTAAAATATTGTTCTATGATGATCCTGTGAAGGAAAAGGCGGGGAGGGCTTTTAAAATCCAAGCCAGATTATTAGTATTATTTTTCTATATGGAATACAATAGTTTTTGGAATTTCAAGGAAATAATGGTGTGTATGGGGAAAAGGAGACAACTTTAAAATGCAGATAATTTATTTGTTAATAAATATACAAAATACTGTATAAACATACACAATATATTGATTGATATATTCAAATCAATATATTCATATAATTTCCAAACAATTCAAAGTGTATAGTGCAATAATTCTTTGTTTTTGAGGAAGATTAGCCCTGAGCTAACATCTGCTGCCAATCCTCCTCTTTTTGCTGAGGAAGACTGGCCCTGAGCTAACATCCATGGCCATCTTCCTCTACTTTAAATGTGGGACGCCTACCACAGCATGGCTTGCCAAGCGGTGCCATGCCCGCACCCAGGATCCGAACCTGCGAACCCTGGGCCACCAGAGCGGAACGTGCTCACTTAGCTGCTGCGCCACCAGGCCAGCCCCTGTAGCACAATAATTTTAAAAAATTTAAACAATGCATGACACTGAGGTACTAGATCCTCTACAAAGTTATAAAAAATCAATTTTACTGAATTTCTTTGATACTCTCCTAAGCTAAAAATCAGTAAACATTGAGCTCCACTAGGCACTCAAGTCACTTTGAGATTTTGTTTCAGACCAGGCCACCTCCTTCAGGATCCTCCTGCTCAGCTACACCTGGGCCCACTCAGAGGCAAACGAATTAGTCAAAATGCATATAGGTCAGAATTTACACTCAATTAACTATTTATTGAGCACCTGCTAGTTATCTCTGGGCTAGGTTCTGTGGCAGAGACAAAGAAGTAAGGAATATAGTCTCTTCTGAAGCCAAGGAAGTGTGGTGGGAATTGACCAAGTTGTCCTCCCTTCAGCCTCTCTGGCCATCGGCTGAACGATCAGACAACCATTAATATAGCAGCTGTGCTCATCCACCCAGAAGGTAATCGTCACTGATGTGCCGGGCTCATACATGCCCAGGAATCAGGATAAAAGGAACTGTCATGAAAGCCTCAGTGACTATGGACAAGTTGCTCATGGCCAGCCCACTTCATTGCCCACCTGGCTTCCACCTCCCACGCTACATCCGAGGTCTTTTCAAAAGAACGGTTTTCAGATCCACACACTCACAATATATCCAAAATAGCAGACAAAATGAACATCGGCATTAAAGACAAACACCTTAACGCTAACTCACTGCTGTTGAAAGTCCCATCAGAGAGGGATGTTCAGGCCCAACGCACACACAGCTTCCTTTTCCAGTCCTGATCCAGTTTCGTTATATGTGGCTAATGCCAAACTGCTACCCATTGCCTTGGCAACATATCCACTTGCTAAAAAAGGAAATAAAACTCGTGGTTCATTTAAAATTTCTATCTGCCAGGTTTCACACACTAATTTGGGAAATACTTTTTAAAAGCAATAGACATTAATAGCATACAAATAGTAACAGAAAAATATTTCATGAGAGAAGATACTCATGAAAATCTGTTAGAAGTTTTTTTAATATGAATCAAAGCATTTTGGTGCCATTAATGTTCTTTAATGTTCTCTGTTAAAATATTATTTCTGCTTTAAAATTTATACTATATTTAGTCTTCTAGTAACTTCTTGACTCTTTGTATATTGGAATTTCTCATATTGGAATTTATATAGAGTTAAAGAAAATAAAGATTACTCTAAGGAAGCCCTAACTGTAGATTTGAAAACAATAAAAGATTAGCAGGTTTTTTTGTTTGTTTTTCTGTGAGGAAGATTGGCCCTTTCTTGTAGGTTTCTAGCAAAAGGAACCATAGCCTCATCATTCAGTTATCTATTATTTACCTTCCACTTCAACATTCCTCAGCTTTTAATTTTTTTTAATCAGATTCTGTTGGTAAATGAAAAAGAAAAGAAACGGAAGAGTTTTCAAAATTGAACCTAAATACTAAAAAGCCGCAGACTGTAGAACAGGCCAACAGCACAAAAGTAGTCATAGCATTTTGTTTCCATGCTTCAATTTGTTGGCTAGAAGCTACCTTCAGCAGTTATCTCAGGGATGGCTCAGAATTTAGGAAGTCGGCTAGGCAGCTTTCCCAGGAAACGCAAAAAACAGGACAGGGCCTGCACTCTGTTGGAACAGAAGCGCCTTGAGACTACGTTTTGAAGCACAATGCCAGAGTCGGCATACTTCCTCACCCTGTAATTAACTATCGCTATTGCAATAGGATTCTCTCTCCAAGGGGATCCTTTTAATGAGTTGATACATTTATCTTACTTTCAAAGGGACCGTTCTGCTGAATCACTGAATTCTGAAAGTATTCAAAAATTATCTCAGTTTAATTTGCTTTTTATCCACAGGGAATATTACATGGCTAACTAGTAGAATACCGAGAATGTATAATGATATCTATGACTTTCTAAAAGACGGTAACAAGTTACCAAAAGTGTCTGGAAGCCTAAATAATTATTCCTGACTAACAGTTGTTGAGCGCTCATTATAACCATGTAATATACTAAGTGCTTTCATGCATGATTCATTCACTCTTTCATTCAACACGGACCTATTGTCTACTATGTGCACTGTTCTAGGTCCCAGAGAACGGCTGTGAACAAACAGAATCCCTGCTTTCATGGAGTTTATATTCCAGTAGGGAAATAATCAACAATTAAATAAAGTAAAACATAAAGCATGTGTCATGAAAACAAGCACTATGGAGACTAAGCAGAGAATGGAGATAGTGAGTGACTGTGTGTGTATGTGAAAGAATCTCATTCAAATGAGTTGACATATGAGCAGAGACCTGAAGGAGCTGAGGAAATCCAGAAGTGGATCCCAGGGGGATGTTTGTGAAAGAGCATTGAACAATTACTTATTGAGTATTTGTTATGAACAACTTATCATTTAATCCTCACAGCAGCACTTCCTCCTAGGTAGTTTCATTGCTCCCATGTTACAGGTAAGAGAATTGAGACTTAAAAACGTAAAGAAACTTGCTTAAGTTAAGTACAAAGCGCAAGCTAAGATGTGAACCTGGATCTGCCTCACTCAAAGGCTGTGCTTTTAACCATCGTCCTTCTGTCAAATCACCAAACTGCCCGATAATGAGATTTCTGCATGCTCAATATGGGGACCTACCTAATAGGATAGTCAATTACAACATCACACTTAGGAAAAAATCCACTTGAAAGGAAAAAAAGTAAATAAAGTTTGGCTCAATCAAATAAGCAAATGGGAAAAATTCCTCTCTACTCCCCCCATGAGGGGTTTGATCTTGTAAGTTACGGCTCTCCAGGCACAAAAAACAAGAGATGCCCCCACTGACCCTGTGCGGGCAGGTGCTGAAATTGTCTCTCAAAGCAGCACTCTCAGGGCTGCCAGAAGAGGCCATGAGGAGGGGGAGGGGGAGAGGAAGAAGCAGGGGGCAGGGACAGTGTTTGTTGTTGGAAATCTCTATCATCACTCTGCCTTCCGTTCACCCCTCTCTTTTCAACTGAGTCTCAGCATCCGGGTTGGATATTTACATCTGGCTACATAACTGAGCTCTTCACAAGGTATAATCTACCTCGAGACTGGTCTTGCTGGGAAGGGAGAAATGGCTTTCAAGACCCACCATCCACATGACTTCACTTAAGTGCTGCATTCCACAAGGCCTTAACCAGGTGGCGGCTGAGAAAGGGTGGCGGCACCATCACCACTCCGTTGTTCAGGCTTTGGGGCCCTTGATTTCCTCTTCACTCCCTGGAGAGTCGTGTACCTGTGCATTAAAGTGTGTGTGTAAAGACAGAAGGGTGTGCATAGGAAAATGGGGAAGGGCGAAGCTGTGTTTCTCAGCCACTCCAAACCTGATAAGTGGGGTTTTGCAGCAAGTGAGTGATTTAAGGGAAAGTGTACATACAAACCTAAACAATCAAAGGGAAGATTATCGTACTCAATACCAGGCATAGATGTTTTTCTTTCTACCTCTCAAATCCAAAGAGGAAAATCAGGACGAGTGGCTTAGGTTGTAAACTTTCAGGTCAAGGACCCTTTCCACTGAGCTCAGCTCTTAAGTTCTCAGTAGTCAACTACGTGTAAAACATAATTAATAGCACGATAAATATAAGTTGTGGAAGATGCGAGGGAAAGTCAGAGGCCTCTTCCATGGGCCCCCTACAGAAGGCCTATCATAAAGAGGACTTAATCAACGCTAGTAGGACTATTAAAGAGTATCACCTATTAAAACTGTGCTCTTCCCCAGCGCCTCTCATTGGAGTTTCTCCGTGTGGGTGTGTTCGTAAGAGAGGAGTGGGTGAGCGAGAGCGTACTGGGTACAATTTGTGTATCTGCAAGAGAAA
Source organism: Equus asinus (assembly GCF_041296235.1). Taxonomy (NCBI): domain Eukaryota; kingdom Metazoa; phylum Chordata; class Mammalia; order Perissodactyla; family Equidae; genus Equus; species Equus asinus. The sequence continues at coordinate 41,011,313 of NC_091811.1, read as the reverse complement.
ACAGAAGCTCTCAATGAGGAAGAACATATGTTTCTGGGACTGCATCTGTGCAAAAAGTACACACTCCTGAGAAGTACTAATTTAAAAAAAAACTATATGAAAAAGTCTTTTATTTTACATATGTCATCTTCTCGGCACATTTCCCTCCTATCGCCCTTTCCGCCTGACCCAATAGTCCTTTGCCACCCTCAGGTCCAAGAAAACCATGCAATGTTTCAAACAGTCGGACAGAGCCTGCCTAACCAGATTCACTCGGGGATCCCAGAGGCAAAACTCAGCCCAAGAACAGAAGTGACTCTCCACGGCGCACCTGCCTGGAGGCGGCCCCTCCGCAATCAGGCAGAAATCACATCCTCTCCGAGGACTGGGGAAAGGCGGAGCAAGGCAAACAGAGCGCGGCGCGGCACTGGCAGGCAGTAGCCGTGGGGACTCTGAGAGTGGCGCGACCCCAGGCGGACCGCACCCCTCGGCCACCTCCCCGCGGGCGGTTCGCGCTCGCCAGGTGTCGGTGCGCGCGGCCGGCCCCGCCCCCGCTCCCGCTCCCCGGCCAAGTGCGCGTGCCCGGCGGGAGCTGCGCCCCCTCCCCGGGAAGGCCGGGCGCTCGGCCCTGGAGGCCGCGCTCGCCCCGGCTCAGGCCTCTCACCGGCGCCGGGGGGCGGGGCCGGAGGCGGGGCCGGGGCGGCGGGGCGGGGCTCGCGCCGGGGCCCCCTGCTCCGCTGCAGCTTCGCCTGCAGGTCTCGCGGCAGGCGAGCTGCTCGGTCGCGTCCTCGGGCCCCATGGCAGCCCCCGGTTCCCCAACCGAATGCGGCTACATCCGGACAGTCCTGGGCCAGCAGATCCTGGGGCAGCTGGACAGCTCCAGCTTGGCGCTGCCCTCCGAGGCCAAGCTGAAGCTGGCGGGGAGCAGCAGCCGCGGCGGCCAGGCGGCCAAGAGCCTGCGGATCCAGGAGCAGGTGCAGCAGACCCTGGCCCGGAAGGGCCGCAGCTTCGTGGGCAACGGTGAGTGGAGCCCGCCGGTCCCTGAACGGCCGCGACCCCACCCCCTACCCTTTCCCCTACCCCTCCCTCACCCTCAGCGCCCTGGTGCTTCCACCAGCTGCTTCCTGGGGGTGCGGGACCGGGGCTTCTGCCCACCTGTTGCTCGCCGTCCCTTTGTATGACCCATCGCGCCTCAAGATTCAGGCCGGCTTACTTGAGGAAAGCACTCTTCTAAAATAACCTCGTACTCAGCACTGTCATATATGTGTCTGTGTATATTAAATGCACATCTGTATGTGAAACAATTCTGTCCAAGATTTTCACCCCTTCCTTAACCTGCTCCTCTCGCCTCCCATCCCCCCAGCCCCACCCGACGGGGAACTTAATCTGGAGGCTCCAGAAGTCTATAAACACTTTGCAATTCTTTGCGGAAATTTGGTATGATTATTTTTCTGCGAGAAAGCCCCCCTAGCTTTTATTAGGTTTTCTAAAGAGTCTATGACCCCCATAAATATTTTGTAAAAGAAACCTGGAAGTACTGGCGCTCCTACGACCGGTAAATTGGGATTGTGGTGCCTCGCCCAGGTATTTAGGGGCGCTCCGCCCAGCGTGCGGAGCGAGGGGTTGATCAAGGAAGTGAAATAAATTGGGTAGGAGGCTTAGGGCCAGGGAACAACTTCCCCCCTCCCCCCCACCCCCCCGCGCGGAGGAGGAGAAGGAAGGGAACTTTGGCCCCTGCAGCAGCACCACCGCCCGCCTCCCTGCGCCTCGGCGACACCCTCGTGGGCACAGCGCTGGTCTCTCCAAAAACTTAAACTTGGAGGTGAAAGGGGTTTAAAAAAAAATACTATATTAGTAACTGATAATCAGGGGAGGTGGAAGGGGAAGAAGATAGCAAACCAGTTGTGGAAATTAGAGAAAACGATAAATCGTTTTCTCTCCTGTTAAAAGTCAGAGGATCGGAGCCACACAGTAACTCTTTTATTAGTTGTTTAATTTATTTTTTTCATTATAAAAGTATTAATAGGCCTATTGTAGCAAAGAGAAGAGGAAAGCAACTGAACAGTTAATTAAGTTGGGATATCAGTTGGTTTCCTGCAATGTTAAATTGTTTCTGTAGGAAGTAACTTGGGCAGTGGCAAATGCAGAACCCATTAGGGAAAAGAAAATTACTTGCAGATCACACCAGAGATTTCAAACAGCAGACCTTAGCAGGCTGTATTGTTTTCAATTTGTAGGAAAGAATCAGGCAGTCGATATTTACATACTTGAAAGGTAGAGAGAAGATGTTAATGATTATGGTTACTGTAATTGAGTGCCTACTATGTGCTAAGAATTGGATTGTGTGGTTTGCATGCAGTATATTGCTTATGTTTCAAAAAAACCCATATGAGGTAGGTGTTTTAATCCCCATTTTATAGATGAGGAATCCAAGCGGTTAAAACTCGAGTTCCCACAGATAGTAAGTGGCATAACTGGTGTTTAAAGTCCCAAACCTGAATTTTTAAACCACTCGTCAGTTATATTTTTAAGACTTTTGGTTGTGAATACAAAGTGAGATTTTTATTAGACCCTAAGCCTCTCTATGGCCCCCTCTCGTTTTCCTCGAAATGAAATTGAGATAGTTCTGTGAGAGGAGGGAGGTTTAGATAGCACAGAACTGTCACAGTACATGGAAAAAAGAGCCTGAATTTACGTGTAGGAGTCTGACTCAAGATTCCAGGACAACTGAGGCCAATTTTTGACTAGTAGAGTTATTGCACCCCTTTAGTCTGTTGCAGGTCCAATGCTAAACTGGAACCAAACTAGCTTCTGCTGCTTTGAGGACACAAGGGGGATGCACAATAGATTTTCTTTCTTGCCCTCTGAGAATGGCTAGTCAGAAAGAGGAACCAGACATCAACTATTCCATAAATGGGGGGGATGAACAGAAGGAAGGGGAGCATTGCTGAGCTTCTCCTGTGTGCCTAACCCTGTTTACGAACATGTTTGCTTTTCCTCATGCTCTTAAAACAATTTTAGAAGATAGATATGAGGATCCACTTCACATATGAAGAATGTGTCGGTCTTTCGACGTTAATTGGACACCTTGTCCCAAACCCACACATGATCTGTTCTCTCTACCACGTGGTAAATTCATGTTGCGTGGTGATTTCAGGAACCGTCAAACGAGTCTGTTCGTCATACAGGGCACTGTGCAGGTGCCGAGTTAAACATAGACCCTGCTTGCTTTAAAAGCAGGGAGTTTAAAATCTAAAGAAGGAAATCTCCCTCTGAACGAGTTATCAAATAAAAAGTGGTGAGCAACTCAGAAGGACAGCGAACACATTATGGAGTTGAGAATATGAGTTAGACTACCAGCTGAAGGGACTCTGGAAAGCTTCTTGGAGGAATTGGGATTTTAGATCACAAAAATTCAACAGGATTGGGGGCTCGCCCCGTGGCTGAGTGGTTAAGTTCGCGCACTCCCACTCCGCTGCAGGCGGCCCTGTGTTTCGTTGGTTCGAATCCTGGACGCGGACATGGCACTGCTCATCAAACCACACTGAGGCAGTGTCCCCCATGCCACAACTAGGTGGACCCACAACGAAGATTATACAACTATGTACCGGGGGGCTTTGGGGAGAAAAAGGAAAAAAAAAATCTTTAAAAAAAAAATTCAATAGGATTGAACATGAGGAGGTGGTTGGAGGAAGAGCATTCTAGGAGCGAACAGCAGAAGTATTTGTTGTTCACAGAATTGTGGTAGAACAAAGGACACTGTCCTAGTTCTTCTGCTTTAATGCTCAGGGCAACTCTTGAGAGGCTCTTCCAACTAAGGAACAAAGTGTTTGAAATATTTTGATTACAACAGGAGCTTCTCAGCAAGCTGAAATACCTCAGCAGCCTACACAGAAGTGCAAGTCAGTCAGAGAGATAAGGCAGCAAACAGCTACTTGCTTTAGAGCCTCAGTTTTTTGAGTCTCCGAAAAGTAATCAGCTTCAAAGGAATTTAACGTGAACATGCCACAGAACAATTACCAGGGGTGGTTGGTGTGTGTTGTATAATTGAAGTTGTTTGGGAAAGGTCTGGGGGCCGGTGATGGTTGTATTGTTTTTATTGTTTCCGTGTTCGTATTGTGACTCTAAAGTTGAAACAGACAAGCAATTGTTGAAAACAGTGCTGGTCTGGAAAGAATCCTGTATCAACACAAGAAATTCCGGGAAGAAACGACCCTGGTGTTAACTGCTGTTGGCTCCAGGGCCCTGGAGAATTCTGAATTGTTGACATACCTGTAAGATTGAGGCAGCAGATAATCTGCTGAAAAAGAGATGAGATAAATGTGGCTGGCTTGTTGATAAGTACCCTGCAAGGGTCTTTAATCCATCACCTTCTCTCTAATGCCTTAGCATAGGTGGGTGAGTTTCCTTGTACATCACTGTAACTTTTGCTGTTATTTTAAGCTGTGCTCAACATTTTAAAGTTGGCTGTAACTCTTGAGCGAGCTGGGGAGCCAGGAGGTCAGAGATGTGAAGCAGCATTGTGAATTGAGTCTATATAGTAGGGAATTTTAAAAATTCTTTGATAAAAGTCAGACAGAAGACATTTAAGAATTGCAAGCCCACAACTAGAAGGACGTGCAACTAAGATATACAACTGTGTGCAGGGGGGTTTTGGGGAGATAAAAGCAGAAAAAAAAAAAAAAGATTGGCAACAGTTGTTAGCCCAGGTGCCAATCTTTGAAAGAAAAAAAAAAGAATTGCAAGTGTTAGCAAAGGGAAAAGTTTTAAATGTCCATCTCCCATTTATTACACTTACTTTGAAAGTACTATGACTTTATTTTATTAACAGTTCCCTGGATGTCTGTGTGGGAAGAAAGTCATGTTTTAAATTGTTATATGTAGTACTTATAAAACAAAACGAACAATATCCTAATAAAATTTACAACGTCTTTGGAAATCTACTGTTAAAACTTGAGGTGTGCCATTTACATAGATGGTTTCCCTGGCCAAGATGTTTTGAATATCTGTGATCAGAAGGAATTCTGGAGGAAGAACTGAAAATTGCCTAAAGTAGCATAAAAAGGCAATTAATAGGTGTTCAGGGTGACTGGGGGCAAATGGGGGGGCGAGTGAAGAGAGTTAGACATTGTTTAAATCCTGTATTGTTTGCCAAAAAGGAATTCCAGGAATGAAGCAATTCTGAGAGCGAGGTGACTAGTCATTCTGAAAGTGGGAAGAATCAGGAAAGGGGGGGAAATGTTAGATGGTGGGATGGCAGGGGCACGGCCGCGCTGCTATGAATGAAAGGTGTCAGTACTGCCAGCTGATTTCGTGTGTCTCCATATCTGCCTAATATAGCCCACGGGCCACTTTTTGTTTAGTGTCTAACAGATCCATTGCCATGAGTAGCAAAAAAGGTATGTGAGTTTTTTAGAAACTCTTCTGAATATAATTAGAGGCAATAGAATGTTAACAAAATGGTGATTACAGAAAAAAAACTCCCACCCCTAGACATGGTGAGAACACATGTTTTATGCAGAAAGTCTTGAATGAGGGCGTGGTGGGGATCTTGGGAATCATTGAACTGTAGCAGTGTTTGGTTAGAAAAGTACCTTGCTATATGTGTTACAGATAAGATGCAGGAAATTACCTTAAAGAGAAGCAGACTGTTCACTTAGGCTTTTTAAAAGACTCCATTAATGTTATCTATGTGCTAGTGGTTCCAATCATGGGAACAGAGGGGAGCTCACTTGAATTAGATATTCTAGGTATTTGCTGTTCACGTTGGCTCATTCTCCTAAAGTGCTGTTTTGGATATCAGCTTTAATTTTTTTCCCCCATGTATTAAAATAGGCTAAGTGTGTTTACGATATTTTATCTTCAAATAGTTGACATTGATTTTACACTCAAATTGAATGATCTGATCCATAAAAATTATTAAAAGCTTTGTTTTTTCTTTCCTGAGAAGAGCAAGCATTTTATTGGCAACCTAGCTATGATAGCAGGGAAATATAATAACAGATATGTTGCTAAAACTTCTGCAATTTATAAATCAGACTTGATTAATATGGTCTGTGGTAAGATTGATTGCATCTCAGATGACATTCAAGAATTTTTTTTTTAATTAAGATTAGCAACTGAGCTAACATCTGTTGCCAATCTTTTTTTCTTCTTCTTCTCCCTGAAGCCCCCCAGTAAGTAGTTGTATATTCTAGTTGCAGGTCCTTCTGTTTGTGCTATGTGGGACGCCGCCTAGGCATGGTTTGATGAGTGGTGCTAGGTCCATGCCTAGGATTTAAACCAGCAAAACTGTGGGCCACTGAAGTAGAGCGCGTAAACTCAACCACTTGGCCACAGGACGGCCCCAAGAATTTTAAATTATACAATTCTGAGATAAACGTTGGACTCCAGCTATTTTGTGCATGTGCACAAATGTATGAAGACGTGAATACCATATCCCTCCGGGGGAATTAAACAGTAAAAGGCAGTGTTGCACGTGGGAATAGACAAAATTAGAAGAAAACTTAATCTTTGTATTAGAGTGAGCCATCTCACTCCGCTGACTTACTAGGGTAAGAATAATAAACAGAATTTCAGGTCCTCTTACAATAGACATGTTAAAAAATTTATTATGTATCTTTTGTGTAATGCCATTAATGATGATTGGATATTGGGACATAAAAACAGTTGTTATGTTAACGAAAGTGCTTAAAGATGAGCAAAGGAGCCCAATATGTAGACTTAGATAAAAATGGACATTTTGAAAAAAGAACTTTGAGCATTTGAAAACATAACTCACCATTAATCTTAAAAGAATCTGCATATTTATATTCTTGGAATAATCAGCTTTAGGTTTAACAATGCTGATTGGCCAAAGCATCATAATCAAGGTTCTGCAATTCTTTGATTTCCAGAAGAACGTATTGCTCACTAGAATCTTAATAAATTCTTCCCACTAAATCTTAAATCTCACTAATCTGTGGGATAGGGAGGACCAGAATCACATCGGAATTACTGTATCTTGATTACCTTTTTCTTTGAAGGAGGAAAACAAATGGGAACTTTTCTTGACAGATAATAGGCACTTATTATAGACCTCCAAAATAGTACAGATAAATACACAAGCCATACAGATAACAGAATGACAGTAAATATTTATTGTTCAGATGTAGAATCAACCTTTGCCAAAACGAACATGGTCAGTTTTTCTAATCACTCAGAGAGGCTGCCTGCGTTTAGGGGAAAGAATTTTTTCTTCTTCTTTATATTCTCAGAATGACAGAGAAACAGTAGAAAATATTTGAGCGCCCTCCGTCCACCCCGAGACAGAAAACACATGCCACTACCGTCCTCACATTTTGGCTCCGCTGTGGCGATCCACAGGATGGATGGCGGCCTTAAGGATTAGTGCAAACTGAATTTGTGTAACTAGGGTATTTTGAATGAACAAAGAAATATGACTAATCAACAATTAACTTGTCAAGCGCTGATACAGGACTGAGCTAGAAGTGGTAGTAAAAGATATGATTCTTTATGTCAGGGAGGTAAAAATTTACCTGGAAGATATGACAGCCTCTTCCTGCTCTAATCTGGCCTCACTCCAGTCCATTTTCCACCTAGCTACTAAACTTTGTAAAATCTCATCCCATTATTTCCCGATTTAAATTCCTTCGCTTTCTTGCTGTTATCTACAGGAGTCAAGTCCTCCCTGAACCTGGCATTCCAAGTTCTTCATGATCCGATGCCTGCAAATGCTCAAACTTCATCCTTTCGCTGCTGCTCCCACGCCTTACCCAGCAAACATGTGCGATTTATCTTGCTGGGTGTTCCTGCCCCTATCCTGCCCCCGCCCTCCCCCCCCCCTGCACCCCAGGTCTACTCCTCCCTCCCTTCTCTTGGCCCACTTAACTCTTACACGCCCCTTAAAACACAGTTCAGTTGTGCCCTGGTAGAGGTAGCCTGCCTTCACCCCTCCTCCACCTCATAGTATGGAGGGAGATCTTGACTGCAAGTCAAAGACTGGATCATTGTGAGTCACAGAAGATGTTTCAGCAAGGGAGAAACTTGAAAAAATGCAGGGGTTTTCCGAAAATACATTTGGCAGATTTGGTGGATTTAAAGGAAAAGGTACAGCACTTATGAATCCGTTGGGAGGGAAGAGGTTAGCCCTGGCAAGTGAGAGGCAGTGGGAGTATCAGGATTTGAGATTCATTACAAAAACCCATAGTGATTTTTTTTTTTAAAGCAAATAGAATTAAATTTGTGAGTTCAGAAAATTCATCTTTTTGGCTATTAGTTGCATCATTGTGAGTACAATGGGATGTTTGTCATTGGGGTTCTAAAGTCCTACAAGTAATCATTATGAGATGTCTCAGCAAATGAATTGGCAGGCATGCCAAAGTAAGGAGACAAGTTGCAGGAATTAATAGATTTAGGAACTTCCAGGTTGTGTCAACTTCACCAGTGTGCTAAGTTACCAGTCTATAATCACAAGTTGTGTAATCACATGTTTTGGCTACTCAAACAAAATACGTGAGATAGACACCTGCAATTTTATATAAAAGGGCCTTTTTAATGTTTCTTTGTGGTTATCTAGAGCAGTAATTTGAGGATTGCCCCCCAAAATGCCATAAACTAATGTGTCAGAGGATAACCTCTACCTGCTTAATGGGCTCCTGCAAAATAAGACTTCTGGTGGCTGGTTGGTTTATTGCGTGAGTGATAATAGCCATTGTCTAGTCACATAGTGGCACATGGAGCATGTGGCCTGTTTTCCCGAGAGAGCTGGTCTGTCGCTGGCAAATTCAGCTTTGTTGCAAGGCAGCTCAGCAGTGCTCACCACTGTGCCACCAATGCCAACTCGGGGTGTATTCAACTTTGTAAGAACTCATAGCCAGTACTTTGCAACTGTATGCCTGGTACACTGAGTTGTTTCTCCTGGTTATGTGAGCTGTGTTAACTGGTCACAATAAACAGCACTGCACACTTTTTGTTAGTTTTTCAATTATGCAAAGCCTTATTAGACTTTGATCTGCTTTAAAACAATTCTTCACTGCAGTTTTTTAAACCAACAAATTCTGCTTATTTTCCAGCCTGAGCAAGTGCTTAACTGAGTTGTATGCAAGGGGTGGGATTGTGGTTTCCATAAGTATCTGTTCACTTTTCTTAGAAAGTAAGGATAGGGGCGGGCCCCGTGGCTGAGTGGTTAAATTCACAGGCTCCGCTAGGGTGGCCTGGGTTTCACTGGTTTGGATCCCGGACGCGGACATGGCACCGCTCATCAAGCCATGCTGAGGTGGCATAAGCACAACCAGAGGGACCTACAATTAGAAGCTACAACTATGTACTGGGGGGCTTTGGGGAGAAAAAGAAGGAAAAAAAAAAGATTGGCAACACATGTTAGGGCAGCTGCCAATCTTAAAAAAAAAATAGAAAAGTGGGGCTGGCCCACTGGTGCAGCAGTTAAGTTCACACGTTCTGCGTCTCGGCGGCCTGGGGTTCGCCAGTTCGGATCCTGGGTGCGGACATGACATTGCTTGGCACGCCATGCTGTGGTAGGCATCCCACATATAAAGTAGAGGAAGATGGGCACGGATGTTAGCTCAGGGCCAGGCTTCCTCAGCAAAAAAGAGGAGGACTGGCAGTAGTTAGCTCAGGGCTAATCTTCCGCAAAAAAAAGAAAGTAAGAATAGAAGAAGATAAAAGAAGTGGATTTTTTTTTCTGCTTTTTAAATGTAAGTCCAGGGAAATGAATCCTATGTTGTATGCCCACACAGGCCAACAAAAATGCTTCGGCAACTCTGGAGTACCGGTGTATGGTTCTTGACGGGTCCTAACATGTTTCGTGTTTTCTTGTAAGTTCCTACTTTTGTTAGTAAATGACTTTAAGGAACTATTTAAATATGAATTGCTATACAAATTCCTTCTAATAAGTTTCAGAATGTCATGTCTCACCTGTAGTGACATGCCCCCAGTTTTAGACTAATGGAAAAAGTTAAATCTTTTTAAGGGTTGTGGAGAAAGAGAGCTGTTGTTACCCAGAGGTTGCTGTAGAAAGACCAAATACAAGAAGATGATAGCTTTGAAGACTGCCAGGCTCTCTTCCCCCCAGAAAGACCATTGTGAATCCCCACTGTGAAGACAACGGCTTGTGATTGTGAACACAGCTAAGCGTAGTATTTAAATCAATACCAGTAGTGAACACCTACTGAGTTCTCTGCATACATTTAACCATACGTGTTTCCATGGGAATTTCTAACACCTTCATCTCTACAAATTGTCCTTTTAGAGCTCAGTTTTAACGAAATCAGTTTTTTAACCACGCTCAGAGAGTGCTAGAAACTTGAAAGAAAAGATGCTTTTCTGAATGTGAATGCTACTCTCTCCTCTCTGATGAAAGCAGGTTATATAAAGGTTTTGTTTGTTTAGCGATTCTCTATCATCTACTTACCGTAATGGAAACTGTGGTTGATTTTTTAAACGTTCCCGGATATAAGTAATGGAGTCACAATAGAGGCTTGTCAATTTGATTTCATAAATATATTAAATTTAACCAATTAGGTAATAAAGCGGTTCACAAATCCCACAGAGAAAAAAACTGATTATGGAAACCACTTTATTATTTTTAACCCTAACAATAATCCATTATTTTGGATAATGCTGGCATAGGTGACCAGAAACTAAGATATTTTCCTGCTAACAGCTGCTTGGGGATCACATCATTCGGACCAGGAAAGAGAGAAAATTACATTATCTTATGAGGTCTACACCTCTGCAGTCTTCGGAGCAATTTGGAATCCTTCCACCATCAAAAGCAACCCCCCCACCCACTCCCAGCCCAATCTCGACAGTGGCTTTGGCCTGAATTGCTTCTTGTTTGAGGAAGGTGGAGTCTGACGTTGTTCCCTAACTACCTCCTTCATTTCCCTTAACGTGGGCTCCATAAAATGTCCCTGGTGCTCTTTGAAGAAAAAGTTCGGCTAATGTTGCCCGAGTCAATATTAATCTGAAGTATTCCCTATAACTCATGACCTTGTGCAAGTGAAATAATGGACTGGAAAAACCGCAATCATGTCATCGTGATCCTCAGTGGCTGGATCAATCAAAAATAACCAGAAAAAGTCAAATTCAATACCACTGGTAAGTTTACCGGAATACAAACTCTGAAATACAACCACAGTGTCAATGAAAGCATCCAACTAGTTTCTCTCTCTTTCTAGAACAGATTAATTCATGAAAAAGTGTAAAAAGACAAATTTTTGTGACCCAAATTCTGTTTTAAAAACCGTATCTCTGTTTTGCATGTTGCTTTACAATTTTCGAAGCATTTGAATGTGTGCTTTCTCCAGTAAACGTCTCTCTCAGCAACTCGGTTAGTAGCTGGAATTTCAGGAAACAAATCTGAGTGATTTGTCCAGGCTCACAGAAAGTCGTGGAGTGGAGGCTCCAGACAAAGTCCATGGATTTCTTTGGCCTGGAAAAGATACCTACCTCCTTTTGTGAAGTAAATGAATGCTTTGAAATATACTCATGCCCTAATTTTCCATGATAGAAAATCTGGATTTTCACGTTGGATTTCTTTAAAGCAGATCGTACCTGTGTGTATAATATATTTTTATTTGCTTTCTTGTTTCCAATTTTTGTAAAAGGGCATGGCTGAATTATTTTATATGTTCCATAGTCATTATTATATATTTTATTCTCTGATTGAACAGAAAATCATGACTTGCCTTAAAGAGATTAGTTTCCATCCTGATTAATAGTTACCTTTTTTAAAAAAAAATTCCACTCAGTTCAAAATTTCTTTAAAATCTTAGAACACAGCTGCTAATTCAGCTTTAATCCACTGTACTGATCTCAAACTCATGACTGCCTAGGCAAATTAATCTGCATTATTTGTTGTTTGAGATTGGCCTTTTAACCAGAAAAACCATCTCCTGTGCCAGCCTGCGAGTGGAGTATCAGGAGTCACCATCTTTCTGGCACAGGAGGAGAGTCCATGGTTTAAATATCCAATCTTATTTTATTCCCTGTTACCAACCACGTTGTAGTTATTTTGGGAACCAGTAAACTAGTCTCAGTTCATTCATCTGAAAACTGAAGGAGAAGCTTCCTCACAAGGACTTACGTTGGCAAATGAAGAATTACTGTTTTTACAGAGTATTTGGAGTTGCCCACGTAAAGGTTCTGGAGGAAAGAGAATGATTGTTTTTGCTTCTCCTATCAAAAACGATGCTAATAATCCCTCCAGGGCATTGAGAAATGGCAGTTTCAGAAAAGCCACGATGCTATCAAACAGCAGAGACCAGTGGAAAGGAGGAACCCAGAGTTTCATCCTGTTATGAAATCTCTTTGCAATTTAAAGCAAGTAATTGAAGTTCCCCTGTTTATAAAGGGAGATGATAATAGCTGGCTCTGCATCACCGAATATTGAAAAGAAATGGATAAAATAATTTTTGAGCTCCTTAAAGAAAAGTAATATTGAAAGGTAAGGAGTTCGTGTAAGTTGCTTTAAAAAGCCTTACAACCCCCAGCAACAGTGTGAGTTCCACATTTTACTTCCACGGGCCTGATTCTAAAGCTCCCTGATCGGCTCTCTTGACACCGTTTCACTGGATCCTGTCCAAAGATTCTTACACATTTTAAAAAATCCTTGCAGGAATCTCAGCTTAAAGATGGAGAAACCCCCTATCAACTGTTCCTGAATATCTTTCTGCTCCTGGAAGTAGAGCAAGGGTGATACTGCAGGCGATGAGGGGCCCGAGGGGCCCACTGAAGGCCTTTTCTTGGATTTCTGAAATTGCACCCTTCATCATCTGCCACTTTATTATAGAGTAAGAGGAAATAACAGTTCCAGCTACCATCCATATATGCCATTAGTATTTTCCCATTCTAGATTGTCCCTGACTTTCATATATTCAGTGTTCATGCAATCTAAAATTTTGAACATGGATACCCCGTAACTTTTTTTTTGGTGAGGAAGATTGGCCCTGAGCTAACATCTGTTGCCAATCTTCCTCTTTTTGCTTGAGGAAGATTGTCACTGAGCTAACATCTGTGCCACTCTCCCTCTATTTTGTATGTGGGACACTGCCACAGCATGGTTTGCCGAGCGGTGTGTAGGTCCACACCCAGCATCCGAACCTGTGAACCCCAGGCCACCAAAGCAGAGTGTGCAAACTTAACCACTATGCCACTGGACCAGCCCTATAACTATTTTTTAAAAGACAATAAATTTGGATTCTTATGTATCAACTCACCAAAAATTTTCTGCCTGGACACAACCTCTGCAGCAAAGGCTTCTGTTTTATTGGAGTGAGCCCAGTTTAAGCACTCCCCTCTACCCACCCCCTGCCCCCTCTCTACATCCCCAGTGCTGAGGGCACCGTGGTCCCCAGACCCTTCAGGATTGGAGCCAGGATGTTCCCTGGGCCTGCCCAGCTAGCCTCCTTTCCCACACCACCAGGACCCTTGCAGCCCTGCCTCCCTGATAGCCCGTGGGGAGGGGTGGGGGAGAGTGGAGGAATAGTGGGGACGGAGTTGGGGACCACAGACCACCTGGGCAGCCTGGGCAGGAGCCTCTGGCAGCCATGGAGAGTTGAGTCCTTAAGGCTTCTCCCCACTTTTGCCCTGGGCTCATAGAGAAGATTGCTTTTCCTCAATCAGTGTCCATGTTCCAGGCATTTTCTGTCATCGAGGTTAAAAATAAAGGGGCTGCCTGACCTTTTGCCCGCCCTTGTGGATAAACCAGGCACCTAGAAACAGCAGATGCCTGGCTTCCCTCAACTTATCTGGTCTTTAGGGTGACAGTTACAAGCCTGCAGCTGTCTCCCCCAGGACCCCTTGAGGCCTGAAACTTGTTTACCAGCCAGATTGTTTGGCTCCAGGAAATAAGACACATATACAAACATAATTTGGGATGGATTCATACTTTTCAGCTCTCTGGCAGCAAGAGTCCCCATTCCCCTTCACCCTCAAAAGAACTTGTGAATCTATTTAACTTTATAAAATTTAGACTTTATAACCATTTATTGGAAGAGTATGTTGGTACGTTCCAGCTGTTTTGGAAAGGGACTGCCTGTGCTGTTGTATTCTCAACATCTTTCACGAGTCTCTGAAGCCTAGAAGAGTATTTTTTCCTCTGATTTCTAAAAGAATGCTACATGACAGAAAAAGAAACTTTGGTTAAAATTATGGAACTAGAAATTACCTAGGTTTTAGAGATCTTTGATTATTTTGATTAGCTTTTTTTTTTTGTAAGGCAGTAGGGGGTTACAGCAGACCAACAAATAAAAAGTGAGAGAAGGATAAAGGAGGTACAAGAGGATCACAATACTGTCTTCAAACCACCCCCTCCTCAAAGAGGACTATTTTATTTTATTTTATTTATTTTATTTTTTAATTAGTTTCTTCAATTATTTATTTTATTTTATTTTATTATTTTTTATTTTTTTGAGGAAGGTTAACCCTGGCTAACATCTGCTACCAATCCTCCTCTTTTTGCTGAGGAAGACTGGCCCTGAGCTAACATCCGTGCCCATCTTCCTCTACTTTATATGTGGGATGCCTACCACAGCATGGCTTGATGGGCAGTGCCATGTCCGCACCTGGGATCCGAACCAGCAAACCCCGGGCCACTGAAGCGGAACGTGCAAACTTAACCGCTGCACCACCAGGCTGGTCCCTTCAATTATTTTACTGAGGTCGTGTTGGCTTATAACATTGTGTAATTGCAGGTGTACACTATTATATATCAATTTCGGTATAGACTGCATCGTGCTCACCACCAGTAGTCTAATTTTTATCTATTACCAGAAATGTGTGTCCTTTTACTCCTTTCAACCTCCACCAGCCCCCGTCCCCCCTGGTAACCACTAATCTGTTCTCTTTATCCATGGATTTGTTTATCTTCCACATATGAGTGAAGTCATACATTGTTGGTCTTTCTCTGTCTGGCTTATTTCGCTTAACATAACCCCCTCAAGGTCCATCCATGTTGTTGCAAATGGGAAGATTTTGTCTTTTTTTTTAATAGCTGCATAGTATTCCATTGTATATGTATATGCCACATCTTCTTTATCCATTTATCAGTTGATGGGCACTTGGGTTGCTTCCACATCTTGGCTGTTACGAATAATGCTGCAGTGAACATAGGGTGCATATATCTCTTTGGATTGTTGATTTCGTGTGCAAGAAGGAGTATTTTAGGAGACAAGCATCCAGTGAGAGTCCCTGTCGGCCCCACGGAGCTGAGCAGGAAGGGGTGCCTCCTACTCAGTGTAGCAGGAGAGTGGGCTGGCTATTAGACCACCAAGCTGAGAAGAGCCGGGCGGTTCCACAGGAGCCCTCACTGGCAGTGCAGAGTTGATTTCCTCTGCTGCCAAACTGTCCCGTTGCCAAATACTTCAACCCCAGGCTTGACTGTTTCAAGCTGATCCGTATTCTCTTTGACCACACTGACCCACCTTGTTGTTTATACAGCCTGTCTTATCTGGTAAAGTTGAGTCACCATTATATTTATTGTCACCTTTATATTTCTTGCCTACACCTGCTTGCTTCTCGGAAGGTTCTGAGTTCCTGCCCTGGGAGTAGAGTTCTCGTCTGACTTAAGAAACTGCACTTTTATAGTATAGACCGTTAACCCATGGAATGATTCCCGGATTCTTCAGCCTCATAACGCTTTTGGATTTTTGTGAAAATCTCCTCTTTCCTTTCTTCCCTTTCCTCAAAAAGAAAATTTATTTTAAACAAATAAATGACTACTTTAAAAAATTTTTTTTTAATTTTTAATTCAACTCTTATTTTGAAAAGCTCATACAGAATGTTGTGATAACCTTTGATCATTTGCCACATCCAAGGGTAATGTTAAACCAGCACTTCAAAACACTAATATAAATCTGATACTTGCTATTGGCCTTAATTACTTAAATTTAAAAAATATTATTGTTATACAGTCTTGAACTACTGATTGGCCCATTTATATCACTTTAATATATGCTTGATTGTAGGAAATCTTCACCGAACCAGCAGTGTTCCTGAGTATGTCTACAACCTCCACTTGGTTGAAAATGATTTTGTTGGCGGGCGTTCCCCTGTTACTAAAACCTATGACATGCTCAAGGTAGGACACCAAAGAATATAGCTCCTGTTATCGGATTACCATGTGAATGTTTTTAATCTTCCATAGACTATTTTTTTAATATTTACATTTCCCAAGTATTACTATTTCCTGAGTAAATTATGAGAAGATTGATTTTGTGTGGATGCCATGGAAAACTGGGGACTGTAAATGATGTCAAACTCCAGTGCAAATAACTAGTCAACCAAATCCACCAGGTCTTATGTAAAAACAGATTTTTACCCAGAAAGGGGCCAACTTCTCCATGTGATTCCGAGAAATGGACACCTTGTATAATAGTCCTGGAAGAGTTAGTCTTCAACGAAGATGAAAACTGATTTATGCCTCGTTTAAACTTTATTTCTGTCTTGTGCAGACAGGCACCACCGCCACTTACGAAGGTCGCTGGGGGAGAGGAACTGCTCAGTACAGTTCACAGAAGTCCATGGAAGAAAGATCCTTGCGGCAGCCTCTGAGGAGACTTGAGATTTCTCCAGACAGCAGCCCTGAGAGGGTGCATTACTCACACAGTGATTACCAGTACAGCCAGAGAAGCCAGGCCGGGCACACTCTGCAGCACCAAGACAGCAGGAGATCCACGCTGCTTATGCCCCCAAGATACGCTCGCTCAGAAATTGTTGGTTTAACCCACTCTGGGGCCGTGAGCAGACATCGCCACTATGACACTTACCATCGACGGTACCAGTACGGGTCTGTTAACGATTCTGTTGATGGTGCCCCTGTCAACCCGCTGGTGTTCATGTACCCCAGGCCTGGGACCAGCTACAGCATGGGCAACCTCTTAGAGAAGGAGAACTACATGACTTCAGGGTCTGTTGCTGGGCAGGTGAAGCCGCTGGTGCCCCTGCAGCCCATCAGTCAGAACAGGGTCAATCGGGCCTCCTGGCATCAGAGCTCCTTCCACAGCACCCGCACGGTGCGGGAAGCTGGGCCCAGCGTCACTGTCGATTCAGGCGGGAGGAGGACGCACATGACCGTTGGCCAAGCGGCAGCAGGAGGAAGTGGGAACATGCTCGTGGAGAGGAGCGCTTTCACTGACTCCCACCTTGGGTGAGTCCCCTTCTCAATCTGCAGCGCAGGCGGTGCCAGCACGTTCTGTTCCCGCAGCCCTTACAGCATGAGCTGGCACTTCTGGGGCTGCAGAGAAAGGCTTCCAGAGATAAGCGATTAAAATAATGACTTTTCAGGCAGCTGCCTAATTGACAGATTAGCCTATTTACCTCGGGGACAGGGGCCAAGCTACCTGTTCAAATGGCAACTTTGCAGGGAAATGTGACTTTGAGTCCATCTGTTCCAAATTAGATGCTGGCTGAAGGGGTGGCTGACCCTTGGCTATGTGAAAATCTGCTGTGAACGAGAGCTAGCTCCAAGGTAGACCAAGAACTGGATAATTGCTTGCATTTTCTCAATCCTTCCTTGAAATTAAGGAAGGAAAAAGGCAAAAGTGCTTATTCCTGGTGCTAGGCATGACCCTCAGATGTGATTTTGATAACTACCATCATAGAAAGACTGAGAGCTAAGCAAAGGCAGGTAATTTCCAGATGTCTCTTTCTTGCCTTTGTTTCCTGATACTTTTACTTTTTGATTCTAGTATCAGTGATTGGAGGGTATTTTTTGGCAATTCTGAATAATTAACTGAATTTTCAAAGTCATTCTTTTGTCTCTCCCATTTACTTTATGGCTTCACTAATTTAGTCTGTGGAACTTGACCCTTATTCACATTTAATACTGAAGCACAAATTTCATAAACTGGGGAAGTTACTAAAAGAAAGGTTAAGGGGCCGGCCAGGTGGCGCAGCGGTTAATTTCGCACGTTCTGCTTCTTGGCAGCCCAGGGTTCGCTGGTTCGGATCCCGGGTGCGGACATGGCACCGCTTGGCACGCCATGCTGTGGTAGGCATCCCACATATAAAGTAGAGGAAGATGGACACGGATGTTAGCTCAGGGCCAGGCTTCCTCAGCAAAAAGAGGAGGACTGGCAGTAGTTAGCTGAGGGCTAATCTTCCTCAAAAAAATAAAAAATAAAAAAAGTAAAAGAAAGGTTGAGAGATGGATAGATGATTAAATCAGTATCTCCTGAAATGATGATGTGATATCCTTGCGGTAGAGTATTAAATATGTGATTTTTGTTTGATTTCTAAAGTTGCTTAATGGAAGTTGTTACCTTTAATCATCCCTTTAAGTGAAATTGTGCGGTATGCTCATTGACTAGGCAGGCACTGGTAATAAAAGATGTGAGGGCTAACCTAATCTTTTTTTTTTTGAGGAGGATTAGCCCTGAGCTAACTACTGCCAATCCTCCTCTTTTTGCTGAGGAAGACTGGCCCTGAGCTAACATTCATGCCCATCTTCCTCTACTTTATACGTGGGATGCCTACCACAGCATGTCTTTTGCCAAGCAGTGCCATGTCCGCACCCAGGATCTGAACCGGCGAACCCCGGGCCGCTGAGAAGGGGAACCTGCGCACTTAACCACTGTGCCACCCGGCCGGCCCCCAGGGCTAACCTAATCTTGAAGCAGGAAATATTTCTTGTAAAGTAAAATTGAGCATGAGACTTCTAACATTTTTTGTAGAAAGCAGATGTTTGTCAATATGGACACAGTTATAAAGAAGAAAAATGCATGAGGTAATTATTTATGGAGGCAAAAGCTGATCAAGTCTTTTAAATGGATAATTCAAAGTTTATTAAATGTCTTCGATAGACTAGGATTTGTGCTCAGCACAGTTTTAACAAAGTGATTTTAACAATAATAAAACTGTCCTGCCACATCCTCCAACAACTGGCGTTGTTCTCTTCCTCCATCTCTCTGTCTCCCACATTCTTCTTAAACTACCCTGTCACTTTCCAGTCTCTCATCAACCCACTGCAATATGGCTTCAGTCCTCACCATTTCACTGAAACATTCTTCTCACCAGTGTAGCAGTGACTGCCTCATCACTACATGCAGAGCAGACATGTACAGTCCTTATGCTACTCACCCTAAGGGCAGCATTTGACACCACTCTCTCTGAAATTCTCTCTTCCCTTGGTTTTCAGGGTACCAGCCTCTCCTGGTTTTCCTCTCACTTCTCCAGTCATTTCTTCTTAGTCTTCCCTGATGCTCCTTTTCTGCGTGCCCAGAGAAGTCATCTCCCATAACCCTTCTCTTTCACATCTTGGCGCTGTTTCAGAGAGTCCTATGGACTACACTTGTATCCTGTGATTCCTAAGGTTTTCTCTTCAGCACTATCCTCCACCCTGAATTCTAGAGCTCTGAGTATTTCTAATAGCCTCCTGGACATCCCAAACTCAGTATATCCAAAACTAAATTTATCAGCTCCTCCCTACCCTCTACTCCTAACCATCTCCTCATACTAAAGTCCTACCGTTTACAAACCTGCAAGTCATTCTTTTCCCTCCACAGTCACATGTCACCGAGCCATATTTTTATCTCCTTAATGGGTCTTCAATTTTTGCCTTTCTTTCTGTCTCCACGCATAGGTCTCTCTGCCTCTCGTCTTCCTCGCTCAGAACGGTTCCCTAGGACTGGTAGAATGATCTTCCCAAATCTGATGATTTCTCTCCCTAGTTTATAAACTTTCCAAAATTCCACCAAGTTTTTGTGGTTTTTAGCATGGCACACAAGGCCCATGTTTTCACCTCTGCTTATCATTCCAGTCTCATTTCTTTATACTCCCCTCTACCCTTCAATACTGCCATCCCCAGACACACCCCCACACAAACACTTAAGACACTTGGAACCTCTTTTACTCCCCTTAATGGAGGATATATTCATTCATATATTTCCTTCCTTCCATCCTCCCTTCCGTCCTTCCTTCCTTTCTCCCTCCCTCCCTTCCTTCTTTTATTATCTAGCTAGCTGTCTAGCGGTCTCTTTCACCCTCAGCATCTCTGGCTTTGCCTAGCTAGTCATGATCTGGATTTGGCTCACATACCACCTTTTTGTTGACCACGCCCCTCACAATCTAGTTTAGGTGCCCAGGTAGCTACACTGTGTGGGTGTCTCTCCTAGAAGAATATGTTGTGGTTACTCCTTTACTCATCTGCTCTCCCTCTAGACTTCGAGCTACTTGTAAGTGTCATCATCTTTGTATGATGCTTAGCACCCTAAAACAGAGGTAGGCCCATGATAGGCATCGTATAAATTTCTGATGAAAGAATGAATAAATTAAGGAAGGAATAAAATATGAACTCTTCACTTTTTGCCATCTAGGTTCTTTTGTTGCTCAAATTCTAGAAGAAATATTAACCATTCTGTTTCGGGTTATTGTTTTAATGGACAGGGTAAATTTTATTAGAATAATTAATTATATTTCAAAGAATAGAAGGAGCACTTTGGATCAGGAAATTTGAAATAAAGGGCAAGAAACCTATTTTTAATGATTCCCAAAGTTGCCATCCTGGAGAAATCATAGAAATGAACTCTTCTCAAAGATTTTGCTCTCTCTGGAAAGGAAAGGGGGTCAGAGGTGTTTCCTAGAATAAGGAAAATAAATGATCAAAGTGGCATCTATGCCTGCCTCTCTTCTTTCCTCTGGGTGCCCCAGGGCTCATTTCAGTTCCCCAGGCTGCCGCCTGAGAGTCCTGCATCTGAGACCGTGTGCTTTGCTCTCCCTTGCCCTGCATCATCTCACATTTCCAACTCTATCCTGCCACTATTTTTTGGATTTACTTTACTGTGTTTAGTGAAAGTTCCACATGTAGAGAAGTGTTCTTTTACATTTGTGGAACATTCCTGTAGAGTAGCTAGATAAAACTATAAATCTATGTAATGACATAAGGTATTAAACAATGGATCTTTCCTTCCAACAAAAAAAATGACTGGTCAGACAGTTACTAATGCCGCTGAAAACCAAGACATTGGAGTAAAAGAGAGACAGTTAGCACCTGTTCTAAATCAGATTGATGAAAAAGGTTTAAGAAATCACCAAGTAAAAAATTCTAGACCGATTTTTCTGAAAATACAATTTGTGTACCTATGGGGGATCTGGTGGTCCCATAAATGAATATTAGCTTCCTCCAGTGTATCCTGCACTGCAGTAAGCACCATAAGAGATAAAAATTCAGTGAGATACATCATGGTCTCGGAGAGGATCAATGCAAGAGAAAGTAAGACACATCATCAAGTGCTAGGTTATGTGGTACAGACTAGTGTCTACAGGAATTCAGAGAACAGAAGAGCAGTGAGCTCTGGGAGTGGTAGAGGGAGACTAAGGGGAGAGACTGGCTCTCTGGTAAGATCACCAGTCAAGGTCGTGACAGAGTAGCACAGAGCAGAAGAGATGTCATATTAACTTCCCTCTGCATCCTCTTAATTACCAACTTCTTTAGTTCTTTGATTCTTCAAGTCTCTTTCAACTGTATCTTTCTTTCCATTTCCATTTTTAACAGCCCAGTTTCAGGTTTTAGTGCCTCCGCTTAGACTCCTGTAGTGCCCTTAAAACTGTCTCTAGAAACACGTATCCACTCCAAAGTCATCTTCCCGAAGTGGTGCTTTCATCATACTTAACATCTTTGAGAGGTAGGGGAATTCTCATTTCCTGAGCATCTAACAGCACACAGGAGCTTTCCCTTATCATCTCGTGTTTACTTGGCCTTCAGAGGTGCAGCCCGATTCTGCTATCTGGGAACCAGCCTGGGGCAGGGCTGTGGTGTTAGTTGGCAGGAATGCTCGTTGCTGAGGGATTGCACACATAAAAGAAGTACCTTTTTTCCCCTATAATATCTTATATTCTGACCAGTGATGTTTTACATGCTTCCTCTTACATTTTTAATTTACAGTGACTTCATTCTAACATATTAACTCAGGCTGTTGAAAAGATTCCCTTCCGGAGAATATGTTCAGGGGATATTTGATTCGGGAACAACTCCTCTTCCCGATCCTCTCCTCCCTAACTGCATCTTCCAAGCCACTTTTCTGCAAGCTTCAAGAAGTGTTTTATGAATGAGAGAGAAGGAAGAAAGGAGGAAAAGAAAGAGACAGAGAGAGAAAGGGATGGAGGGAGGAGTGGTATGGGAGGAGAGAGGAGGAAAGGAATAGCTCTAGCTGAGGATATAGGGGCACAGGAAAGATTGCACACAAGTGATTGGAGTAGACTCTTGAAGAATGGATCAGAATTACGTAGAAGAATGGGCTTTCTAGAAAAATCAGAGAGAGTGGCTTGTGAAGAGGCATGCAGTGTTTAGAGAAGGCTTAAAAGTCTGGTGTGATTGGAGGATGGGATAGTCGATCAGAGGAGGGGGAAGAGAGGGAGTTGAAGATGGCGAGATGGAGCCAGATTGGGTCAGAACATACCCTGCCAGCATGTTGTGGAGTTGGACTTCACAGACGACAAGAAAACAGAAAATTGATGCTCTGACAGTTGAAGCAACCTTCTTGTGGAGGAAGGCTTCGCTCAGTGGGGGAATTGTTTTTCATATAAACTGAAGTAGCATTGGGTCGGCTGGGAGTGAATGCAGACCTTCTTTGTGAATCATGTTCAGGAGCATAAAGGATTAGAGTAATGGAATTATTTGTGGGTGTTAGAGGCTTGGGAAATTCAAACTTTTGTGACTTATTTATGAGTTATGAAGTTGATTAATGGCTGACTCTTTAAAAAAAAGTTGCATTAAACAGAAGGCTATTCTTATGTTATGAATGATCTTTCATCAGTTAAAACACCTGAAGGGATGGCTGGTAAAGACTTAAAATTATTACGAAGATTGAGACTTTGAGAGTTTTGATTTCTCTGTAAAGACATTGGAGTCCATGCATGTGAAATATTTCCATCTCTTTTAAAAGGTGTGTTTATATTAAATGAAAGTGACTCAAATTCTGGTTTCAGTGGTAATAACCTACATTTTTTACCGATTAAATTGACTCCTGAGGCACATTTTAAAATATGAGATCATTATATAATTCTCAGTATGGATGTTGGAGCCGTTCTGCTTCTTTTTTAATACCCCGATACTCATGAGGTAACACTTCTGTGTTTGAACATGTGTTTCGGAAACAGTGGGTATTAGTTTTTAGTCATGAGGCCCATTACTCTTATCCTCTCACCTGTGCCACACCCACCCACACACAAACACACCATTCACAACATTACACACACTCACATCTGTACATCTGTGCATGTATTAGCAGGCTAGCCTGATGGAAGAGAGAATTTACTCACTGTGCTTGCTGGCAGGTATTGGAAAACACCCTCCCAGGATGTCTTTGCAATTTCCATTGCCTGGAGTGAATCAGGCATAACCCTCTTTGAAGCCCAAGAAGGGTCATAGGTTATCTTTAAGGCAAGTCTTTAGCTGCACTTCTAAGATGTTGCCGTCTGGAGTGTGGTTTCTCTGAGGCTATGCGTGAACGTGCTAACATCCATGGTGACAAGCGACTGCATGACCCAGTCGCCCTCCAGGCAGAAATAAAAGGGGGGAAGAAAACATAGTTCTATGAGGCATTTGGGAGTTATCGGTTTACAAGTAACAGTTTTATTTGTCCTTCATAAATTATGCTCTCTGTTTCAAACTGCATCAGATCTGATCATCACCCTACCTACCTAAATTAGTGAAGGACCAAAGTAGAGTACTAGATAGACATGAACTGTGTCATTACAGTGGCAAAGCGAATGGTAACAGAATGTGCATAAAATTGTTTTCTTTAAGAAAAAGGATATTTATAATCGCATTTAATCATTACCTTTCCTGATGGATTCTGTCACACCGACATGACTTATTTTAACAAAAGGAACTCAGTTTTCCTGGCTTTTACAGTTTATATACTGTTATATTCATTAAATAAGAACACTTTTAGAATGGTTTTTTAAAAACTCACTTTCAGGGAAAATATCAGATTCTGAGCAGCTCTGAGAAAAATCTAATGACTTTTGAGGGAGGATGTTTCTTTTACAGGTGTAACATTACCAGGGTAGGAATAATTTTTCATCTCTGTGACTAAATGTCTTTTAAGTGCCATCTAAAGTCTTATTGTGCTTTTTTTTTTATAGTAGTTCTTTTTCTTTTGAGGAAGATTAGCCCTGAGCTAACATCTGCTGCCAATCCTCCTCTTTTTGCTGAGGAAGATTGGCCCTGAGCTAACATCCATGCCCATCTTCCTCTCCTTTGTATGTGGGACGCCTGCCTCAGCATGGCTTCCCAAGTGGTGCCCTGTCTGCACCTGGGATCCGAACCTGTGAACCCCAGCCGCTGAAGCAGAATGTGCATGCGAACTTAACCTCTGTGCCACTGGGCCAGCCTCATTATTGTGCTTTTAAACTCACTTTTTAATATGTAATTGTCATACTACACGTATTTATTTTAAATTGAGTTCAGGTTTTTTCTGGTTTATGTTATGATTCTGCTCAATTCAGTGACATCTTCAGAGGCTGGTCTGACGAGAGCTGGAGTGTTTCTGCTACTAGCTTCCTGTACCTTCTGATCTCGGGCTGATTTTTCTTTTGGCTGAAGAAGAGCCCAGACTTAGGTGTTCTAGGTGCTTCCCCATATTAGCCACATCATCTCTGGAGGATCAGGTTGATAGGCAGGAGGGAGCAGGTTTGGAATTTTGCTGAAACTGTGACTGTTTGTCTAGGAATGCAGACATGGAGATGACTCTGGAGCGAGCCGTGAGCATGCTCGACGCTGACCACGTGCCACCGTCCAGGATTTCTGCTGCCGCTACTTTCATACAGCATGAGTGCTTCCAGAAATCGGAAGCGCGGAAAAGGGTGAGTACCGTCTGAAGTCCTGTGCAAAACCAACACACTTTCACACCTATTATGGTGGCCCTGCACACTGCAGCCAATAATTTATTTAAATTTTTAAAAATCTTCATTGAGTTATATATATGGCAATTATAGCCCAATTTTTAAAAATAAATTAATGAAATAAAAGTTTTCATTGTGACTTTTTAATTGAAAAGGAAATACACAGATATTACCAAAAATAGTTTCCTGCAATTCAGAAACTTAGAAAGTCAGTCACTACACAAACCTCCCCCTTCTTTGTCTGTCTCCCCAACCTCCCCCTGTAGGACCATCCCCAGAGGCAGTTACTGTCCACAGTCTGTAGGTGTACTTCCAGATTTTCCTGAGAGGGAGGGTGAGGGGGAGAGAGAAGGTGTGTGTGAGTGAGTGTACGTTTTAGGCTATTGTTTTCTATATTTAAAAAAATATATTAAATATAATAAATATTTCCCAGTTTTTGTTTTCGTTAGACAATTTCATTAGCGTTCGATAACGGGTTCAGTGAACAGCTTTGTAGATAGAGCTTTTGGCATTTCCACAAGTGTCCCTGTAGGACAAATCCCCCCAAATGAAATTAATAGTCATTTTATGTTTGTTTCAAAAAGCGGCACATTTGTGGGAGAAGAAATCCTGATTCAAAAAGGTGTGCAGTGAAAAGTACGTTTCTCTCCCACACAAGACCCCAGCCTACCCCCCATCTCCTCCTTTCTCTCTCTCTCTCACTCTCCCATTTCTCTCTCCTCCTCCCACCCACCGTCCTTCTCTGGCTCTCGTTCTGTCTTTCGTTCTGTCTCTCCCTCTCATCAGTTTTGGGGTATCTTTCCAGAGCGATTCTGTGCATGTAGAAACAATTATCGGATGGGTTGGTTGAGTTTCCTTTTTGGTTTAAAAGAAAATCACAAATGGTAGCAGATTACTTTCAGGACTCTGTGCTTTGTGTTTTCATTTAACACTATCTCTTAGGAATCCTCATGCTTTAAAACTGCTGCATAGATTTCTGTTGTATAAATGTACCAGTTTTGTTTGTTCACTTTTTGAACAGCTTTATTAAGGTTCAATTTGACAAAGTTTTGACATGTTTTGATACCATGAAACCATTATCACAATCAAGATAATAAGCACATCCATTATCTCCGAAGTTTCCTTGTGCCCTTTTGTAATCCACACATCCCGCCCCACCCGCAACCCACCTCTAGTACCCAGGCAGTCAATGGTCTGCTTTCTGTTACCATAGATTATATGGAATTTTCTAGAATTTTATATAATGGAGTCATACAATATATATGCTTTTTTTGTCTGGATTCTTTTACTCAGCTTAAATCTTTGGAGACTCATCCATGTTGTGTGTATCAAAAGATGTGTGCGTAGGTGTGTTCGTATGTGTGTGTAGCTCAGTAGCATTTCATTGTGCAGATGTACCATAATTTGTTTACACATTTACCTGTTGATGGATGTTAGAGTTTTGGCTATTACAAGTAAAGCTGCTATGAATGTATGTGTACAAACATATGTTTTCATTTTTCTTGGGTAAATACCTAGGAGTGGAATGCCTGGATGATATGGTAAGTGTATGTTTGACTTTTTAAAAAATTGCTAAACTGTTTTTACAGATTAGCTGTGCCATTTTATGTTTCCATCAGCAATATATGAGAGTTCCGCTTCCTCCACATGCTAGCACTCAGTATATGGTCTGTCTTAATTTAAGCCTATAGGTTTGTAGTGGTATTGCATGGTAGTTTTAATTTATGTTTCGTTAAGGACTAATGATGTTAAGCATCTTTTCATGTGCTTATTTACCATCTGTATGTCTTCTTTGGTAAAATGTGTTCAGATCTTGGCCCATTTTTTCTTTGGGTTTTCTGTTTTCTTTTTATTGAATTTTAATACTTGTTCATATATTCTGGGTATCTGTCTTTTTTCAGATATGTGATTTGGAAATATTTTTTCCCAGTTCTGTTTTGTCTTTTCATTCTCTTAACAGTTTTTAATTTTGTTGGAGTCCAGTTTATCAATTTTTTTCTTTATGGATTGCACTTTGTGTGTGTGTGTGTGTGTGTGTGTGTGTGTGTGTGTGTGTGTGTGAGAGAGAGAGGCAGATTACCCCTGAGCTAACATCCGCCACCAATCCTCCTCTTTTTGCTGAGGAAGACTGGCCCTGAGCTAACATCTGTGCCATCTTCCTCTGTTTTATATGTGGGACACCTGCCACAGCATGGCTTGATAAGCAGTATGTAGGCCCATGCCTGGGATCCAAACCAGCAAACCCCGTGCCACCTAAGTGGAGGGCGCAAAACTTAACCACTATGCCATGAGGGCAGCTCCTGGATTGTGGTTTTCATGGTGTATCCAAGAAATCTTTCTGTACTCCAAGATCACAAAGATAATCTCCTATATTGTCTTCAAGAAGCATTATAAGTGTTAGATTTTATAGTGGCTCTATGGTCCATTTGGGGTTAATTTTTGTATATATTGCAAGTTGTCGATCAAATTTCCTTTTTTAGAAATATATGTGTATGCCATTGTTCAGGCACCATTTTTTGAAAAGACTGTCCTTTTGATACTGAACTGTTTTTGCACCTTTGTTGGAAAGGAATTGATGACATGTGTGAGTCTATTTCTGGACTATGGATCCTACTCCATTGATCTATTTGTCTATCTTTATGCAAATAACATGCTGTCTTGATTACTATAGTTTTATATTTTAAATCTTGAAATTAGGTAATATTTGTCTTCTGACTTTGTTCCTTTTCAAGTTGTTTTGAGTATTCTAGGTCTTTTGTAGTTTCATTTGCATTTTAGAATCAGCTTGTCCATTGCTATATTAAAAAAACTAGGATTTTGTTTGAGATTGCATTGAATCTATAGATCAATATGTGGAAAATTGACATCTAAACAATTTTGAGTCTTTTGACCCCTGAACATGGTATATTTCAACATTTATCTAGGTCTTTAATTTCTCCTAGCAGGGTTTTGTAGTGTAGAGGTCTTTCATGTATTTTGTTAGATTAATCCATAAGGATATCATATTTCTAGATGTTTTTACAAATAATCTGGGTTTGTTTTCCATTTTTGATTGTTCAATACTAGTGTATAGAAATACAGTTGATTTTTATCTGTTGATCTTCTATCCTGTGATATTACTAAATTCACTTCTTAGCTGTAATGGCGTATTTGTAGATTCATCAGATTTTCTACGTAGAAGATCATGCTATCTGGGAAGAAAGACAATTTTGTTTCTTCTTTTCCAACCTGGATGACTTATATTTCTTCTTCTTTTTTTCTTTTTGTACTGCCTGGAACATCTAGTACAATGTTAAAAGAAGTAAGAATGGACGTGTTGTCCTGTTCCTGATCTTAGGGGGAAGCAATCAGTTTATTTTTCAATATTAAGTATGATGTCACCTGCAGGGTTTTTTGTTTGTTTGTTTTGCTGAGGAAGATTTGCCCTGAGCTAACATCTGTGCCAGTCTTCCTCTATTTTGTTTGTGGGTCCCCACCACAGCATGGCCACAAGTGGCGTGTGCCTGGGAACCGAACCTGGACCGTCAAAGGAGAGGACACTGAACTTCACCACTAGGCCACGGGACTGGCCCCCTGTTTGTTTGTTTTTTAAAGGATTTAATCTGGGGGATTTTTGTGGGTTTTTTGGAAGAAAGGAAAAAGTTTTACACTTTAGTGTCTTTAACACCATTTTTTTCCTGTTTTTTGTTATTTTAATTGAGATATAATTGACATATAACATTATATTAGTTTCAGGTATACAACATAATGATACGGTATATGTATATATTGCAAAATGATCACCCCAATAAGTCTAATTGTCATCCATTGCTATACATAGTTATAATTTTTTTTTCTGGTGATGAGAATTTTTAAGATCTACTCTCTTAGCAACTTTCAAATGTACAATACAGTATTATTAACTATAGTCACCATGCTGTAATTACATCCCCATGAATTATTTATTTTATAACTGGAAGTTTGTACCTTTTGACCCCCTTCATCTATTTCACCCATCCCCCAATCCCCCACCTCTGGCAACCACCAGTCTGTTCTCTGTATCTATGATTTAGGTTTTTTTTTCGTTTGTTTTTTTAGATTCCACATGTAAATGAGATCATACAGTACAGTCATACATCACTTAACAACAGGGATATGTTCTGAGAAGTGCGTCCTTAGGTGATTTCGTTGTTTTTCAAACATGATATAAGTGTACTTACCCAGATGGTATAGCCTACTACACACCTAGGCTCTCTGGTACTAATCTTGTGGGACTACCATCATTTATGTGGTCTGTCTTTGACCAGAACATTGTTATGCAGCACGTGATTGTATTTGTCTTTCTCTGTCTGACTTATTTCACTTAGCATGTTGCCCTCAAGGTCCATGTTGTCACAGATGGCAGGATTTCCTTCTTTTTTATAGCTGAATAATATTTCAGAGTGTGTGTGTATGTGTATATATATATAGAGAGAGAGAGAGATACCACATTTTCTTTATCCATTCATCCATCGATGTAAGATTAGGTTGTTTCCATATCTTGGCTATTGTAAATAATCCTGCAGTGAACATGGGGGTTTATATACCATTTTGAGTTAGTGTTTTTGTTTTCTTTGGATAAATACCCAGAAGTGGAATTGCTAAATCATATGGCAGTTCTATTTCAATTTTTTGAGGAAGCTCCGTACTGTTTCCATAGTTGCTGCATCAATTTACATTCCCACCAACAGTGCACAAGGGTTCCCTTTTCTCTACATCCTTGTCAACACTTGGTATTTCTTGTCTTTTTGATGATAGCCATTCCAACAGGTGTGAGGTGATATCTCACTGTGGTTTTGATTTGCATTTCCCTGATGATGAGTGATGTTGAGTATCTTTTCATATACCTGTGGCCATCTGTATGTCCTCTTTGGAAAAATGTCTATTTAGATCCTCTGCCCATTTTTTAAATCATTTGTTTGGGTTTTTTTGCTGTTGAATTGTACAAGTTGTTTATATATTTTGGATATTAACCCCTTATCAGATATACGATTTGCAAATATTTTCTCCCATTCAGTAGGTTGCATTTTCATTTTGTTGATGATTTCCTTTGCCTGTGCCAAAACTTTTAAATTTGATATAGCCCGCTTGTTTATTTTTACTTTTGTTGCCTTTTCTTTTGGGACCAATGTCAGGAACTTACTGCCTATGTTTTTCTTCTAGGAGTTCTATGGTTTCAGGTTTTACGTTCAAGTCTTTAATCCATTTTGAGTTGGTTTTTGTGTATGGTGCAAAATAGTGGTCCAGTTTCATTCTTTTGCATGGGGCTGTCTAATTTTCCCAGCACCATTTATTGAAGAGACTTTTCTTTCCCCATTGTGTATTCTTGGCTCCTTTGTTTTAAATTAACTGACTGTGTGTCTGTGGGTTTATTTCTGGGCTCTCTGTTCTGTTCCATTGGTCTGTGTGTCTGTTTTTATGCCATTACCATACTGTTTTGATTACTATAGCTTTGTAGTATAGTTTGAAATCAGTAAGTGTGATGCCTCCAGCTTTATTCTTCTTTCTCAAGATTACTTTGGCTAGTCAGGGTCTTTTGTGGATTAATATCAATTTTAGGATTGTTTGTTCTGTTTGCCTGAAAAATACCATTGGAATTTTGATAGGGATTGTATTGAATCTGTGGATTGCTTTGGGTAGTATGGAAATTTTAACAAATTAATTCTTCCAATCCATGAGCATGAAATATCTTTCCATTAATTTGTGTCTTCTTCAGTTTCTTTCATCAGTGTCCTATAATAGCATATAGATCTTTCTGCTCCTTGGTTAAATTTATTCCTAGATATTTTATTCTTTTTGGTGCGGTCATAAATAGGATTGTTTTCTTATTTTCTCTTTCTGATGATTTGCTATTACGGTATAGAAATACAACAGATTTTTGTATATTGATTTTGTATCCTATAAATTTACTGAATTTGTTGATTAGTTCTAACAGTTTTTTGGTGGTGTCCTCAGGGTTTTCTGTATATATCATGTCATCTGCAAATAGTGACAGTTTTACTTCTTCCTTTCCAATTTGGATGCCTTCTATTTCTTTTTCTTGCCAAATTGTTCTGGCTAAGACTTCCAATAGTGTGTTGAATAAAAGCGGTGAGAGTGGACATCCTTGTCTTGTTTCTGATCTTAGAGGAAAAGCTTTTAGTATGATGTTAGCTGTGAGTGTAGGTTTTTTATAAGTCACCATGTAGAGTTGAAGAACTTCCCTTCTAGCCCTAATTTAATAGAGTTGTGTTTTGTTTTGTTTTTTACTCAGGAATGGCTGTTGGATTTTATCAGATGCTTTTTTTGCATCTATTGAAATATTTCTATGCTTTTTATTTTAATTTTGCTAATACAGTAAATTACTTTGATTTTTAAATGTTATCCCATTTCTGGGATAAACCCCACTTGGGCATGATGTTGTCTCACCTTTTATATTTTTGCTAAAGCTTTGTTAATAAATTGTGCAGCTATATTTATAAAGGATGTTGATCTGTAATTTTCTTTTCTTCTAATGTCTTTGTCTGGTTTTGGATTGAGGGTAATACTAGCCTCATAGAATAAATTGAGATGTGTTCTCTCCTCTTCAATTTTGCAAAAGAGTTTGATTGGAATTGTTATTATTTCTTATGTTTGGTAAAAGTCACCAGTGAAGCCATTTGGACTCAGAGGTTTTTTTGTGAGAAGATTCTTAACTATAAATTCGATTTCTTTAATTGATATGGGGCTATTTGGGCTATCTATTTCTTCCTAGTGAGCTTTGGTAGTTTGTATCTTTCAAAGACTTTGTCCATTTCATTGAAGTTGTTCAGTGCTGTTCAGTTCTTTGTGTAGATCATCTATTATCATTTCCCTGTGTCTGAAGAATTTTCTTTAACATTTATTCTAGTGCAAGTCTCCTGGGGATTAACTATTTCAGCTTTTGTATGTCTGAAAAAGAATTTCATCTTTGCTTTTGAAAGGTGTTTTCACTAGCAATAGATTCCCAGGTTGACAGTGTTTTAATTCCAATACTTGAAAGATGTTGTTCCACTGTCTTCTCACTTGCATTGTTTCAGACAAGAGATGTCCTGTCCTTATTGTTGTTCTGTCCTCCTTATCGTTCCCTTCTACATAATGTGTCTCTCTCCTCACCCACCCAAGATGCTTTCAAGATTTTTTCTTTATCACTGATGTTGAGCAGTGTGGTAACAATATGCCTTGGTGTAGTTTTCCGTAGGTTTCTTGTGCTTGAGAGTTCATTGACCTTCTTAAATTTGTGGATTTCTACTTTTCATTAAATATTGGAATTTTGGTTGAAAATTTTTCAACCATTAGTTCTTCAAGTATTTTTTGTGTCCCTCCTTTGGGAACTCCAGTTACATACGTATTAGGCTCCTTGAAGCTGTCCCACAGCTCATTCATACTCTATCTATTCTTTTTCTTTTTAGGGTTTTTTTTTCTGTGTGTTTCCTTTTGGATAAGTTCAGTTGCTATGCTTTAAATTCATTAATCTTTTCTTCTGCAGCATTTAATATACCGTTAATCTCATTCACTGTATTTTTATATTCCATAAATTGTAGTATGCATCTCTAGAAGTTAAATTTAAGTCTTTTTTACATCTTCTCTGTCCCTTCCTAACATGATCCATCTTTACTCGAGATTTTTGACCATATGTGGGACTATTAGAATAGCTGCTTGAATGACCTTGTCTACTAATTCTAACATCTGTATGCATTCTGGGTGGGTTTCAATTGATTGATTTTTTTCCTGATTATGGGTCATATTTTTCTTTGTATGCCTGAAAAATTTTTATTGAATGCCAGGTATTATGAATTTTATCTTGTTGGATGCTGGATATTTTTATATTTCTGTAAATATTCTTGAGCTTTGTTCTAGGATGCAGTTAAGTTACTTGAAAACAGCTTAATCCTTTCTAATCCTACTTTTAAGATTTGTTAGGTGCAACCAGAGTAGCATTTATTCCAGAACTAATTAGACCCCACTTCTTAAGGCGAGGCACTTCTCAGAACTCTACAGAATGCACCATGAATTACGAAGTGTTCTAACTGGCTATTGAGACTAGGCCCTGTTCCTGGGCCTGTGTGAGCATGAGGAGTGTTCCTTTAAATCCTTGTGGGTAGTTATTTCCCTGGCCTCAGGCAGTTTCCTCATACCACGAACACTCTAATTAAGACTCTACTGAATACTAGAGGTGGACTCTGCAGATCTCAGGAGTTCTCCTTCTGTGTAGTTCTTTTCTCTCTGATACTCTTACCTGCAAACACTAGCCTCTTTAGTCTTCTCAGACTCTGTGCTGTCTCCTCAACTCTGCTTGTCAGAATTCCACTAGGCTCTCCGTCACCACACTGCAGCCTGGGAACTCTCTCAAGGCAATGATCTGAGGCCGCAGTGGGGCTCAGCTTTATTGTTTTCCATCTCTTGGGGATCACTATCCATCGTTGCCTCATGTCCAAGTATTGAAACCATTGTATGGTTTGTCTGGTTTTTAACTTGTTCCAGGTGAGAGGTAAATCCAGTCCTTCTTAATATGAGTCATTTTTAATTTTGATAAATAACTCCTAATTAATCCTCCCAAAAATTGTAGAAATTTATACTCCCATTAACATGTGTCAGAGTGTCCATTAAATGTCCCATTACTCCCACATGATATTATTCTTTTTTGTCTGTTTTTATTTTATAAGCAAAAAAAAATTGCGTCTCATTAGAGTAGAAATTTATTTATTTTTTGAAATCAACTAATAGTTGGTCAGTTAATCAGTGACAGAAAAATTCTTTTTTAAAATGCTATTGAAACCTGAAAAGATACTCTTGATAGAAAATCTAAGAATTGTGATGTTATAACCTAAGAATATTAATAAAATTCTTCTAATATTAAGCGTGGTGCTATAGTTTTCTAATTTATGTATTAAAAAACAATTACTATTTGGGGAGCCAGCCCGGTGGCGCAGCAGTTAAGTTCACACGTTCCGCTTCTCGGTGGCCCGGGGTTCACCGGTTCGGATCCCAGGTGCGGACATGGCACTGCTTGGCAAAAGCCATGTTGTGGTAGGCATCCCACATATAAAATAGAGGAAGATGGGCATGGATGTTAGCCCAGGGCCAGTCTTCCTCAGCAAAAAGAGGAAGATTGGCAGTAGTTAGCTCAGGGCTGATCTTCCTCAACAACAACAACAAAAATCTTTAAAAAAAAAAACCAATTACTATTTGGACATAAGGATCAAAATTTTAAATCATAAACTTTTAAAACCAGTGGCAGCTTTTCAATCTTTATTTTTATTTTATTAGGACTCTCAGCATTTATTGCTGTCAATCCCTTGTTCCTTTCTGAAATTGGCCTCTTTTGGCCCAGAGTCTCCTGATTCTTTTTCCATCTCTCTAGCTCCTTCAGGTTTTCTCTGTGAGAAATTTATCCTTCACCTGTCCCTTCAATGTTCATGTTGCTTAGACGCTTTCCTGGGACTTTTCTTATTCGACGCCCTCTCCTAACCTGCCCCATTCGCGCCTGTGGCTTCCGTTAGTGTGTGATGTGGATGCTGACGACTCACAGCATCTCCAGCCTGTATCTCTCCCCTGGATTCCAGCTCACGTGGCCGTCTGTCTCCTAGACATCCCACTGAACTCAACAACTTACCCAAAAACGAACACATTACCGTCTTTTGCTTTTCTTCTCTACTCTTCAGCCCTCCTTCTAAAGTTGTGCTTCCTGCTGGGTTGGGAGACAGGACACTTGGTGGTTTGAGCATCGAGGCTCAGGAGTCATTAGGGAGGAGCTGGGTTTGAATCCCAGCACCCTAATTACCTGGGTGACCTGCAGCAAGATATTTTACCTCCCTGTGCCTCGGCTTTCCTACCTATAAAGTGGAAATAATAGTCATAGTACAAAGAGTTGTTGTGAGAATGCAATCAGATAATGGTACAACGCTGGCCCAAAATAAAAGCGTATTATTTCCTGTGTAAGTGAGTGGCAGTTCACCCAGGTAGCTTGACACCAAAACTTGAACAGAGACTTTGAGCTGTCTGTTTTCCTTACCTCCCTTTTCACTCAGTCTTTGGTCCTATTAATGCCACTCCTGAAAGTGTCTTGAATCCACCCACATCTTTCCCTCCCTACTCAGCGCTACTGTGCTGATCCCTGTCATCATCATCTCTGTTAATCCAGCTCCCTCCTGATTAATCTCCCTGCTTCTGTTCTTATCCACTCCTAATCCGGTCTCCTCTCAACCCCCGGGGAGACCTTTCCCATAGCTGCCCCACTTGCCTGCAGCATAAAAGACAAATCCCTTAATTTAATCTGCAAGGCCCTTCTTAAACCGGTTTTAGAAATTTCCGTGCCTGCTTCAAATCTCATCACTGAAGCAGTGATTGCCGTAACTCTTTGCAAGATGTTATTATAAAATGAATACAAATTCATTATAAGAAATTAAGAAAGAAAAAAAACACACCTACGGTCCCACTATTATTATTATTTGGTTTTGTTCTCTGATTTTTTTTTTTTTTTTAAAGATTGGCACATGAGCTAACATATGTTGCCAGTCTTCTTCTCCTCAAAGCCCCTCCCTCCAGTACATAGTTGTATATTCTAGTTGTGGATCCTTCTGGCTCTGCTATATGGGGCGCCACCTCAGCATGGCTTGATGAGTGGTGCTAGGTCCACGCCCAGGATCCAAACCAGCAAAACCCTTGGCCACCAAAGTGGAGCATGCGAACTTAACCACTCTGCCACAGGGCCGGCCCCTGTTCTCTGATTTTTTTAGTGCATATATGTCCATAGCTGTAATCAAATTGGATCTGTAACTTTGTTACTGGGGAATTTTTTTCTTTTGATTTTAAAAAGCATGCACAAATAGATGCTAGCTGTTTAAAAAAATACAAAATAGAAATCCCTTTTCATAGTTTATACTCCCACCATTTCTCCCAGACTCCTTAGTCTCATTCCCTTCTTTATGTGTGTGTTTATGAGTGGAAATGCATAAATATTTTACTCAGTTTTTTTCAATAACGTTGTGTCATGAGCATTTTCTCGTAACATTAACAATATTTTGTAAACTTCATCTTAATGGTGGTGTATTAATGGTGACAGTAGTAACTACCATGGGTTGAGTAACTGCATAGCA
This sequence comes from Equus asinus, assembly GCF_041296235.1. Lineage (NCBI taxonomy): Eukaryota > Metazoa > Chordata > Mammalia > Perissodactyla > Equidae > Equus > Equus asinus. The sequence goes on along the minus strand of NC_091811.1, from coordinate 40,975,353 downwards.
CACCATTGCTTATCTTACGCAATCCCCATTTGACTGACGAGGGAACTGTTTGACTAATCAAACATCTATCAGTTCAAACATTGCTCTGCCCCTCCCATGGGTACCTCACTATAAGGCTGTCTGACAGTTACTCATTAACTGGTCTTCCCCCATAGTTGGACTTTTGTGGTTCCTTCTTTTTCACTATTGTAAATAATGTAGCTGCTGTTCTCGTGTGTTCGTCTGTGCCTGTGTTTCCAAGTATTTCCCAACAAAGGTTACTGGAAGTGAATATTTTTAAAGTTTTTGACACGTATTGCCAATTGCCTTCCGGAAAGGTTGTACCCATTTACAAGGAGTGATTAATTCTAAGAGAGGGAAAGGAGAGAAGGGGAGTGACATTTCACAGAGGAGGTGACATTTGAGCTGCCTCATGAGGATAAGTAGGGCTTTGCCAGAAGACAGGCAGAATGGCAGGGCCTCCCAGACAGGAAGGGAAGTGAGAGCAAAGCCACTGGCACAAGGGAGCCCTTGCCGGACAGTCGGTCTGCTCCATCTGCTTATTTGGCACCAGAAATCCTCATCATTTATTTTAGAGTTGCCGGGGAAGAGAATCAAAATAGAGTCAAAGAGGAAGTTAAAATTCTAATATGTGATTCTGCCCTTTCATATAGTTAGAAACTATCTCCAATGAAAGCTCTTTTGAAGTTCTGAGACATTCATCTTAGTCTATTTCTTTTTTCTTTCCCCCAAAGGGAGCAGATCTCCTGAGGCTTCAATGTAACTGGGAAACACATGCAACCTCTCTGGTCCCAGCTGCTGCCCTGAATTTAAAGGGGCAAGAGCAGCACATTTGACACTGCTCCTGTGTGTATAAGATTTATCACCAACGTCCTAGTTCCAGGCAATGGGGAGAATGTCTTCAGCTTCTTGCGTTTGTTATGATTTATGTCTGTTTGCTTGATAAAATGGATAAAAAAGTAACTAAAATCTATTTTTAAATTTGGGGTAGATGCCAGACATGAGGGAGTCAGATTCTGCAGTGAGTCGAGCTGTAGCGGATTTCAGCTTTATCTGAGCACTGGTGTGTCTGCAGTTCCTTCTTTCTGGGCTGGAACAAGTGCTGAAAGCCAAGGGGATAAAGGCGACAGGTTAAGGGAACAGGTTAAAAGGCTGTTAGCAGAAGCCTGCCGACCAAGCTCCGTGGTGAAGGCAGTGGAGGCTCCCACGTGCCACCTTCTCACAGACGCTCTCATCGCAGCTGGAAATGCAATATGGCCAGTAAGGCACTTCACACCATATTTTGAAGAAGGCAACTTATAAATTATAAATGAAGTAATAAAATATTTCTAAAGCTGCCAAAGTACCCTCAGGACAAACAGAATTTTCTTTTTGCATCTGTTTATGCAATACTATGAAGATTTAGTCTAGCTGGCATTTATGAAGTTTATAGAGTATGAATTTACCCACCTTAAAACCTAACTATGAAATAGAAATTGACGGAATTAGGGAAAGATGTGGGTGACAGGCTGTTTTCAAATAAATTGTGTCTTTCTGCTTTTAAGGAAGTATAATAATGGAAATAGATGAAATGATCAGATAGATGATCTGTTGGACCGGATTTAATTGATAGCTAAGAAATCTTTATCATTCATTTGTCAAACAAATATATTAGAATGACTTTAGACATAGCCCAACAAAACTGCTGTGGCCGGTCTCCTACTTGTCTCCTGTGCTGCAAGTGTCTCCTCTGAAGGGAGGCAATAAGTGGAACTATTACTCCTCATGACCGCCAGTGGAGCCCTGAAGGGACCAAAAGAGTACTTCTCTCTCAAGGTTCTTGCAAGCTATTAATTAGATAATGTATATAAAACTCTTAACACTATGCCGACACCCCCTAATGATGGAAGTGGGAGGAGGAGGTATTATTTTTTTATTATTATTATTGTGGACATTATTATTATGGTTACTATTTTTATTATTTAGATTATTTTAGAACCCTGACTTTTATTCCTGCCTTCTGTGTCTTCTCCGCAATCCCAACAAAGGAAGATGTAAGGTTGGAAGACTCTATCTTAAGTACCATTTATATATCCATCTGTGAAGGGGAAGCTAGAGTTTGATGATATCTAGAAAATATGAAAATGCGCCACAGGGCCAGGTGTGCGGCTCTCTCCTGAGTGTGAACAGGTGTGCAGTGAAGGCATCATTCATACGTGATGCACTTCATCTGACAGGGCCCCCTTCATCTGAACATACCCATTCACAAACTTCCTTCCTAAAAAGTTCTGCATTAAGATGGTGAAAATAACCAAGATCTTTACTAAAAGCTCTTGCCAACTTAAAAATTTAAAAATCAGCTGCTAATGGGAGCCTGTGAGAAAGAAAACCCTCAGTCTGTAACTTAACATTTCTCTTCAGCAATCCCTTGATTTCTGTGGATAATATTTGCAGCCTAAAACAGAAAATTTGCCAACTGCCGTTATTTGATCTTTTCTTAAACAGCCATAGGTTTCCGAATCTAAACCATCTCTGTCTTTTTTTTTTTTTTTAAAAACGATCTCTTTTTTTTTTTTTTCTTTTTAAGATTTTATTTTTTCCTTTTTCTCCCCAAAGCCCCCCCGGTACATAGTTGTATATTCTTCGTTGTGGGTCCTTCTAGTTGTGGTATGTGGGACGCCGCCTCAGCGTGGTTTGATGAGCAGTGTCATGTCCGCGCCCAGGATTCGAACCAACGAAACACTGGGCCGCCTGCAGCGGAGCGCGCGAACTTAACCACTCGGCCACGGGGCCAGCCCCCATCTCTTTCTTTTCTATTCTAGTTCTGGCCCTTTCTCTGATGGAAAGCGTTTTCTTTCTTGCATATTTGAATAGAAGAAATGTTTTTTAAATAGTACATAAAAAGTGTAAAGTTACATTATTTACTTAAATTAAAATACTTGCACAATTTATATAAATCTCTTTAAATACTCAAAGCAATCGATCACAAAAATAGCTTGCATTTTTCCAGTTATAAACTAAATAAGTCCTGGGGATGTAATGTATCACATGGTGGCTACCATTAATAATACTGCGTTGTATATTTAAAAATTGCTAAGAGAATAGATCTTAAAAGTTTTGATCACAAGAAAAAAAAATTTGTAACTGTGTGTGGTAATGGATGTTAACTAGACTTATTGTGATGATCATTTTGCAATATGTACAAATACCAAATTATTATATGTTGTACCTGAAACTAATGTAATGTTACATGTCAGCTACATTTCCATTAAAAAATAGCTCGCGTTTAGGATAGTTTGTATTGCTACTATAATAGCCATGGTAAATGAATTTTTATTTCTACTATTGATGAAGGTGATTTCTATTGTTTATATTGACTGTAAAGTTTTGTCCTGGGAAAAACATTCATGTAATGGTGTTCTTCCATAAAACTTGCTTTGTTCCTCTGATTCCCAGTGCTGTTCATCGTTATGATACTTAAGGCTTTTATCACCTAACTTTTTCTATACACTGAGCTATCACTTATCCATCCTTTATCACTTAACTTTCCCCTTCACTTTTTTCATAGGTTTCAGTCTTCTCAAATTTATTGTAAACTCCTCGATGAGAGATGCGGCCTTATAGCAGGGGTATATTGTACACCGTGAGCCTCAGGTTATGCCACCCGTAGTTGTTGATTAATGGGAGTTATAATCAGTATCAGTGAACTTCATCTGTTCATATTATGCTGAGTGTCTTTAATGCCACATCCAAATTCATAAACATCTGAACTACACATCCACTTCCACCCCAGGTTCATCAGCTTCGCGGCATCCCCAGGCTTCTCCAGCTCCTAAAAGTCCAGAATGAAGATGTTCAGCGAGCCGTGTGTGGGGCCTTGAGAAACTTGGTCTTTGAAGACAATGACAACAAGCTGGAGGTAGCTGAGCTCAACGGGGTACCTCGGCTGCTCCAGGTGCTAAAGCAGACCAGAGACTTGGAGACTAAAAAGCAAATCACAGGTAGTACTTGCTGAATATTAAAGGGCATAGCTGCACAGTGCAGCCCGCCGAATGTGTTATGTCATCTGTTTTCCTTAAGTTTCCTGGAACAAATGATGGATGGGTTCATTGTAATCTGAGAGATGGCCTTCAAGGAACATTATCACCTGCTGGCTTAGACCCCAGATTCCAGTCACGTTTGAATTCCTTTCTGAAGGAAATTGCAAGGGGAAATTACTTTGAGGCTTTTGCTTAATATGTTTAATTAGAAATTCTATGCACCTTTGACTAAATATCTTTAAAACAACTTCTTGATGAGACTTCACCGTGTGAAAATTTTGCATAAATTCACAAACAGCCAGCTTTGTAGTTTGAGAACGTGTGCGGTTTCAGTATTGTCCTAGGTGTCCAAAACATTCTGAAGAAACCCAACAAGAACCACACCCAGTTATTTTTATAATGTATTCTACAATCTTCTTGCCGGGTCTATACAAAGAAGGTAAAATGGGGAGTCAAATGGTGTCCTAATGTAGAAGATCAATTTAGTCAAATTGATCAAAATACCAGAAACTGTATTTCCCACTCCTTCATCACCTGGACCCCTCTCAATGCCAAGTCCCTAGCTCACCTGTCCCTCTACTCCAAAAAAAGAGAAAAAGAGGGCTGGCCATGTGATGTACTAGTTAAGTTCACATGCTCTTCTTCGGTGGCCCAGAGTTAGCAGGTTCAGATCCCGAGTGTGGACCTACACAGCACTCATCAAGCCGTGCTGTGGCAGTGTCCCACATACAAAATAGAGGAAGATTGGCACCACATGTTAGCTCAGGGACAATCTTCCTCAAGCGAAAAGAGGAAGATTGGCAACAGATGTTAGCTCAGGGCCAATCTTCCTCACCAAAAAAAAGAGAGAGAGAAAAAGAATGGCTGGATATGTTTTTCAGTTCTCTACTTCATATTTTTGTTCAAATACTGATTTGAACAAATAAATATCTCCTTTCTGCCCAATGAATTGGAAAGATGAAATAATCAAAAGTAAAGCAAAAGTTAGTGATCCTTGAAGCATGGGGAAGGAAGGCCTTGTTTGATTTAAGTGAATAGTGCATATGGTAGAGGAGAGAATGGTTCATTGATGTTCCAGCCCAGCCTCCCCGCCATCACCATCAGCCCTCAGCTGATTCTCTCTGCACACATTACAAAGAGTGCAAAAAGCATTACTGAGTGCAATCATCAGTAGTAATGCCCGGGGAAACTTATTAAGTATCTTCAATGCTCCAGGTGATATACATACATTTTTTAAGTTAATTATCACAAAAACCTTAGGTTTCGAGGTATTTTTAGGTATTATTGGGTATTAAATTTCACTTTTACAGATGACAAAACTAAAGCCCAAAGTTAACCCTTTTTAATATATCCTATAAAAGTTCTTTTAAATGATAATTGTTGACAGTGTTCCTACTTATTTAAAAAGGAGGTACTCCATAAATATTGTTTTAAATTGAATTGAATATATTTTGTGCTTCTGCCTTCTGTACCTTACTATGTAGCAGTTTTCCTTTTTTTCTATAAAAATGTCATATGTCCTCTCTATGCATTTATATCACATTTTTTTCTATCTTGATATATTTTAATTTTATAAAACTATATGAAGGGTTGTACCATGCCACCCTTCTGCCAGCATGCTATCATATCCCATGAGAGATTTCCTTTCATATCCATGACTTATATTAAAATACCTATGGAAATTAAGAGTAATTTCATTCATTCATTCATTCAACCAGCATTTATAGAGCAGACTTCAAATGCCAGGCAGTGAGAATCAAGCCTAAAAAGGTTGTGGATTTTATTTTCCAGCTACTAAAATATGAATGATTATGTGATGGTTGGCATTAAAAAAGGAGACCAAACTTCACATTTAGAGCCTATTTTCTTCATTAAAATATAATAATGACAGCTAGAAGAGAAAATCAAATAGATTATCCTGTTTTACAGTCAAAAAAAGACTTTGTAAAGATATGTTTCATGGTAGACATGAAAAGAGGGACAGGCTTTAGACTGGTGTTTTGAAGGAGAATGAAATTTATTCCCAGCAGAGCGAACATTGCCAGCAAAGCAAAGACGCAGAAAGAAGCTGCTGGTCATTCGGAGGAAGCTTGGGTAATGGAGTGATTGAGGTTAGGGTGCATGGTAGGTAGAAAGCTTGGGAGGATGTGTGCGTGTGTGTCAAGGAAATAATCCATTGAACCACACTTCCTCTTCTGTGTAGGCAAAAGGAATCTGAGATCAGAGAACATTCTGTCGTATTGATGCCATAGAAACCATTCAGTCAACGTTAGATAACCTACAGAGCTGATAAATGGAGGTTGATTGCGCCGTTCCCAGGATTTCTAGTGTAAGCCAAACATCCCTACCAGAGGGTGTTCATTGCATGTTTATTGAGTTGACACTTGAATGTTTGATACAAATCCATCTAAGTAACTTCCTTTAGCTCTATTAATAGAAGAGTTAAATAAGTGCTTTCTAAATAAATAAATAAGGCCTCAGAAATAAATTGTTGACAGGATAGATATGTTTATTTCTTTGTTTAGAAACACAAAGCAAATAGCCATGTACACGAAACTAAACTAGGACTTTCCATTTTTCATCTCTGTTTCTCCTGACAGCTCCATAAGGCATTATTGATGATTTACATGTGATCAATGTGAGGCTCGGAGAATTAAGTAAATTGCCCAAGGTTACGCAAGTGGTAAAGAACAAAGTCCGGATTTGAACCCAGTGCTATTTCAGTGTTTTGCTATATCAGTATGGCTCCCACCTACTGCTTTGGGGGCAGAGGTGACTCGTGTTTACTCCTCTTTGGGAAGGGTTTTGTCTTTGAGGATCTCGGATGGGAGAGCTCTCACTCACTCTTCTGACCCTTCCTCTCTCTCCTCTTGCCACTGCCTTGGATGAAGCCCTCTCCATCTCTCTAGTCTTCTCTTGCACTAGCCTCATACCTACCTCTGTGATTCAATATTGCACCTTCCCAATCTGTCCACCACTCTGCTTCTAGTGATTTCTTTCTAAAGTGAAAATATTATGCCATTATGCTCCCCATTACCTGTAAGATAAAGTCTGTGCTCTGTAGCATGCCACACAAAGATTTTATGATGTGAGCCTGGTGACCATTGGCAGCAGTGTCTCCTCTCACACCCTTCCAGCCCAGGTTCTGCAATCCTAAAGGATTTGCTGGTCTGGTCCATGTCACTTTGCTCTCTTGATGTCTTTGTGTCTGCTGTTGTCTTGGACTGAATCCTTTTCCCCACCTAGACCACCTGGTGAACCCTCTCATCCTTCAAGCTGTCTCAGACATCATTTCTCTGAAGCATTTTCAAATGCCATCCTTGCATACTTTACTCTCAGTCTCCCTCCCGCCTCAGCAGAGTTTCGATGGAAGGGGCTTCTCTGAACCGCCTTTGCATCCTTTAATATTAGGCTGCCATGCTTATATGTTTATTGCGGTAACAACTGTGGTGCTCCTTTAAGTTTCTCCACAACTGTGGATGTCTGACTGAATATTAAAAAGAAGCTGTTGGCCTGGGAAGATCTAGATTACACACAAATAAAAAAGTAAGGTATGTTTTCAGATACAACTCTGATTTTTCTGGCCAAGATGTAAAAAAAAAAAACCCATCTGTTTCTGTATATGCTAAGAAGTTCAGCACCAGAGTTTTGTTCACTAGAAAAGAGTGTCAACTCACTGACCTTTCTGGCATTCTCAGTACCAGCCTAGGAGGAAAGAGCTCTTCCCTCTTCTGATGAAAATACTTCAGGATCAAAGACTTTCCCTCCACAAGAGATTGTTCCCTGTCACTCACCAAGTGAGTGTGGTAGTGAACTTTTAGTTGAAATGAGAACAGTACATCCTAGTCTCAGAGGCTCATCTCCAAGGTCGCTGAGTAATGAGCACTTGCTGGAGTGAGTAGGGCTCTCCTTTGGGTTAAACAGACAGGTCATGGAAGAATGAAACAGGGCATTCTTGCCCCTCCTCTGCGTATTGCATAGGGAAGAGTCAGGGAATGATTGTCAATGAAATGGGTTGAACATGCATATTGACCTCCGCATATTTTATGGAAATATTTAATTGCATTGCTGTATTTTAATATCAAAATCATTTTACTATAAAATATTCATTATGCAGCTTTTAAACATAATTGTATATTATTCTGCATTTGTAATGTGCAACAAGATACCTCGGGTTTATATATAACTTGGAATAAATAGCTTTTGAAATAGTGTGATGTTTCAGATAAGATTTACAAAACTTAGGTGAAAGGAGGAGTATATCCATGTGGTGGATATGGTGAAAAAGCTGTTCCGCCTGCTGTGTGATCACGTTGAAGATCAAGGTTAAAAAGAACCATCTCTCCTTCTGTACCAAAGATAGGGATTCATTTAATCATAAAATTTGCAAGTTTTGCTACTTAAAGTGTCGTGCAGACTTAGTTAAATAACTATATTTTCAGTCCTGGAGGGCAATATGAATAAAAGATGGGTTTTATAGCTATAAGATCCCTTTACTAGTTAGCTGTTTTTTGCAAATATCACAGTTGGCAGTGAATTTCTGGATAATGCAGTTGTCATTATCTCTCTTATAATTGCTAATTATTCAAAGTATATCCCTATCAGAATCCAGTTCCTTTTCTTTTTGGCTAGAATGAGAGCTTAATGATAGAAAATTACAGGCAGACCAGATGCAAAAAAAAACTATAATAATAGAAATTTCGGCCTGATGAATAAATTGACCAGAAGTTAAAGGTGAGAACAATGAAAACCTAAACGCTAAATACTTATATCAGGGGATCTAAAATCTGATCATTGAAGGGAACATCTGTTCAGAGGCATCTAGTGCATTGGTTTCCCAGTGCCAGAAATGGAGTCCTTATTTAAATACGGGTTCCTGGAATCCATCCTGAGATTCCGACTCAGTAAATTTGGGGTGTGGCCCAGGAATATGTGATTGTGATTTGCCACCCGGCTCATTTGGAAACTGCTAGTTTAATCTAACACTCTGGTTTCGAGATAAAATCTCTTGTCAATATTGTGATAAGGGATGAGCTCATTTTTATCAGCTCCAGCAACAGAGCTAGATCTTACAGGCAGATCTCTCTGTTTTCTTCAAAGCTCTCTTAGAAGTTTATACTTTCAGCAAGCCAAATCTCCTCCCCTAGAATTTCCACTCACTGGTTTTGATTTTGCTGCCCCCATCACAGAAAATGATATCTAGCTGTTAAATTTGCATTTCTTTAGTTATTAGAGAACATGCCTGCCTATGTGTATTAGAGTCTAACATCTTTTAATTTGGGGTTAATTTTTCTACTAGTAACTAATTTTTAATGATTTATAAAAACTCTCTATATTAAAGATATTATCCCTTTGTCTCGTATCGTCATACATATTTTCCCAATTTGTAATTGATCACTTACTGATTTTCTGTGTATATGTGTGAGGAGATGTTTGTAGATGTGTGTGTAACCCCAAAGCTATAGTGAACATTTAAGCTTTTTCCTAGCTTTGGGCCATACGGAAACTTGGCAGGCATGACATTCCTATACAATATCCTCCATTAAAAATTCAAAAATTTTACTAAAACCCCCCAAAGCATATACTTCTGTAGAAATAATATAGCATGCCAAGCTACAAAGGACATTGACTGCTGAAGGAAAATTCCACTCCCTTTGTTCAAATTAATCCTCCAGATCTGGTTTTTATTGTAAGGTGTACTTTTCCTTTGAGTGCCCTGTGTGGTCCTTTTTAAAAAAAGGAAATGTCATTATGCTTCACATTTTTAAGCCTCTGGCAGGCAGAGACTGTTAATTTGTTTGCTTATTTAGAACAGGAAGCTTTTTTTTTCCTTCTCTCTCTTTTCTTTTTAACTTTCTTTTGTAGCTTAGTAACCAGATTCAACTCAGACCTGCCTTTAAATTGTTTTCAACCACCTTTGGAGTTTTATTCTGTCTCTCCCCCATCCAGGGCCTCTTAAGATGAAGTGGGAGGAATGAAGTCATTGTGTTGCAAAACCTGTGGCTGAGGGACACTGCTCATGACTAACCCCAAATGCTCATTTGAGCAAGAAAAGACTTCCTCATAAGCCAGAATTTGAGTCCTCGCAGGACACTAGACCCGATGTCACTGTATCTCATGGAAGCCAAGTGTAGGCTGCAGTGGAAATTTGGTTATTGTTTCAGAAATTAGTTACTTATACACAGCCAAAGTAAACTGGTTAAGCCCAAAAGACTGCATTAGGCGTAGAAGGTTCTAATTGATGGGCCAAATTCAAGTGTGGTAGAATAATTACCAGCCTTTAACCCTACAGACTATTGTTTCAGTCATTAAAATCCAGGGAGATGATATCACCACATAATTCAGCCAAGACCACCATGTTTGCTTTTCTCCTAAAGTAGACTGTCCTGTATACTGTTAACCAAAAAAAGCAAAGAACCAAAATGAGAGGCAGTGAGGAGTTTATTTTGGGATCAAAGAATTGCCATTTGGGGAGCACAGAGTCAGGTAGAAACCCAAATAATATTTCGACTACAGGAGAGGGGCTCAGAGTTTTTGTTGGAGACAGAGAGGAAGATGAGGTGAGTTGTATTAAAGGGGAGCTCATTGGCGCTAGGTGAGGTAAGGCTAGGTTTGTACCTCATAGATGGGCTTGAGAGTCACTCATCAGGCAGAAGGCTAGACTTGCATTTCATTGATTGGTTAGCAATTTGGTCATCAGCAAAATCCACTTTTATCAGTCCTTACTGACTTCCTGGAATCTTGGTGGTTTTGTCTAGTGTGGAAGATAAAGAAGACAAGATGTGCATGGCAGTTCCACTGAAATGACTGCTCTGCCTTTATTTTAGTATGGCTCCACTCATGTCATCTTTCACAATACGTATGCTTCCTCTTTCCTTCATACAGACAAAGCAGTAAATTTAAGAAGTAGGAGTTATTGACTGGGTGGCCAGGGAGTGACTAGGGAAGAAAATGAAGATGGCTTCTCTTTCTGTCCCCTCTCTTTCTCCTTTCCCAGATGCTAGTGAATTAGAATAACTTGCTGAGGTATGAAAGATGGCAAGACAACTTTACACCTGGTGAGAGTCACTGGAATAGCAAGCAATAGGTGTATAGTCCTTCCACTGAATCAGAAGTATTTGAGCACCAAATTTGTAAGAAAAACAAGTCCTAAATCCCACCTTGTGTTCTCTCTCAGTACCCAGCTTCAGTCTCTGTCTCACAAATGCCCTGAAAAGTACAATATCCTATTATTTTAATTTCCCAGATTGGCTTATATGGCCGTTCTCTTTAGTGGGAGAAGTTAAAAGGTGTTCAACAGGAAAGGGAAAGTTAGGTGAGTGAATTCGGTACCAGTCCTAGGCCAAAGCTTAGGCCATGCAAGTTGGCAGATAGATAAAATACTCATGTCTCTCTGTCACTGCCAAACTTTAACATGAGAAATACATGAGATCGCCAGCATAAATTCTGGGCGGACTTGAAGTCTGTCATTGGGTAGGAGTCAATAAATATTAATTGGTGTTGTTGATCAGGCTACTGTTGACAGGCATAGGCAAAGGCTGTCTGCAGGCCCTTCCTGCTGTTATCGGGAGGCCAATGTCAGGTGAAAGTCGCAGGTGGTGGGGAGCAGGAGGCAGGGGGAGGTATTCTGTCCATGCACCTAAGGGAGAAAAAATATGACTCATAATATTGAAATCTTACTTACAGTAAGATCATTTCAAGCCTCCCTATTGGCAAGCCCAAAATTTATCATCCCGATGAGGTCAGCTTTGTGGTAGCGTCTTTTAAGAGAAACAGTAATAAATATTGAAAGATTTCTGACTGTCATTCACATTTGTGATTAATTTAAACTTTTCCCTCTCTCTTTCTGTATGTATGTGTGTGTGTGTGTATAAATTGTTCTTGCGGATCAGCTTCCATTGCCATCGAATAAGCCCTAAATAGGTTCTTTCAGTTGAGAAAGGGGTTGTCTCCTCACACCTTTTTTTTTAATCTATAACTAGCCATAGCCCCGGGGAGATGGCCTTAACTGATCTTTTCAGCAGTCATTTTGACCCAACCCTGCACTGTTTTGATGGTTCTCTTTGTTTTTCTAGGTTTGCTGTGGAATTTGTCTTCTAATGACAAACTCAAGAATCTCATGATAACAGAAGCCTTGATCATCCTGAATGAGAATATCATTATCCCCTTTTCGGGGTGGCCAGAAGGGGACTACCCCAAAGCGAATGGTTTGCTTGATTTTGATATATTCTACAATGTCACAGGATGCCTAAGGTAATGCCACTCTGCAACCCCCCTCGCCCACCTTTTCTCTATACACCTTAGATATTGCATCCAGGTCTGTCTAGAACTCTACCCCATTACCTGGAGATGCTGTAAGAATTATAAAGATCATTCTGACTACTAGAAGCTCAACACAGGGACAATGAGAAAGATCAAATCAACAGAGTCTTGGTTTCCAGGCATGTTTGATTCCAGAAGCTACCCACATTAGCTCATAAGAGAGAGGATGTGAATTCCAATAGACAAACTAGAGATCTGATCTGAATACCCAGAAGTCATGTAGCCTGGCCTTTCCTATCCCACAGGGTTCAAGGCAGGCACCATGCTATTTTTTAATTCACAAAAATCTAATTTAATGACATGGTTAAAAAAATAATTTTGAACCTGGTATTTTTAAATAGGCAACGAAACCTAAAGAAACAGAATGTCTTGCCATAAGAGCAGCTACAAAAAGAAGTTAGTTTGATCAGCATTTGTAAATATTGGGATGAAAAAATGCTTGAAGTGTCTTCTCCCATGTGCTGTCCAATGCCAGCTAAACCAAGGGGAAATAGAAATACATGCACCAGTAAGACAAACCGCTTGTCTTAACTTCTTGAGTATCGTGCATCTCAAGTTTTCTTATATTTGAAAAGGATCATTGTTTTTTATGTCCAGGGATTAAAAGAAATCAGATAGAAGATCTAATCAAAATTAGGCAGCCACAAAGAAGTCAGGATATATTCTGCCTTTCCGTTTTTTCTGTAGTTACACAGTTCAGTTTTTGAGAGAATCTGTTTGGATGATAACTGAGGGAAATTATTATGGTAAGATGTTTATCTTATCTCCACAGTCAACACACAGTAATGCACATCAAATACCAGTTTTTCATAAAGCATTATGTTAGCTACTGAGAGTTTAAGAGGGATCAATAAGAAAATCCTTAAGGAACTTTTAATCTAGCAGGGGGATGCAGATGAGCAGACAAACTAGAATATAGCTCCAGTGAAATATGTTAGAGCAGCAGTTCTCCAAGTATGGCCCCTGGACCAGTCGCATTGTATCATCTGGAACTTGTTAGAATTCTTGGGTCCCACCCCAGGCCTACTGAATCAGGAACTCTCAGGGAAGGGCCCAGCAGCCTGTTTTAAACAAGCCTTCCAGGTGATTGTAAGGCAAGCTGAAGTTTGAGAACCACATGTCAGGGGTACACGTGAAGTGCTGCAGGATTGCAGAACAAAGGACTATTCATGCCAGCTGAGTGGGGTCAGAAAGACACTGTAGAAGAGATGCCAGTGAGCTGAGCCTTGGCAGCCTATTTCAATAGTCAGAAATTCTCTTAAGGATGAAAGACTAATTCTTGAATGGCCTAAGAGGTGCCTAAATGGTCTCTCTTGAGCCCATCCTCTGTACAGCCCACTGGAACTGCTTTTCTAATGGACTTTTGATCTATTAGAACTTTGATCCATTTGAAAACACTTCATGTCCTCAATTTCTCTAAAACTCCCACTGCCTTCCGGTGTACATCAGAGTTCTTAATGTGGCACATCTGTCAGTCAGGACTCTTTCATTTGAAAATGGCGGCTGCACAGCTCAAACTCCCTTAAGCCGAGTAGGGATTCATTGGCCTGTGTGGCCGAGAAGATGTTGACAGTCACCTCTGAAAGGGAAGGAAATGCACCAGGAACCATGACCTCAAGGACTGCGACAGAGATGCAGCCTCCCTGGGACTCACTCTTTTTCTGTTTCTATCTCATCTCTGCTGACTCTTCTTCTGCATGTTGGGCTCATTCTGTACAAATGCAAACAAGCCTTCTCCCCTTAGCAGATAACTAAATCACAGACAGCGCTTGCTTAGCCACCCAGCAGAAGTGCACTTCTTTCTTCCACTGTCAGTCTCAGGGAAGGTTTGTCCCTGGCCCTGCTTCTGAAAGGTGCACATCCTTTGAGCTACAGTTGCCTGCATCGGCCAGACCTGGATCAGATACCTGCTTCATGGCAGGGATGGCAAGGTCTGTTAGAATAACAAGAGGGATGGGAACACTTGCTGGGCAAGCAAAACAAAAACAGAAGACATCTTCATCGATTACAGCAGGTACAATCTCAGTCTATCCACAACCTTCTTTACAACCTTATTTTCCATTTTCCCCAAATGTACTTCATACCCACCAAAATACTTGCGTTCCTTAGATTCCATAGGTTCTTTCATATAGTCAAGGCTTTATTCAATTTAATTTGCCTCTTAACATTTTTCTTATCTTCCTATTGAATACATAATCTCTTAATCATTTAACACCAAAGATAAAGTTTACCTTTTCTGTGAAACATTTTTCAGCCTCCTCAGGCAAAAGCCATTACTCACTCCTAACAGTTCAAACAGGACTTGATAGGCAAGTCACCTCTGTACAGATTTTATCGCATTGCTGTTTTATGATGAGCTGTTTACATACCTTCTTTACTAGACTGTGAACTCTTTAAAAGCTGAGCCTACGCATTTTTAAAATCTTTAATCTCTAACACCTAGCAAAGTGTCTGCCATATTGTAAGCAAGTATGAAGTATTTGAATGAAATGAATAAATGAATGAGCAAGCAAGTGAAAATACATGACAGATTAGATAAATAATCAAGTCTGGCAAGAGGATCAAATTTGTGATGGAAACAGAAGTTGGAAACAGGCTAAGGCCAGACTGTGGGGGCCTTGAAGGTCATGTTGAGGAGTTAATTTTTTTCTTTTGTAAGCAAAATCAGCTCATGTTGGGAGGATAGAAATATGATAAGTTCTGTTTGAAGAAGAATAATGATAATATCAACAGGAAAGGTGTATTGAGAAGGTGAAAATCTAAAGACAAAGATGTTAGTTACAAATCTCTTCCTGTAGCCTTCCCTTTTGAACGAGAAATAAAAGACTGACATGGTTTGGGTGAGGTCATGCCCTGGTTGGCATACGTTTTCCAGAAGGTGTAATAGCTGAATACATTCCCATGAGAATGACACCATTTTAAACAATGTTTGCAAAGTCAATCCATATCACCGATCTGAACTACTTTCAGAAGCAGAATATAGCAAAAAATCTGGGAAATTGAGTGCCATAGTATATACTTACTGAAATATCTGTTCTTATTTCATTTGTGTGTCTAATTTTTTATAGTAATAACTAACATTTATTGTGCATTGTAGTCTAGAAGCTGTTCTAAATACTTTATAAATGTCTCAGTTTATTCTCAGAGCGGACCTTGTAAAGTAGGTTTTCCCCATTTTATAGGTGAGGAAGCTAGGGCTCAGAGAGGTTAGGTGATTTTCCCAGCATCCAACAGCTAGTAAGAGACAAAACTGAAATTCAAATCCAGGAAGCCAGTCTCCAAGGCTCTTATTTGGTTTGCTGGATACATTAAGGATGGTCACATGCAGACTGCACTGTTGTGGATAAGACCTCTGTCCTTCTGTCTCGCAACCTCACTGTGTCACATAGCTCAGTTTACAGTCATGTTCAGGTCTCATTATGGGCATTGTATCCGCATTTCTCTATCAGCATTTTTGTTGTAGAAGTTAGATGCAAGAGGAACTCTGCACTGCATTTCATATAAACAGAGAAGATTCAAAGGATAAAGCACGTGAAGTAGGAGATCTATCCGAGGGAGGGAGGAGATGGTGTTGCAGACAACTTCAGGGTAGATGTTGTCACCGTGAGTATAAAAGCACTAGGAGATGTGAGTCAGAATGTAAGAAAAGCCCTCCAGGGAGCCTGCACATAGTTTCCATGACAATAGAGGTGTCTGCTGAGTAGTTGCTTATTTATGACCCCAGCTTACTCTAAAAAGATTTTAAGACAGGTGTCCACTGCTTCTAGTACGAGTGCATCTTAGTGCATATAGAGGTCATGAATGTTAGCAAATATCGTAATTGCTACAGGTTCATTTGAAGTATTTTCTCCCCTAATGGGTTCAGAGCCAACAATGAACTATGCGTTGGCAAAGTGTTGTATGGTTGGCATTGTGATTGGCTTAGCTCAATGCAGCTAAATTCCTTCAATCTACGTTTGGAGAAAAACTTCTGCATACACCAGGGGACTCTCCCTTTACTAACTTGACATTCGGATCCGTTCTGAGAGGGAGTTCCCTAGTCCGTGGATAGCAGTGGTGCAGAGTGAAGCTACTCCGCAGGGAAGAGGTTTGCTCCGCTAAGGAACTCGTGGTGACTCGGTTCTGCCTACCTGGCGCCGCTGCAGTGAGCTTGCATTCATCTAGGAGAACGTGTACAGTTTATCGTTGAAAAAGAGGAACGCTCTCACGTACACCACATCTGTCAGGTATCAGATCATTGATCTAGAGGATTAGCATCTGCCTGCAGCAGCATTTGTCATGGGCCTTGGTGCTTTCTTTGGGTCCCTTTGGAATTACATACTTTTCATGACGGAAGTTAGTCACTGAGAGTGATACAGATTTTGCTATAGGGAAAATAAAGGGTTTGTGCAAGTTTCAATATTTTTCTTACACAACATTATCTTAGCATAATGAGCGGTAAAATCCATGTCAGGAGAGGACAGATATATTGGTACACTCCAATTTGTGCTAGAGCCAGCAAGCGCAGTCGTCAGCATCTCTTCATAACTCCACATACAGTGACGTCATGTTGGTAGTTTGAAATCGGCTGTGGTGGAAGTTTTTATGGGACAGAAATTGGCAAATGCTACAAATCAAAGGTCTCCCCACTCCCCAACCCCCAGAAAGCTGGTTGTTAAACACTTACCCGCATACCACTGCCACTGAATTTCCGTTAGTTAACTGCTTTAACATCAAAATGTGGACAATTAGGGTGTTGGTATATTTCTCTATACACATCCCTTTTCGAAGAACAAACAATTTGTTTTCTTGGAAGGTATTATAAAGCTTCAGCATTTCCCTTTTTTTTTTTTCCTGTGGGGAGAAAACTTGTTAAAGCGTCCCATTCTTTTTTTCAAAATTGTTTTCATTTAGGCTTAGGGCAAGAAGTGTAACAGTTAAAATATTTCATAATTTTTTGCAATTAGTAGGATACTCTGCCAAATATTTCAAGTCTAAAAGACTTATGTGACAATGATAGAATTGTAAATTACCAAAAACTGTGAGTTTCCTTCTTTGATGGTGCACCCCTCCTGTACACACACTCATTGTGAGCCCCAGCTTCTCTATTGATTGTGGGTAACTCCTTGAGAACTGGTGTGACATGGCTGTCACATCTGTATGTTTCGCCTCACTGATTGGCTCACTTTGGGGAAACCTTTGGATGTGACATAAATAAAACCAATAGTTATTATCAGATCTAAGTTTGAAATTTCTACCAAAGATTTATCATTATTTCTCCATTCCTCCATAGCCTTCTCATGGCTCTCTCCTCCCCTTTTTTCTTTCTTTCTTTCCTTTCTTCCCTCAGTCTTCTTTGTTCTCTTAAAGGAGAAGCGGTGGAAACAGTTGAGAGGTCAGAAATTAGAATGCCTCCAGGGGTCAGGCAGATGCTTAAGTGGACAGGAGTAAGACCATGTGGAATGGTGGGGGCTGTCAGACTAGAGAATGGGAAAAAATGCTTGCCCTGGGAGCAGTGAGATTCCAGGTTCTGGAAAACACTTCAGGCCAAACACTAACACATGTAAGCAGCCTCATTCTTCATTTGAGGAAATTAAGGGCCAGTGACTCTTCCACAATTATAGAACCAGTTACCAGAAACCTAAGAAAGGCAACTAGTGCAGGCTTCTTGAGATTTCACCCCTCCGTCTGCCTTTCCTCCTGGGCTTATCAGATGCTGTCATTATTCCTGGAGTGCCTGCTATAGCCAAACTGTTTAAATTTCTGAAATCTCAAAGGGGAGTGGGACCTTTCTCTTTGCCCTGGGGGATCTCCATGTTTAGTGAGAGAGATGGGCACCTAAGAGATAATCACAGTACATTCGATAAGAAGCAGAAGCGTAAAAGAGGTACCAGAAACATGTTCTGGAGGCATTGAATTGCTTAACTGATGTTGCCTGGGGGCTGGGAAAATTCTTGACTGGAGAGTCACATTTAAGGAGCTGTTAAAGGATGAGCAGGTGTTTGAATGTCCCTTTTCATCTTTAGCTCATCATTCTATCACTAGTTCATCTCTGTCGTTTTTCAATATAGTCATATTAAAAATATGAATTCATACAGCCCTGAAAAGTTGTTTTCCTAAGTTCCTATCATTTGTTAACCATTTACTTAGGAGAAAGGCTTATGAAATTGCTGCCTTATCTTATTGCCGCCATCTGACTGTTTCTGCATTGTAAAGGCCACCCCAGAATTTGCCATTTTGTTTAGGATGATGGGACAAAATGGCAAAACACTACTCTAGCACATTATAAAACATACACCTTTTTCTTAATTATATTTTATGGCAATTAAGAGGAAAAACAATTGGTAATGCATTTCTCCTGCAAGTCACTTAAACTTCACTTTTCCCCATGTCATGGTGTAGTAAATGTGTTTTGATGAATGTATAATATAGTTATATGTACTAAAATTTATAACTGTCTTAAAAGAAACTTCCATTGTCGCTTATTGCTGTAAATCTAGCTGGGGTGGGGAGTGGTGAGAGAAGGCAAACTGTACCTAGAGAGAGAAAAGCTCTAACTATCAGTCTTGTTCCTAATTAGCCACGGGGTCAAGAGCAAGTTTGCTTGGAATATCAATACCAGCCACTCTCTGGAAAAAGAATGTCCCCATGTAAATTTTTAATATATTCAATTACATCTGTCTTCTGCAGCACAAAAAAACATATCACGTGTTCTTGAATTGCTTTTTTTATGCATATCTGGATATCAGACTTCAAAACTTTGCTGAATCTGTCTCCTTAATTATGCATTTTCGTTCTATTTACCTTTGCCCATTTATCCCTTGTTCTGAATACTCCTGACAGAACAGGATTTCTTTGGTCTAGCCCTGCACGTAATCCTATTTAATTATTTAAATAATTAAGAATTAGTTAGATCATTAAGAAAATAATCAAATGATGGTAAAAATTTCCCTAGTTATCAAATAACTATTTTTCTTTTCTGTAAGAATGTAGATCCAAAAGCAGGACAGAACTTACTTTTTAAAAATCATAATGTAAATGCGGTTATTTACTTCTGGAAAATAATTTGGTATAAAACTAGGATGTTAGCTGAGACAGTATAAACAACACAGAAATCCGATAGAAGTATCCAGATAGTTCAACCTGGAGAGCGACTTTTTCAGAAATAAAGACAATTGAGTCATCAACTTCAACGTCAGTTATTTGGCTAATGATTTAAACTCTTCCATTTGATGTGTAAACGTAAGCAGTATGAAGTCCATATATAATAAAGTTGGCAACATTTCTAGTAATGTTACACTGTTAGTCATAACCGTATTTTATAAGGTGGGTAGGTGTTTGAGATATACAAACAAACGTGTGGTTTAATGAATTAAATTCTTTTGTAAATTTCTCTTTAAGGAAATTTAAAAGGTGTAAGTTGTATTTAAATGAGTGAATAAAATGTTGATTTTAAAAAATGATTGTTTTATAAGCTAAGTCTCAGGGGTGTTAGGTCATTATTTGAAACTCTCAACAATAATTAAGTTAGGAAAGCAAATGAACAAACAAAACAAATATGAATGAACATGCTTACCTGGTCACCCCTTTCTGGTTCCCTAAAACCAGTGGGGTTTTTTGTTTTGTTTTTTTTTTTTTGGTGAGGAAGACAGGCACTGAGCTAACATCTGTGCCAATCTTCCTCTATTTTGTATAGAAGCATGGCTTGATGAACAATGGTCCATACCCAGGATCCAAACCTGTGAACCCTAGGCTGCCGAAGTGGAACACACAAACTTAACCACTTCATCACCAGGCCAGCCCCAAACCCAATGTCTTTAAAAGTATGTGTCTTGAGGCCAGCCTGGTGGCATAGTGGTTAAGTTCACACGCTCCACTTTGGCAGCCCCAGGGTGCATGGATTCAGATCTTGGGCGCTGGACCACACACCACTCATCAAGCCATGTTGTGGCAGCATCCCACATACAAAATAGAGGAAGATTGGCACAGATGTTAGCTCAGGGCCAATCTTCCTCACCAAAACAAAAGAAAAAGTATGTGTCTCATTGGAATTGTCGCAGCAGCACAAGTACAGCCAAACCTTTGCAAAGACCCCTGCCCTTCAGACTAAGTTTTCCACTATCCTGTTCATGTCTTCAGCATGTTGGCCCAGATTAAAAATTGTGCTTCATAGAATTATATGACATTTCTGTTTCTGTTTGTCAAAGAAATTCTTTATTCTTACCAATCAGTCCGTACATAGTGACTGCATACTTTAGGCCCAGCCCAGGGATAATGGGTAAAGGAAATACATAAATAGGGATAATATGGAGGAAGAAGGGTCAGTGAAGGGAACAGAAAAATAATTTTTATTATCTCAAGAGGACTGTATTTGTTTCTCTTTCTGCATCAGTTTAGTTTATTAGTTGAGCTTTGAACAGAAAAAGAAATTCCTAAGAATATCTTTGTCAGAGACTTTTGACAACATCCTCATGTTTAGAAAAAAAAAAATCTGTGTATAGCTTAAATTGGAGGTAGTGTTTTGTTAACTTTATCTTATGACACTCAAAGTCTTTTTCAAAACACTTAATACTATCATCATAATCAGAACTATTATTAAATTTTTGAAATTATCCTTACCAAATCAAATGAGTGGGTTGAGATATTTGGATGAAGCCACAGATGACCTTGTTGCTATCCTGTGCTTAGAGTTCATGGTGTCTTGGAGGTGCAGACTGTCTGAGCATCATCTTCTACTCTAGGGCCTGAGCATCTTCATCAATCCTAGTCTGACATCCCAGACGTCTCTTTTAGGTTTCAAGAATGTCTACTCAAGTTCCAGTGGCTCCTGGACATATTTTTAAAATTAGTTTGCTGTTTATAATTGATTTCAAACAGAATTTGGCACCCTTCCTCGGACAGCCTGCTAAATCAAGAGGAAATGGCTGTTGCCTACCAACCTGATAATTATTGGCTCAATTGACTATTCAGAATACATTTGGAAAATGCAGGAAAGCAGAACTAAAGGATTTTTGAGGAGAGATTTTTCTCCTCCTCCACCTTCTAGTTTCTTGATGTGTAACAGAAGCTGACATATCTTTGTTCGGTTAATGTTCCTTGTTCTAGAAGGAACAAGAGGTGTAGGTTGTGGAGCTTTGTTCTGCCTCCCAATGCTGCTTCTGTTTGCAGACCGAACAGTTGACTTTGGCTGATGTTTGCGGATACCTTCGGGGACTGATGTTGACTTCAGAGTCACAGACAAGCCCTTCTCCGGGCGTGGAGTTTTTGTTCCTATGCCAGTTCAAGTGAGGCTCCCCTTTTGTTCTGTGCAACCACAAGCTGCCTCTGCCTCTTTCTGTGGGTTAGTCACAGACAAGGCCCAACTGTTTGATATGTATCAGCTGAGAGTTAAACAAAAACCTGGACCTAAATCTCAAATGACAAGAGGAAGAAGGATGCCTCCTTATCAGCCAGTGTCTTATCAAGTGCCTGTTGGGTCTTAGAATGGATTCTGACCAAGCGCTTAATTGACTGGCACCGCTCGGGGCCTTACTGCACAATTTATGGCACATTATTAGGAAGCTTATCATCGAGTTGGTGAACTCGAAGATGCAGCCACAATTTTTTAAAATCATTGAGATGATCACCATCTCAGTATGCTCATTAGACCTTTAAAACTGGTTCCATAGATGGTGGGTCTTGCATACAATGCACACATACATTGTGAGTTAGTAGGAAACGATAACTGTTATCAATAGAAATAGCCCCATATAAAAAAAGAAAAAAACTCTGCCTCTTAAAACTACTTGTTTTGTTGGTGAAGCGTCTTGAAAAGAGTCACTCCAACCCTATTATTATTATTATTTTTTTTAAACTGCAAAACGCTTTTTACTAAAAAACCCTCACTTCTGAGGAGAGCCCCACCCGGAGACACCCCAGAACGATCGCCTGTGATCGCTAATTGCTCCATCACACAGCACACGGGGCGCCCCCCACATGGGCTGAGGGCTCCAACCCTATTATTGTCTGTCTTTCTTATGTCCTGGTAACTGACTACAGCCTTGTACTTTAAACATTCCTTATCAGCTCATCATTTCCCCAGGACAGTTGACCATACACCATGCACATAGCTGGGATGTTCCTTGTTGTAATAAACTTCCTTTCAGTGCTGGCAAGCTAGCTGTATTTGACAGCACACCTGCACAGAGCCACACACAGACAACTTTTTATGGAAAGGCCAGTAAAAATCTGATTAAAAGCAGATAATTATGGGGGCCAACCTGGTGGTGCAGCAGTTAAGTTCACATATTCTGCTTTGGCGGCCCACGGTTCCCCAGTTCAGATCCCGGGTGTGGACCCACACACCACTTCTCAAGCCACACTGTGGCAGGCATCCCACATATAAAGTAGAGGAAGATGGGCACGGATGTTAGCTCAAGGCCTGTCTTCCTCAGCAAAAGGAGGAGGATTGGCGGTGGATGTTAGCTCAGCGCTAATTTTCCTCAAAAAAAAAAAGTGGCAGATAATTTTGGTTTTAAACAAAAAGAGTCACAGGTCAGGATTCTGAACAAGATTTTGGTGTACCTTAATTTCAGGAATTTTGTGAAAATTACAGATCATAATATTTGCAACATGCCTTCTGTAACGTCTAGCACACACGAAATTGCATCTGTTTTTATCATTTAACATTGTCCTTTTGCTAGTTTGCCATATGAATTTAAAGTTTAGCCACACTGTCATTAATCTTAACAAAGACATACCATTCTTCCTTTTAATTCTAGCAAGGCCCGGGGTGTTAGGTTTTCTTTTCTCCTTTTCACTGTGACACTCAGGAATGTGTGAGATAAGTGGTCCTGGGGAGAGTCATGAGTCACTGATTTGCTTTCAGATAAACACCTGACTCCTCCTAAATATGAAAAGTTTGTTTAGAGACATACAAAGGTCCAGATTCCATTTTTTCCCACCCCTTACAAGTCGTATTGCGAGAAAACTTCTTCTTAAAATCAAACACAGGCTACAGTTCAAGCTGGTATCCTCCCATTCCGGCCCAGTGGAGGTGAAGGCTCAAAAGCGGTCCTGCCTTTATGTGTCGGGTAGTTTATCTCCTCCTCCACTTGCCCATCTCCTGAGGCCCATGCCGCTAGTCGCCATCCCCCAGTCCAAGGACCTGGTTTTCGAATTTCAGTATACAACAGTATACAATTTTAATTTCCTGCAAGGTACCCACATATTTACTCAGACTTCTGCTAGATTGTACTAGGGGAAATTAACTCGTCGCTTAATCCAATTCAAACCATAGACACGAAATGAAACGTTTCCGATATATTCCTTGGTAACTCTGATAATCAATTTTTATTGAGTAACTGCTGTGTCTGTATGCTCATTCTCTTTTCAACAAGATAATTGTTTTGATATATTTCACTTACAGTTTCGAGATATTTTTCCATATTAAACCTCTATTGGGCTACATGTCGGAATCCATTATAGATAAATATTTTTCAGGATTCAGGAGGTACATTGTAAAAGGCTTAATTCTGCCTAAGATTAGCCATGTTAATTCTCTCACTCCCACAAACTTAAGTATTAGCTGTTGAAAAAAATACTGTAAGATGGCTATCTCATTTTCTAATAGCTATTGGTTGTTTTGAGAGTGATACCGTAACAAATTCCTTTCTGACTAGTGACCTCTATTCATGCCCTTCTATTCATGTTCTACTCATGGATGCTATCAAATAATCCACACTTATCATTCATATTTCTGGGTAGCTGAGTAAGGTAGGAACTATTTTTGATATGCATGAGCAAATACTGAAGCCGTGGGGTTCCTTCTATGCACTTTCTGTCAGCAAGGGTATCAGCTGCCAGAAACCCTGATAAGTCCCATTTCAAGCGAGTAGAGTCTGGATAATACCAAACTACAAGACAACAGTCAGTGCGTGTGAACTGGCAGTACTGCCAAGCTCAATTACCCTCCTCACCCAAAATAAACACCCTGAAGTTAAAAGGCTCAGTCATCCATCTGCAAGGTATGTAGTGGGCTTAGCTAGGGAGAAAGACAGACCTTTTGATTTGTCAAAGTTTTAAGCTACTGCCATTTCTCTGAGACCGAGGCTGAAAAAGTCAAAGGGAAGGTTTAAAACATATGATAACATTGTCTCCGAGTTGGGGGGGCATATGATATTTGCTAAACGAATGGCAGACTGAATGAATGTTGGATAAGGTTTGCGCTCCTCTGGAGCCGCCCCAGGCACGGAATAAAGAGCAGCTCTCCTGTCCTGGCTTTATCACTCCTTTGCTGCCACCAAGAATAGTAACTTAGACTCTTTGGACCTTAGTTTCTCCTTCTGTAAAATAAAGAGACTGGAAAAGAGCTTTTCAGTTTCTGTCAAGCTTCTTAAGATCCCGTGATCTTTTTAATTGGGGTAACACTGGTTTATAACATTATATAAATATCAGGTGTACGTCATTATATTTCAATTCCTGTGTAGATTACATCATGTGCATCACCCAAAGACTATTTATAACCCATCACCACACACATGTGCCTAAACACCCCTTTTCCCCTCCTCCCTCTTCCCTTCCCCTCTGGTAACCACCAATCCAATCTCTGTCTCTATGTGATTGTTTGTTGTTGTTTTTATCTTCTACTTATGGGAAAGATCATAGAGTATTTGACTTTCTGCCTCTGACTTATATCGCTTAGCATGACACCCTCAAGGTCCATCCATGTTGTTACAAATGGCCGGATGTCATCATTTCTAATGGCTGAGTGGTATTCCATTGTGTGTATATACCGCATCTCCTTTATCCATTCGTCCCTTGATGGGCACCTAGGTTGCTTCCAAGTCTTGGCTATTGTGAATAAGGCTGCAGTGAACATAGAGGTGCGTGTATCTTTACGCGTTTGTGTTTTCATGTTCTTTGGATAAATACCCAGCAGCAGAATAGCTGAGATGCCATGATCTTAAAGGGCTCAGAGAGTAGATAGAGAGGATCTTGGTTCAAATGATCATTGCTTGAGAAAAAACGATAGTAAAAGTGGTTTTATTTACAGTTTATGAGCCCATTCATTGTCTTTTTTTAATGGACAAAGTATCAAAGTCTTTAAGGTACAGTGAAAATTAAATAAGGAAGTGAATCTTTAATTAGAAACGTCAAAGGAGAACCAAAGTCACAGAAAGGATTTTGTTATAATCAAAAATTCGTTGTATCAATTCAGTAGCCATTAAGTTGTTAGTATAGCCTTAGTTTTATGTGGATTAGTCTTATCTCCTCAAGTATTATGTGGAATCATGAAATTGCATTTTTGTGGGTTAAAAACAGTCAAGTATCGTTGGTTTCAACTTAAAGATGTGATGGTCTCCCTGGGAGCAGGGTACACTGCTGTGTGCTCCTCTCTTGTTCCCTCTAGTTCTTGATGTAATGCTGGGCACATTTGTTCTTTCATAATATGTATTGAAAGCAGTATTTTGGGGCAGAAAGGCTTTTTGAAATCACTTAGTGCAATATATTATTTTAAAGATGAAGAAAGTGAGACCCCAAATTTCTCAGACTTGTAGTTCTTTTGATGTTCATTATGACAATGAGACATTCTAGACAAAAAGCCTTGAGTATACTTTGAGTATTCTACCCACCAGCAAAAGAAACTGGTCTAATCAATTTTTTAGGAATAGTTCTTAGCACTTAAAGTTAGCAAAAGGGGATAAGCGTTGTTCCCAAAATTCTATAAACCTGAAGGCATTGTTCTTTTTCTATTCTTGTTAACAGAGGTGTTAACATTTTTGGAAAAAACTATTTTAAATAGTTAATGCTGACAAGAAAAATCTAGTCTAAAGGAACATAGCAACAATAATATCAACATGATCTGAATTTGAAACATGATTCCCAAATATATTACTTTGCTGTATTTGATAAACTTCAATTCTCTATAAGGAAACAACCTCCTCTTGTAGATTTAGTTACTGTTTATAGAAAGGTGTCATGGCTTAGCCAAATTAGAAATAGACTAAGTGCAAAGATATTTATAGGTCATGCTGTTGACTTAGGTCTTACACACTGTGAAACTCTGCATTTCTGTGACATCTCTCTGCGATTTTAATTATAGGATCATCACATTTTAGAGTGTCTGGTTTAATATTTATCAATAATAGTTTATTCTGAAACCTACAAAACCCCAAAATGATATAGTCCAACATCTTGTCTTTACAAATGAGGAAACTGAGGCCCAGAGTATTTAAGTAATTTTAAGTTACTTGAGTTAAGACACGGAACAAATTGGTCCATCTAATATCTGCCATGTCCAATGTGCCATTTGTTCTTTTAGTTGCAATAATGTTTGCCTCATATCTACCCTTTCAAAAATGGGGTGAAGAGTAGGTAAATAATGCTATGACCTTGGTGCTTGGAGAGAAGTATACAGGAGACTTTCATTGATGTGATGACATGTTATATGAATATGTTTAGAAGTTGTTTCAGGTTTAATGGCCATCAGGCAATTGATGATTTATTGAACCCAGGATAAGTCTGTCACACTTTTACAAATTTCCCAGTTTTCCAAAACTTTGGAAGAAGTGCCAAGTAAAGCTTTGAAACAAAGGCCTATTGGATACGCCACCTGTGTCTTACGATTGCCTGTTTGTTTTTCCTGATAGAAACATGAGTTCAGCTGGCCCTGATGGGAGGAAGGTGATGAGAAGGTGTGATGGACTGATTGACTCACTGGTCCATTATGTCAGAGGAACCATTGCAGATTACCAGCCGGACGACAAGGTAATTCAAGAATTAAATAGTTCTTGAATTGAAGTAGTATTTTGTCTTACTCAGATTCTTCAGGGTATTTTTGAAGTAGCTATTTGCATTTAGCTTTATTCATTAACTCATTTGCTGAACTTATGATTTCCCCATAGAGGCTTAGAAATATGAAAGTCCATCTAGCCCCATTTTTCTACTTTCCAGACCCAAAGTTCCAACTATCTGTTTGACAACTCTATGTGGATCTTGGAAAGGAGCCCAAATGCTACATGTTCACAATGAACTTAAATTCGTCTCTTCCTTCATCCTCAAATTTGCTCCTTCTCTGTATAATCCTTATTAATAATTATCACCATCCTCCAAATGAAAACAGGAAGCTGAGTAATCTTGGACTGCCTCCCTTCCTTCAAATCCCATATCCACTGGGCAGCAAATCACATGCTTCTATCTCTTAAATGACCTGTGGTTTATCCACTCCTCCCTGATGTTACTGCTGTCCTTGTTTGTACATCTTTCATGCTGATTATTGCATTTGCCTCCCAATTGGTCCCTACAAACAATATCTCCTTCTGTTTCCCAACTTTCTACATGGCTGCTAAGTTATGCATCTAAAATAGAGAATCGTTCTTAACACACTCTTGAAAAAGTAAACTAGAAAGGCTCTCCAGTGTTTTAAAACATTCAGCCTTATGTCTTGGCATGGTGCTCATGGCCATTCATGATCTCGTCTTAGCCTTTCTAGCTATACTTCTTCCAGTCCCCCAGGCACCCCACAGTCCTAGCACACCCTCTTGCATCCAGTAAACCTTGTAAGATCCAAAGCGGAAGAAGTCACACCTGCAAAGGGATACCTCTATGTATGGGATCAATATTCATGTCCTCTTTTCTCAGGCCACAGAGAACTGTGTGTGCATTCTTCACAACCTCTCCTACCAGCTGGAGACAGAGCTCCCAGAGAGATACTCACAGGGTATCTATATTCAAAACCGGAATATCCAGACTGACAACAACAAAAGTATTGGGTGTTTTGGCAGTCGAAGCAGGAAAGTAAAAGAGGTATACTGGGAGATGTTTGAAAGAATAAGTATGTGTGTGTTTGTATTTCTGAGTACTCAGTATATATCAGGCACTATTTTAAGTTCTTTTAATCCTTATATCAACCTTACACGGTGTGTATTTTTAATATCCTCATTTACTAATGAAGAAACAGAGGTACGGAAAGGGTAATCAATTTTCTCAGAATAATTTAGCAAATTAGTGGACGGGATGGAATTCAGTCCCCAGCAATCTGACTCCAAATTCGCATTGTTAGTCACTAAACCATACTTCTTTATGCCCTATAGGTTAGGAAATAAGCTTAATGCAACATGGCCAATGGTGTATGAAGTGTTTTAACATTAAAAGCAGCACTGATATTCAGCTTTGGACATTCTAAAAACAAACTTTGGACATCCTAAAAACAAACCCCATGGGAAGGAATACTGTCCATACTGGCATTTCATGAAAACTAAAAGAATGTGCCCTCTCCTACTCCTCAGAGTGTCATGCTATTTGTGAACTTGGAGAACAACTGGTAAATTTAGAATCCTGATGTTGGCCCGGACAGCTTCACTAGACTCAGAGGGAAGAGGCCTGCTTTTCTTATCTTCAGAGTGATTGTGACTAATTTAGCTTTAAGTTTAACAGCAGCCTGAAAACTGTTCTGGAGCAGCCTATGCTTAATTCTCTGAATTCTCTCTCACTGTGAAATGCAAAGTTGGGAGGTATGTGGTGGTGTTAGGGAGAAATAATCATCAGGGGCTAAAAGTTAAGTGATTAGAAAACACATATTTACTTTTTCGTTTCTATTTCAAGGGTTTCTTATTATGCAAATTATTGGTCTCTCTAGACTGGACAGTATTTCTGGTCTGTGGGTTTGGATATGGAATATAGAAATCACTTGAAGGCATTAATTCTGGATTTCATTGTGTGTGTGGTTAGCAATACCAGGACATGCCAATGCCAGAGGAAAAGAGCAACCCCAAGGGTGTGGAGTGGTTGTGGCACTCCATCGTGATACGGATGTATTTGTCCTTGATCGCCAAGAGTGTCCGAAACTACACTCAGGAAGCATCCTTGGGAGCTCTCCAGAATCTCACGGCAGGAAGTGGACCAGTGAGTATCAGGCCTGCTTTCCTACTTTTTAAAATAATGACATTGTCTACATACTGCATTAGGTTCTGCAATGAGGCAGTGAGGTCAGAGCAAAAGTTTCTCCCTTTCATCAGGACAGCTCTCAGGAATTCCCAGAGAGTTCCAGCAGTCCAGAACTTTCAGCCTTGGGTTCTGCAAAGCCAAGTCAGACTGCAAGTAGATGACTCTGAGAGAGTTACGTGAATCAGAGCTCTTCCAGTTACAAGTCTCAGAATTCTACCTCAAAATGGTTTAAGCAAAAAAGAATTTCTTGGCTCGTATAACTAAGAAGTCCAGGGTAGGTCTACCTTCCATCATGGCAGGACGTAGGTGCCCCAGCAACTATAATTATGACTCCCCATCTCTGGACTCTATTTTCCTCTGTTGGTTGAGTTCTCAAAAGGCTCCCCTTATCTGGTAGCAAAGAGAGCCACCAAAGATTTCAGGGTTACATGTTACCCAACCCAAAGTCCCCACAAGAAACAACTATTTTCCCAGTAGCTCTATTAAGAACTCAGAGTGAGTCTCACTCGCCCATTTCTGAACCAGCACCTGTGGCTAGGAGACCATGATGTTCTGATTCCCAGGTCTGGGCATTGTGCCCACATGTGAATTTCAGGGGAGTGTGTTTGAGCAGGCAAGGGTCACCGCCACTTGTACCACATAGACTGAAATTGTAAAGGAGTAGTTCCCCCATGGAAAGTCAGTGTTATTGCAAAAAGGAAGAATGAATGCTGGGCAGGCCAAAACAACAGATGTCCACTGCAGTGTGGAGTTGGAAAAGACATCTATGCTTTTGTGTCCCAGAAACTCAACTACAAAATAAAGAGCTGCTTCTCTTTCTAGGTGCACTTGCTTATACCAGCAAAGTCAAAACATATAAAACAGTAAAAGCTTAGTCCCTCCCCCCTGTATTTTATACCTTGCTACATATTTAGCAATTCTATAAATATTTAATTATTTGAAAGGTAAGTTTATATTCTTTGACTTGATCGTAAAATGATTAGAAAAAACTCCCCCAAAATAGTTTATTGTGTGGACGGTCTCCAATTAGTCATCGTCATAGAGAAAAGCACTCTCTCTCTTTTTTTTTTTAAATTGCAGTAACATTGGTTTATAACATTATATAAATTTCAGGTGTACATCATCATATTGCGATTCCTGTGTAGGTTACATCACGTCCACCACCCAAAGACTGATTACCATCCACCACCACACACATGTGCCTAATCACCCCTTTCGCTCTCCTCCCTCCCCACTTCCCCTCTGGCAACCACCGACGCAATCTCTGTCTCTATTGATTGTTGTTGTTTTTAATGTCTACTTATGAGTGAGATCATATGATATTTGACTTTCTCCCTCTGACTTATTTCGCTTTGCTTAATACCCTCAAGGTCCATCGATGTTGTCACAAATGGCCGGATTTCATCATTTCTTATGGCTGAGTAGTATTCCATTGTGTATATATACATCTTTTTTATCCATCTATCCCTTGATGGGCACCTAGTTTGTTTCCAAGTCTTGGTTATTGTGAATATTGCTGCCGTGAACATAGGGGTGCAGGTATCTTTACACATTTGTGTTTTCACATTCTTTGGATAAATACCCAGCTGTATTTATCCAGAATAGCTGGATTGTATGGTAGTTCTAGTCTTAATTTTTTGAGAAATCTCCATACTGGAGAAAAACACTCTTGTAGGTAACAAAAATATTATTTACTCTTTACTTGAGAAATCATATTCATTCTTTAATGTGTTTACACAGAAGCTTGCTCTGTTTTGAATAAAATTGTGAAATGGTAAATCCAATGTTTCTCTTATCTTAGCACTATGGAAAACGACCAAACTCAAAAGGTACAAACTTCCAGATATAAAAGGAATATGTCCTGGGGATATAATTAGTGTACAGCATGGTAACTACAGTTAATAATACTGTATTGCATATTTGAAAGTTGCTAGGAGAGTAAATATGAAAAGTTCTCATCGCAAGAGAAAAAATTCTTCACGTATGGTGACAGATGTTAACTACACTTGTGATCATTTCACAATATATACAAATATTGAATTATTATTACATTGTATGCCTGAAATTAATATAATGTTGTATGTCAATTATACCTCAATTTAAAAAAAGAACTCCCCTCCCCCAAAAATACAACCAAACTTTAATCTCTTTGATTTCTTTCAAAGTGTACTTCTGCACAAAAAGAAAGAAATGGGGAACTACCAGGAGTCCTGAATGACACAAGGACATTAATTTATTATCTTACTTTCCCATTTTCTGATGCTAGGTTTCCCAAAACTACTTCATTCACTTTTCCAAACTACAGACACTCTCTTAGTAACTCCTAGCCAACTTAAAAGAAAATGTCAGAAATTAAATTGCTCTATGTGTGTATATGTGTTTAAACTCACTCTGCTCTGAATACGGTTCACCATGAGCTAACCCTTTCAACTTGGATTGTAGCATCTTCCATTCCAAGATCTCTCATGGAATCCAAACAGTCTGGAGATGTTTCCATGGACCTGAGAATACAGGGATATTTGTGCCACTTAAGCTCTGAGTATGAGTATATTACCTAGATCCCAAGTTCTTTCATTCATTTGTTAAAGAAACATTTTTTGAGCTCCTACTATATAACAGGCACTAGCCTAGTGCTAAGTATATAGCGGTGAGTAAGGCAAAAATCCCTGTATGTCGTAATAGTCAAGTTGGGATAAATAAACAAACAAACAAACAGAAATGTAAGAGGCTAAGAGATACCAAGTCCAAAAGGAACCCCAGCAAGAGGGGAGATATCTTCATAACTGTCCTAATTGTGTCAAGGCATTTAAAATCATACCTGACCTCAGACTAGTCCAGGCCCCCAAAAGGAGGCCTACACTGAGCTGGTATTGATCCGTATTCAAGGGTGTTAGAGTTGAACTTGATTGAAGATTTATAAGCGGAAATTTAGCAGAATAGGATAATGATCTGAGGACCCTTTATTCTTTTAAGTTATGAGATGCTTTTTATTAAAATTTTGACTTATATGTGTATCCTTTCCAGTTATTACTTTTCCTAATTTTGTTGTGCTTAGATGGTGTGATAAAAATACTTGGTTTTATAATTTCTCAAGGGAATTTTTGAATATAAAAACTTGAAAAGCAGGCCATTAAACATAGTTCCAGGAAATATCCAGTCCATTAACCATGTGTTCATAACTGAGATAGCATCAAACAAATGGCCTTATACCTTAAATGGCAAAGAACCTAAACTGAAATAAATAGCTTTGCAAAAGATAGATTATATAATTTAAGTATAGAATTGTGACAGTGATTTTTAGTCAGCAAAGCTACATTAAACTTTATTAATTTGAATACAGTGGTCATTCTAATAATAAATAAGAGAAAGAGATGGATTGATAAAATTTATCCAGTTAGCAAACTCTGTAAGTATAATATAAATTAAAGTATAGATTTATAAGTACAGTATAAACCAAAAGTACAATTTAAATTAAAAGATTAAACATTCAAAAGTTAAAAGTCATTGAAATGAACAGTTTTCAAGTTTCTAAAACACTTTAATGGCACTTACTTTGATAACCATTGGAAAAAAACAAAGTGTATCCCCTACCTCACACCTTACCCAAAAATCTGTTCCAACAGCAATGAGGTTCAAATGTGAAAGGGAAGACAATAAAGCTTCTAAACAATAACGTGGAAGAATATCTTCATGATCTGGAATAGGGAGAGATTTCTTAAAAGTAGTCAGAAAAAGCACTAGCCATAAAGTAAATATTTTATAAATTGACAACTTTAAAATTACTAGCTTATGTTATTATACTATCAAAAGACATTGTTAAGACACTGTGGGGGCCGGCCCAGTGGCACAGCAGTTAAGTGCACACGTTCTGCTTCTTGGCAGCCCAGGGTTTGCTGGTTCGGATCCTGGGTGCAGACATGGCACTGCTTGGCAAAAGCCATGCTGTGGTAGGCGTCCCACATATAAAGTAGAGGAAGATGGGCATGGATGTTAGCTCAGGACTAGACTTCCTCAGGAAAAAGAGGAGGATTGGCAGAAGTTAGCTCAGGGCTAATCTTCCTCAAAAAAAGACACTAAAGGGGCCGGCCCGGTGGCACAGTGGTTCAGTTTGCACGTTCCACATCTCAGCGGGCTTGAGTTTGCCGGTTCGGATCCCGGGTGTGGACATGGCACTGCTTGGCACACCATGCTGTGGTAGGCGTCCCACATATAAAGTAGAGGAAGATGGGCACAGATGTTAGCTCAGGGCCAGGCTTCCTCAGCAAAAAGAGGAGGACTGGCAGTAGTTAGTTCAGGGCTAATCTTCCTCAAAAAAAATATATATATATGGGAAAAAAAAAGACAAACCACAGAGTGGGAAAAGATTTTTGTAACATATATAAGTTACAAAGGTTGGTATCTAGAAAATATAAAAAACTCATGAAGTTAACAATAAGAATATAGACAACCCAATATAAAAATGGACAAGAGGGCCAGCCCCGGTGGTGTGGTAGTTGAGTTCAGCGTGCTCTGCTTTGGCAGCCCAGATTCGGTTCCAGGGCACGGACCTACACCACTCATCTGTCAGTGGCCATGCTGTGGAGGTGGCTCACATGCAGAAAGAGGAAGATTGGCAATGGATGTTAGCTCAGGGTGAATCTTCCTTAAAAAAGTAAATAGAGACTTTAATGGGCACTTCACAAAAGATAAGATAGAAATAGTCAATAAACATTTGAAAAGGTGCCCAACCTTATTAATAATCAGGAAAGTATGAATTAGAAGTGCTATTTGTAAACGGTTGACTAACTACTTCACAGTCATTCTCATATATTTCCTAAAGCTGGAATTAAAAAATCTCTCTTTGGTAAATCTGATTATTTTTCTTATTGAGTAAATTCTAACGACCATCCCACTTCAGCCTCTCCCATTTTCCTCAATAAGCGAGAATTACTAAGACTGCTCTGCTTTCCCCTAGTTGAGCAAATGTCGTTTGAGGATCCAGACTTCATTTAGAGTTGCATTTTCTGGTGATCATTTTTATATACAAACATCGAACTCTTTATTATCTATAAGAATATATCATTAAATGGTATAGTATGATATACATACAAAGCAAGATTTTAGTTTTAAAAACATCTCATGTTTTAAAAGAAAACAAATTTTTTTTATTTTATTGATTTAATTTTTTTTTTTTTTTTTGGAGGAAGATTAGCCCTGAGCTAACTGGGGCCAATCCTCCTCTTTTTGCTGAGGAAGATTGGCCCTGAGCTAACATCCATGCCCATTTTCCTCTACTTTATATGTGGGATGCCTACCACATCATGGCTTGCCAAGCGGTGCCATATCCACACCCAGGATACGAACTGGCGAACCCTGGGCCGCCGAAGTGGAACGTGCACACTTAACCACTACACCACCGGGCCAGCCCCCAAAAGAAAACAAACTTTAAGAAATAAATATCTTGTGACTTTTTAATCCATCCTTATCCTCATGAAGAACCTTCTGAGATTATAGTAAATCTTCAGGAAAACTTGATAGTATATTATTCATATCATTCAGTTCAATAATCATTTGTATAGGACCATTCAAGGCACTGAGAGAAACAAAAAAGATGGACAAATCATTTCCTCCTTGCAAGGAACTTCTGTTCTAATAGGAGAGATACGCAATTTAATATAGTTGTAACCTAGAAAATTAACGAGTAGTGGTAGGAAAGGGAGGACAGAAGATGCCAGGCTGTGAAGGACTATATGGGCCATGCTAAGACTTGTGCACATCATTCTGAAGGCAACGGGGAGTCATCACAAGGTTTAAACATGAGGTGGAACATAATCACTTTAAATTTTAGAAGGATCATTCTGGTGTAACTTTGAAATCCTCACTGGCACTTAGAAAACAGCGAGTTGACCAGCAACATTTGAGCTCCTAGGGGAGATCAGAAACCATAAATTTGCAGAAGTGCCAATCTTCAAATGCCCTATTTACTATAGCAATATTTGGTGGCCAAGTGTAAAGTCAGCTTTGCAGTTTTGGTGAGTGGGTGAAAAATAGGCTAGAGTGATAGAGTTAAGGATGTTGGAAAGATAGTATTTGATGTAATGGTTCACGTACCCTCATCTAAATAAGAAAGTTAAGGTAGGAGAGAATTGATCACTTGAGAGCAGGAAATGAAGGCTGAGGTATAAGGACTGGAGTTCCCGATGAGGCTTAAGAAGAAATATGATAGGAGTGAGGGAGAGAGAGCAAGGAGAATAGGAAGTTGTGTTCAGAGCTTGACATTGGAGTATATGTTTTCAGAGGAAAGGTGTTTCTGGGTGAACACAAGTTCCATATGACCATGGAAGTGAGTGGCTGATATGCAGAAGAGATGAAGACTATGACTTTTAGGAAGTCTATGAACTGTGAGGTAATTAATTTGGTCATCTACCATGGACAGGAGGTGGAGAAGGCTCTGAGTCAGGCTGCATAGCCTCCAGTGGATGCTGTGAAAAGACCAATAGATCTTGAGATGACAAAGAAAATGCTATGGGGGTGATACAGCTGGATGGCAGTGACTCAGAAGAGCAGAGCTTGGGCATATGTGGAAAGAAATAATTATCTAGACAGGCTATAAGGGAGATAGAGGAATGCAAAACCTACCTTCTTGCCCAAGACACAGGAATTCTACAGAATAAATAGCCTCTCTAGGTGGCTACGGGGAAGGATTCTTCTCAGAGGAGAGCAAATGGTCTAATGGAATGTTCTGTGAATTAGTGAAAGACAAATTATAATTTGTTTACAATAAAACAGATATTCTAGAACAGTAGTTATTAAACTTCTTTGAGTCATGGACATTTTGAGTGTCTAATAAAATTATGGACCCTTCCCCTATAAAAATTTATTAGAAACACAAAAGTAGCTTTAAGCACCTCCTGTCCCATCCTGAAACCTATCCTGGATCCTATATTAAAAACCCATATTCTAGAAGGTACAGTGGAGGATGTAAGAAGGAGAGCAATCTGAGGGAGACAGCGGGAAACAAGCATGTTTAGATAAGATAAACAGAGAAGATAGGCGCCTTGAAGAATGACCAAGTATTACGGGAATTTCTGGCATGGTGGCCTCAAATTAGCTTCAAATAGAAATCTAGGAAGTTGCAGACACAAGCTAAGGCACTAGTATCAGTGGAGGTTTGTTGATGCTAGGAAGGATCTGGTTGGAACTCAGATGGAAAGTAGATGGCCAGCCTAATAAGATTTGCCTCTAATGGACCTACACTTGGCCCAACAACTTGCATGTGCAGCCTCTGATACAGAGCACAGAATTACAGCTGATCTAACTAGCCGTACATGCCTTTCTTTACACGCCCAATATCTCTTTCAGAATAAACTGGTTTTTAGAAATGAGGGAGTTTATTAAAATATGTAAAATGCCAATATTTGAACAAGAAGAGACAAAAAAGATGAATAAGCCAGCAACCAGTAAATATATTGAAGTAATAATCGAAGACATCTCCCTTTAAAACTTTTGTCAGCTCAGTTGGTTTTATAGCTGAATTCTACCAAACCCACAAAGGGGAGATTGTTCTTGTATTACACAAACAGTTCAAGAAAATGGAAAAAGGGAAAACGCCACCCAACTAATTTTATGATATTAGTGTAATTTGATTTTAAAACTGATAACAGTATTACAAGAAAGGAAAAGACAGGCGCATTTTATTTATAAACACAGACGCGAACAATGTAGTAGCTAACCAAATCCAACATTGTGTTTTAAAATGCTGAATAAATTGTTTTTATCCTGAAATTAAATTGAAAACCTAATAAGAATGAAAAAGATATATCTTCAGATTGGTTTCATCACTGCTCTAGTTTTTAAAACATCTTGCTTGACTTCTGGTAATCTGCAGAAAAACTTAATATTACCATGAAGTCAAACACAATAGCACTTGTGGGACGTCTCTTAAAACAGATGCCGACGTCAGTGGCTCAGACAGTTGTCCAGAAGGAAAACGGCCTCCAGCACATCCGAAAGATGCTGCATGTTAGTGATCCAAGTGTGAAAAAGACTGCTGTGTCCCTGCTGAGGAATTTGTCTCGGAATCTTTCGCTGCAGAATGAAATTGGTGAGTCAGTAAAAGTATCTGGCTGAAATAAGTACGCAGTGAAAATACAAATGCAATAAAATGTTGTCTTTATCACATTCTTTTCACAATGGTGAACTGAAAATGTGAAGAAAGAGCAGAATGTCATAAATACACCTGGTTTTTGTGCACACAGATGTCAAGGGTGGGGTTTCTCACTGGGTCTCAAATAGGATTTTTCTTAATATCCAGCATTTTTTTGTTGTTTTTATTAACACAAAGAGAAATTTTAGACCACACTAATAATTAACAAGATAAGGAATATATTTGATGGCATAGCTCATCCCTCAGCTGTGCCAGCCAGTGAAATCTTTTGAATCCATGTAGCTGTCTTTCAGAATGTTTTCTGCATAGCCTGATTGGGACCACCCTTCTAGAACATTAAAAAACAGTCGTTGTTCACTTTAGAAACTTGGCCGTTGTTGGACTGGAAAAAAATAAATAGATAATCACACACACAAAAAGACACAAAGAAGGAGTCACTGAATATAGCAGGTTCTGCATATATGGCTTTTAGAATAAATATGATGAAACATATTTGCTCTTTTTTTTGAGAGTCTATATTATTGACAAAGATGGTAACTGTATTATGCTATCAATTAAATAATTTTTCACTCTTTTGCGTTATACCTAGAAGTATCTGATAAATGTTTGTGAATCAAGTCAAAAACTATAAAATGAGATAGTAGGAAGACAATGCTAAAATTAAGCATGCTTCAGATAAAAACTAGACTATTGGGGGTAGGCATGACGTAGTCTATACAGAAACTGATATATAATAATGTACACCTGAAATTACACAATGTTATAAACCAATGTGACCTCAATAAAATAATTTTTTAAATAATGATAAAATAAAATTAAGCATGTTTCCTAATGCTCCATTAATTAGTACTCCTGACAACTTGAAATTCAGTTTTTCATGAAATTCTACTAAAATTGTAGACAAGTTTTGGTTTTTCAATGGATCAGATTATTTTGGAATGTACACACATACAAGAGATATTGAAGTCTCTGGTTAATGTTTTAGTAACGTCATTTCCAAAGACAGCCACCAGCACAACATTGCACCAGCGGTTTCAGAGAATGGTTTTGTGCCCATTATAAATAGAGAAAGAGCCTGGAAATTTGTCACTGACTCTAAAAGAAACTTTGCCATAGGCATTCTCAGAATTATGAAACTGTGCTCCCCATTGTCTTCCGTGGACTTGTGTGCTGCACTTCAATTCAGGTGTATTGTCCTTTGAGTTTTCTTTTTCTTTTTCCAAATAAAATGTTGACTCCATCTTTAAAACATTGCCTCTAAAAATAATTGCGCTCTACACATTGTGCATGTGCCTTCAGGGCAGAAATGCTGTTGGGTCAGTTTCTATACAGTTCTCTACCTGTTGGTAAGATATAGCTGTAGCCCCACAGTTTATATAAGATAATTCCACTGATAAACCTCCCCTCATTTTAAGGACAACAGAGAGAAGTGGCTTGAGCAAGCTAAAATCAATTTTTAAAAATTCCAAATTGGCTTTGTGTCAAATAGATAATTTGAGTAAAAAGACCTGTCTTGATTCAGGGTATTAATAGCCAAGAATAAATGGAAATCAGTTTGAAATACAAGCTTTGTGCTTCTCATAAGAGATTTCTCGGCCAGGTAAAACTTTCCATGTGCTGACCTGTGATGATGTCATCACATTTTATTTAGATTTACAGAAATAAACTTGAAACATATTTTCTTTTCTTTTTCTTTTTTTTTCTTTTTTATGTTTTTTGCTGAGAAAGATTCACCCTGAGCCAACATCTGTGCCAATCTTCCTCTATTTTGTATGTGAGCCACTGCCATGGCATGGCCATTGACGAGTGGTGTAGGTCCGCCCCTGGGAATTAAACCTGGGCCACTGAAGTGGAGAGCGTGGAACTTAACCACCAGGCCATCAGGGCTGGCCTGAAACTTATATTTTCTTACAAACTTAAAGATAGGCAGCTTAGCATGGTGACAAAATATAGATCTCAGGTACAAGACATGGATCTGTATCCTACAGTGTGACCTTGCCACTCATGTCACCTTGGCTAGTCATTTAACTGATCTAAACCAACTGAGATTAGTAATCACTACCTAATAGTGTTTTTCCAAGGGTCAGATAACATGATGTACTTGCAAGCATCAGGAAGTATTTGGATAGATCTCTCGAGTCTCAGTTCACATTTCTTCAGTTACAGATGTTTTCAGACATCCAGCTAATGTCTTGGCTTTTTAAGGCATTGAGTTTAAGCATTAAAATCTCAACAATATGACATTGAGCTATAACCCTTCACTATCATGATAAGGCCTTTAATTTTTATATTTCACTATTAAAGATCCAATTTTATTTTATTTTATTTTTTAAGGTTTTATTTTTTCTTTTTCTCCCCAAAGCCCCCCAGTACGTAGTTGTGTATATCTATCTATCTATATATATATATTTTTTTTTTTTTTTTTCTTTTCAGTTGTGGGTCTTTCTAGTTGTAGCATGTGGGACACCGCCTCAGCTTGGCTTGATGAGTGGTGTTAGGTCCACGCCCAGGATCTGAACCTGCGAAACCGTGGGCCGCCAAAGCAGAGCACGCGAACTTAACCACTTGGCCACAGGGCTGGCCCCCAGAGATCCAATTTTAATTGTCCCAAAGCAAATGTATTTATTCAGGCCCACTGTGTGTGTGTGTGTGTCTGTGTGTGTCTATGTGAGTGTGTGGACAGAGAAACACCAAGAGACAAAATGACCTCCTTACTATATTGTAGTATCTAGCTTTGTCGATGTAAACAATTGGACTGCTTTTCTAAGAACAACAAACGCCATGTAAAATGTTAAAGACTCTAACGTCTCTAATTCTCACTCCTCCTCTGACATGACCCTGAGTTTCAACCTTGAGTTTCATCTACAAAAGTGGACCTTCTTGTTGGCGATGCTGAGGGAGGCGAGGTGGGACTCTCTCTGAGTAGGCATTGTCCTCGGTGTGGGCAGCCTGGGTGTCAGCAGCCAGTGCTGCAGCCTGCAGAGAGGTGATGGGGCATTTTCTGTTGGATTGTCTCAGCCTTGTTTCCTTGTCATTGACCTAAATTTCAGTGAAAGGAAAATTCATGTTCTCAAGGCCTTTCGGTCTGTGGCTTAACTTATTAAAAGGAGGAAGCCTTCTGAAAATAACTCCCATCTTTTGAGAGCTTACTACGTATGTGCAGGGTACTGGGATACAGTTAACACATACTAACTTATTTAAGCCCTTAAAACGACAGATACTATTATTATCCCATTTGACAAAGTAGGAAAATGAAGCAGGGGGAGGTTCCATAGCCTGCCCAGACCACACAGCTGTTAAATGGCAGAGACAGGACTGAAACCTGAAGAAGCGTGGCTTCAGAGGCTGAGCTCTGAGCTCTCAACACTATGTTATGATGCTTGAACAACAGTGAAAAAGAAAGTGGTCAGGCCTTTGAGCAGAAGGTGTGTCTTTCCTGTCAGTCAGGTCCAGGTGTTATCAAAAGGATGACACATCGTTCAGTGCCTTTTATTGATGCCTCTCTGTTTTAGGCATTGTGATCGATGCAAATCCAGAAATGTGTACAATGATTGTCCTCCAGGAACCCATCGCCCCATTTGGAATTCAGACAGGCTTATAGCTAATTACAATTCAGTATCATAGAGAGAAGTGCAGTTCAAGGTGCCACATAAACTCAGATGAAGAAACAATAAAATTAAGCGGAAATATTTCTTATACAACCGTGATAAACACAGCAGTGTATTAAAGAGCTGTGAGGAGCAGCAAAACAATTGAAGCATGCTCTCTGTTTTTTAAGGAGAGTCCAAAGTAGTTAGCGAGAAAGAAGAAAACATGTGAAAAGAATTATTGCAGAAAATCAAGTACATATTCATATTGCCCAAAATATACACCAGAGGACAAATTATAATGAAATCATCAAACATTAATACCTCTCTTGTTATTACAAAAAAAAAGTCTGGGGCTGGCCCCGTGGCCGAGTGGTTAAGTTTGCTCACTCCGCTGCAGACGGCCCAGTGTTTCGTTGGTTCGAATCCTGGGCGCAGACATGGCACTCCTCATCAAACCACGCTGAGGCAGCGTCCCACATGCCACAACTAGAAGGACCCACAACGAAGAATATACAACTATGTACTGGGGGGCTTTGGGGAGAAAAAGGAAAAAATAAAATTTTTAAAAAAAACGTCAAACTAAAACCCTTATAACCAAGAACTTACATAGTGAAAAAATAAATTTAAAGTAATCTCTTTCTCTTTTTTTTAATAATAGCATTATTAGTGCATTCAAGAAACTTTGGGCATTTCAGATAATTTTTTAAAATATTTTTAGGTCACCATCAATACTATTGTAGAAAAACAAGTCCTGTTATTAGTGTATTTCTTCTCAGGTTTTTTGTGTTTTTTCTCTCCTGGTATTATAATATGTATTCTTTATACAAATAAATATACTGGTTTTTCACACAGAATATTAACATAAATATTTTCTGGTTATACGTGCTTCACTGATATGTTTTGGGATGCATAATATTCTTTTCAAATGTATTTCCATTGATTATGTTCTATTATTGGAATATTTAGGCTGTTTATAATTTTTAATTTATATGTAATACTATAATAAAGATCTCTGCATAAACTTTTTCCATTTTTAAAGTGATATCTTTAGGATCAATTTCCAGAAGTGGAATTACTGAATCAAAGAATGTGAAAATTTTTAAAATTCTTGACATTTCTGTCAAATTGCTTTCTGAACAGATTTCCAGTGTACTGAGCACAGAGTATCATCTTTTTTAAAAATCTTTTCTAAATTTGAGTGTTAAGAGTGTTGAATGTTACATCTTTCATATGCTTATTAATCAATTGTGTTTCCTTTTTAAAATGTTCTTGACCCAAAATGTATTGGGATCTTGAGGCTAAGAAATAATCCTTTTCATTGTGTTCTTTCTGTTT
The DNA here is from genome assembly GCF_041296235.1 of Equus asinus. Taxonomy (NCBI): domain Eukaryota; kingdom Metazoa; phylum Chordata; class Mammalia; order Perissodactyla; family Equidae; genus Equus; species Equus asinus. Next base: position 40,933,036 of record NC_091811.1, on the reverse strand, counting down.
CATAATGTAGCCAGAGAAACTCTGCCTGATTTGGTTTCCATAATTCCCGACACAGTCCCAAGTACTGACCTTCTAATCGAAACTACGGCCTCTGCCTGTTACACGTTGAACAACATCATCCAGAACAGTTACCAGAATGCCCGGGATCTTCTAAACACTGGGGGCCTGCAGAAAATCATGAACATCAGCGCAGGGGATGCGTAAGTCCTTTAGCATCTGCCAGTCAGCGGTCGCTTTCCCTACCACCACACGCGTGTGTAAATAATCCAGTTGTGAATGTCCAGTCATTGAGTACCATGGGCGACATGGCCAAAAACAGGATTGTAAAGTTGGGCTGGATCATCTGGCCCAGTCCTTGGTGACAAGGCAAGTGAAAAACTGAAGCTTCCAAGCCCAATAGTTGCCCATTCTCATCTAAAATATCCAGAGATAGTCAAACACCATAGCTTCTCTGGGTAGTGCCTTCCAGCATTTTATTCACTTGATGAATTAATTTGTTTTCCAGAGCCACGGCTGTGATTTAAGAACAGCAGAGTGTAGGCAAAGTGGGAGTCCTATGGACAGAGAATACCCTTTTCCTCACTTAAATCTGTGGAGCCAGTGTCACCACAGGTGGCTGAGAGGAAGCAGTGATAGCACAAGGAGGAGAAGTAGGAGGCAGCGTAACAAGAAATTCTTGCTTTCTCTATCACATCTGTTCCACCTCTTATTCCCTTTTGAGAATAAAAGGTTTAATGCATATGCCTTCCCGCATCCCTCTTTTTGTGTCTTTGAATTTTCCACATTTTAAAAAAACAGATGAGGAAGAGAATGAAAAACCTTGTGTAACCAAATTATTACTGTTAGTTAATTTAGAGTGATGGGATCCAAAGGGAGCACGAAGATTATTATCTTTTTCTCTTTATACAGTTCTGAATTGCTCGCCTTGTTAAATACAAGTTACTTTTGTGGATAACATAAAAGAAAAGAAATGTTATTGTAGCCGAGTTCTAATGAGCTGCAAAGCAAACAAACTTCACCTGGTGTGGACAAATGTGTGTGAGGCAGGCATGGGGGCTCTGTGGTGTCCTGGAAATGAACACGTGTCCCTTCCCCCACAATCCCACCCAGTTTAGGCCCCTGGTGCTCTGCAGCCCCGCTCTGGGAAAGCTCGCAGGGAAGGAAGACCACATTCAGTCACGTGATTAAAAGGAGCACTGGTTAAAAGGTCAGTTCCCCAAGAGCGGGGAAGGCTCACCTGTCCCCAGAGCCTGGCAGATAGCTGTTGCTCAGTCTTTGTGGAAAGAATGAATTATTGCTGCAGAATAGATCTGACCATTCCTAATAATCCTCCAAACCTCTAAGCAAATCTCCACAAGACCATATAATGTTAATTATTTGAGTATTCAGACAGAAGCAGCACATGGGAATACGCCATCACTTTTGGAAACTTCTTGTAGCTTAGCAACATATGAGGATGTGCTACTCTGTTGCCTATTTTTTGTCTTGAGTGTCCACCTGTGAGCTAGTCCTTACATGTCCTCTCTCAAACAAAAGTCAGCAAGGAGCTTCTAACTGTTGTACCTGCTTCTCTGTCCTTGCCAGAGTGTTGTATAGCTGCCCTGTAATGTATGAGCTAGCCTGGGAACCAGTTGCCATTTATAACATTTTATCTTTCAATACATGAGTTCCAAGTGCCAACTGACCAACTCATAAACAAATTTTATGAATATACAGCCCTTGCAATTTAAGAACTTTTTCCAATTTTAAATATCAGAGACCAGTAGCTTTCATGGATATATTAGTACTTTGGTTATTAGCAAGTGACTCTGAAAAGTCCATGAGGTACTATAAAAAAGTCTGTAAGATACTGATTTGACTTACCCTTCATACAAGGCTGGTATGGAAGGGAAAGGCTTTTAGCTAATGAGTGAACCCAGCCTGTGCTTCTCCATACAGCTTTGCATTCTCTATTCTTGGTTGCATGTTTACAAATCCTATGATATAAAAAATAAGTTCTTTGTTAAAAGAAAAAATTCAGCCATGTGCTAGTTCAGGTGATAGAAGAGATAGAGATCTAAGAAAGCATTAGATCCTTAGCCAGAAACGGGAGGTTTAGGACAAATTTAAAAGCTGAGCATCAAAAACTGAGTACAATGCCAAATTCAGTGGTGACTTGGTTTTATAACAGGACACATCTTCCATCTTCTCTCTATAAAAACAAAGAAATTTTGAAACTATTTTAACAAATGCTCCAATAAGAATTCATTTTATTAACTTGAAAAAATTACTCCTACATTCATAGTCACTAAGTCTAAGAGGTGTATATATTTTTCAGTCATCCTTTCCTGCATTTGTATTCTATAAATGTACATTAAAGTATACAAATATATTCTATCAATATACAAATACAAATTTTATTCTATAAATAAATTCAAAGATTTGTAAAAGTCTAAGGATGTATTCCTTATAAATATCAGGAATTTGCTCTGTAAACTATTTATTGGTTAGCACGTGCTAGTCGTTTAAAAATATTTTTTAAAAATAATTTAAAAAACAACAAGAGGGTGGCCCCTGGCCTTCAGAGCTCACCGTCTAATTCTCTTCTGATGATGAGTGGCCTAACTTAATGGATGGCTACTGAGCAACAGCAGTTAAAGAAGATTTGCGGAGCGTCCAAAGACAGCGCCCAGAAGCCTGACACATTCTCGCTGATCTCAGAGTGTCCTTTTCTTCTTTTCAGCTGTGCCTCCAACAAAGCCAGTAAAGCTGCCTCTGTTCTCCTGTATTCTCTGTGGACACACACGGAGCTCCATAACGCCTACAAGAAGGTAAGAACGCCAGAAAAACGTGTGTTGTACTTAACAGCCAGATAATCGTGGCCTTCTTGTCTTGACCCTGGTGAGAAATCACTAAAAACTGCATTTTCTTGTGTGAAAATGTTGTTGCCTTTCACATTTCTGTTTGCTTATTCCAAAGGCTCAGTTCAAGAAGACAGATTTTGTCAACAGCCGGACTGCCAAAGCGTATCACTCCCTTAAAGACTAAGGACAGTGAAGAAGCGCCCTCAGAAATGCCAGCCTCACCATTCTCAGCCACAAAAAAACCCCAAAGGAAAGCACCTATTTTTCTACTGCCCAGCCCAAGAAGCCGCAAAAAAAGCATGCCTTGTTTCTATCCTTTTCTATTTCCATGGTCCCCAGAATTCAGAAAACAAATAATCAGAGTATAATTTTATTGGTCTTCCAGAAGACTTTTGCAAGTTTGCCACCAGTAGAGACTGGCAGCGGGCTTAATTCAACCTTCTCCAAATAGTGGTCTTTGTGATCAGGGCTTACAATGCATGGCCTCCTGGAACCACAATGTGAATTCATGTGGAATGGACATTAACAGAATAAATAAGGAAGGAAGCTGTTGTATTACTAGGATTTTAAAAGTTTGATTTACATTTTTATTCCCTTTCTGGTTTCCATGTTTTGTCACTCATATGCACGTCGCTTCACCACTGAGCCACGAGTGTGTTGTCCTGCTGTGTTGAAACAGAATGGAAACGACGAGAAATATTTGAAAAGTTGTCCAGGAGAAAATTTAATGGCAAAGTTATATGTTTCTTTGTTTACTTTGTGCTTGTTTTTATCCTCTTGAATTTTTTCTCTGATTTTAAATGAGCTAATGAAATTTAGATCACAGAGCATGCATGACTGTAAGGAAAAGAAATTGAAAGAAAGTGATCATAGCAAACTTAAAAATCTTTTCCACAGGGAAAGACAACTATGGTTGTGAAATTCAATGTTCCCTCTAAACGCTGAGTAAATGCAATTTTCTGCCCAAGGAAATACGTTACCTGTAACACCACTGTGAAATGAAAATCTCTTCTGAATGGTGGCATTCAGTGTAACTATTTCCTGGACTTTTTCAGCCACTGCAATGGGCTGGTGAAAGAACAGACTCAACTCTTTAGCTACAAAAGGAAGAAAGGCTTCTCAAACAGCTGGGCCAGCCCAGGGCACTGAAGACACAGCTCATTTTAATGAATTATGTTATCAACCAGCCCAACTTTGCTCAACATTTGAAAAAATAGCACAGAGCCACTAACTCTGATGTGATCTTCCTCAAACCATTATTTTAAGTCAAGGGAACTCTATAGAAGAAAAATGAAGAAGTTATGTTGAGGAAAAATGTGTCTAGACCACCAAGAAATGGTGTGAGAGATACTAATATTTAAAAGTTGACACCATCATCTACTGAAGCGAATCTATATTGTTATTTTAACTGGGCCGTGAGTAATATTCATATAGAATTAGTCTTCTCAACTACAATTTTGTTATTATATTTTGCTTTTCTAAAAAATCTGACAATGTTTGTTATAAGAAAGTAAGAAGAGAAAAATCCTTCAGCTCCTTTTGGCCAGATAGGTGTAATAGAAAATAAATTCCCGTTTTCAGTTTGAATGTGTACGTAAGTCTTTATTATATTTAGAACTTGAAATTTTTTCCATTTTAAAAGCTCAATGAAGAAGACTTAGTTTACTAACCTAGTTCAAAATGAAATTATTTGGATACCAATTTTTAAAATACTGAAGAGAGAAATTATCTCTTTTTCCAGAGTTTTGATGATAAGCATTTGGAGTATTTATTCCTCCAGATAACTGATGTATGTTCCAGAACTTTCTGTATTTTTTAAGACATTAGTAGAATCTTCAATAATGTTACACACAAAATGAGGCAAAAATAACATTGCCTGCATTGGTATCTGTGTATATCTGATTTATTTGTATTTCTTGGTATATGTGGTATGATTGACATGACATCTGAGGATTTGACCTTATAAACTTCAACTTTAATTACTAAGGGTTTGATGCTTTGTAATTGCTTTTGTTTCTTCTCTAATTAAAATCCTAAATTCTTTACCAAGAAACACTTCCTGTAAGAAAGATGTGAGTAGCTAGTGACTAAAACATGTAAAAATGGAGAGACATACAAATGCATTAGCTATTGTTGGATTTTAGTAAATTGAGTGAGTCTGTGCCCACAAAAAGATAGACTGTGTTTGATCCCCATGTTCTGCTTTATCCACTCTGTTTACACAAACCTCACTACGTCACTATCTGTGAATACCTCTAGGGGAGGTCCTTGTGTGGTTGAACATCCATTTTGATCACAGGTCTACACACAAAATTCCTTTTTTGCCTGTGTGTCCCAGACTGTGCCCATGTCTTCAAAGGAACTGATGGGCTGAGCTGGGCCTTTTTATTTATTTGTGCTGAGTTCCAAAGGGCTGCTGCCTTGTCACAAATTCTTAATGGTCTTCTGGAAGATGGGAGGTTGCTGCCCTGAATTTCTATCACTGGAAACATTTGTTTATACCTGATGGATATAACCAAAGGGTTTTCTGACAACATGGAGAGGGGATTAACATGTCAAATGGGAAAACAAGCAGCATGAGTAGATAAACCACTTTAAAACCAATTTAATCAGCCTCTGAAGAAGCAATTCCCTAGAAGAAAAAAGGAAATGGGAAATATATATAAACTTAAATATTTATTTAATATATATATAATTTATATATACTATAGTTATAAATGAAATTTCCTCGAAATGAGATGTGTAATGAACTTACTGCAATGGAATGAGGAGGACTTTGGTATGTGTGGACTTTGAACCAAATTGCAGAAGCCTCGAATCGCAGAATCTGAGGATTAGGAGGGAATTTAGAGGGTATCTGGTCAAGTCCTCCTTGACATATCTTCTTGCAGCAGAAAAGACTCAGTTCTTATTAAAGCGACAGAGAAAAAAAAATGCCCTCCTTCAGTCAACTAATGCCCAGCATGACCCTGTAACCAGCCCATCTTAAGACTCAGTAACTGTTGCATTAAAGTATTTGTTGTGGGAAGGGAAATAGGTTAAGAAGGAAACAAACTTTTCAAAATAAAATTCTACTTTAGTTTAACGTTTTAGTTTATAGGGATGCTGACAGTTGCATCTCTTGTGAAATAAATGTCAACCTCTTAAGGACTATAAGAAAAAGGAAAACTCTCACTTTTTATGATATATTCAGGAAAGAGAGATCAAAATGCCACACGTTGGCAGAAGAGTTGTTTAGAATAAGAGCAAGCAGGGAAAGTGTTCTGAAAGCCACAGTCTGGGAGACAGTTAAAGAATCCAGAAATATTTAGCCTGGAAGAAAGGTGCCATGTCACTTATCTTGAAATATCTGGAAGAACGTTGTATGGAAGATGACACGGTCTTATTCTGACGGAGCAGAGGACAGACAAGGGTCAGTAGGCAGAGGCTTGTGAGACCAGCTTTGACTGAACAACAGTGGACATAGATCGAAAACGCCTCACAGCCTCCTCATGACACATACACCTTTTTCTTTTTCTTTTTCTTTCTTTACATTTTCCACATGAAAATAACCTGAAACAGAGAGAGGTTAAGACACACTTTAAAGTCACATAGCTAGAAAGTGCAGAGGGGCCGTATGAACCCAGGCGAGATGGCTCCTCGCTAGGGGTTTCCTGGGAACCAAGAATGAAAGATTCGTGTCTCCGTGCTGGGGAAATGCGAGGATCTCTGGCTTGTCTCTCTTTGGAGAGTTTAGGGGCAGTCTGGCATGATGGTTAAGAGGGCTGATTCTAGAACCAGCCAGCCTGAGCTCAGATTGTGACTTCTTCCCCACTGACCAGCTGGAGTGGGTTTCTTACCCTCTGAGCTTCAGCTTTCCTTCTCTGTTATATGCGAATGATAAGACTAGTTACCTTATGTTGTTTTGAGGATTAAATGTTTTCATAATTATAAGCACTTAACAGTGCCTGGCAGTACGTACTCAATAAATGCTAATAACTAATTTATTTGTAGTTCTCTGGTTTGGGGATCTTTGCTTTTCTTTTTTAATCCATCTCTCTTGAATTTCTTTTTTCAGATGTGGGTTGGTTCAGTTAAAGGTCCAACCTTCCCCCAGCCACCCATTTTATTTTTTTTAAAGATTGGCACCTGACCTAACATCTGTTGCCAATCTTCCTTTTTTTTCCTTTTTTTTCCTTCTTCTTCTCCCCAAAGCCCCCCCAGTCCATAGTTGTATATTCTAGTTGTAGGTCCCTCTGGTTGTGCTATGTGGGATGCCGCCTCAGCATGGCCTGATGAGCCATGCTAGGTTCGCGTCCAGGATCCGAACCCATGAATCCCCAGTCCGCCGAAGTGGAATGCACAAACTCAACCACTCCAGCCGCCCATTTTATACACACACACACTGACCATCCCTTAGAAAGCCAGGTAGAAATGAGGAAAACAAACATGGCCTGGGTAAGTGATTCTGAATGTCTGTTCCTCAGAACACAAGTCCTTTGAGAGTATTTATAAGCGTTATGTGAAAAAAAAAATCCCATACTTAAATAAGTTTGAGAATGGCTGAGTTATACAAAGATTGAAAGGATCTTGATTGCAAGACTTCTCAGAGTCCCTAATAGGCGATGTGCATTGTGGAATCTCCAGGCAGGGACAGAGGATGCTGCATGTCACGAACCTTTTGTCTGAATCGATAAGCCCTTTTCCTTAGATGACTCTTAAGGGCATGTTGCTTAAGTGTTAAGTTCTTAAGTGTAAGGTTAAGTGTTGCTCTGCAAACTCTTTGACCGACCGCAATCTAAGCCACAGGCAAAAGGACAAAAGGTGTTTATCTGGCTCACCGTCTACTCCCGTTCATCTTGCAGGAGCCTGGGCTATGAATAAGCCATACCTGGGGTTAGTTATGCTTCTGCAAATCAGTGATTTCAGTAGATTGAGGACTAGTTCCTGAACGTTTTGTTTCATTCCCCTCTGGAGTGCTGCTAATTTGCAGGCAGGGAGATAACTCAGAAGGTAGTTATCAGCCCAGAGAAGCAGGTTGAGGCAGCAACAGACAGTCCTCCACCCAGCTGATCAGACCTCCTCAGAGATCTCACATCAAGAAGCTGTTAAATCTCTCAGAAGCCAGAATCTCGCCTGTAAGCTGCTGACACACCATACAGCTGACGAGGAATAAAAAACAAGTCCAAACTGTTGCAGATTCTCTTGCAACCATAATAGGATGTTCTGCACAGTAACAGCTACCCCTTGGGGTGTTTTTTGTTTTGGAAAAAAGTGGTTTCCGTTTTTAATGACATATTTCAGCATACGTACATGTATTGAGCGCTTAGTCCTGGAGCTGAGGACCAGTGAGATGCGCTTTATAAGGAAGCGCTCTCAGCGCTTAGCAAAACCGACTTCACCGTCACAGTTTACAGTATCCTTTGCTTCCTCTGGGAAATGGAAAGTCATCAACTGCATGGTGAGGGTTAGGGAACTCTAGACCCATGCAGATCTTGTGGAATAGGTTTCTCTCATAAAACAAGGAATGGTTACAGTAAAAAGCAGAGAATTATTAAGAAGATACCTTCATGTTTAGCCAGAAAAAGTTGCCTGTGATAAGAATGCATGAAAATTCTAATATCTAGAAAATTAACAAAAAATTTTTTCCCCGCAATTTTTTTTTTTTACCCCTTGCTCTAATTGGAGATTTTTGCAGTTCCTAATTTAAAAAATAGAAGTAGTCTATTTTTGTGGTATTGCCTAAACAGCTTTTTATAAGAATTATGTGTGAACATATTAAGTAGCACGTTCCCACTTCTTTTGGCGGCTCATACCTAAAGTGACCCAGATTTCCTCACCTCATCTTCTTTTTCTCCTGCTTCAGTTTATCATTTAGGATGCTTCATTTGCATTTGAGTCATAAAAAAGTTCAACTTAAAATGGCTTAAGCAATAAATGTTTTGATCTCATGTGACAGGAAGATTGGATTTAGGCTCAAGATTGGTTATTTCAGCTGCTCATTGATGTTTTCAAGAACCCAGATTCCTTCAGTCTTTCTGCTCTGCCATCCTCAATGCGTTAGCTTTTTTCCCCTGGTTGATTTCTTCATGTTGACAAAATGGTTGCAGCAGCTCCCAACATCCCATTTTCACAGAGCCATGTCCAAAGGCCAGAAGAGTAAACATTCCTTTCTTGCATCCTTTTTTTGTAAGTAAAGAAAATTTTCCCAAAAGCCTCCATCAGACATCCCTTATTTGTTATTGCCCAGAATTACATCACACATCTATTCCTAAATCAATTCCTGGTGAGAAAAATGAAACTACTATTCTTTTCTTAAACCAATCACATTTCACCCAAGGCTGAGCCTACCCCCCCGAGATTCATGGATAATGAATACTTGAATAAAGTGAAGTTTTATTGAGCAAGGAACAAAGGGGCTGCAGAGTAGTCTACAATGTCACCTGCCCTATGTAGGGACACTCAAAGAAAAATGAATTCAACGTTTTTTAGCAAACTGATTTCATCTGGCCTATAAGATAACAGTGTTCTTTGAAAAGCTGCAGGTGAAAGAATGAGTTTTCCTGCTAGGAATGTTGCACTGTGTTTAGGACAAAGTCTGTGAAAGTTTGTGGGTAAAGCATGATGGGAGAGGGCCGGCCCAGTGGCACAGTGGTTAAGTGCATATGTTCCACTTTGGTGGCCCGGGGTTCGACAGTTCAGATCCTAAGTGCGGACATGGCACTGCTTGGCAAGCCATGCTGTAGTAGGTGTCCCACATATAAAGTGGAGGAAGATGGGCACAGATGTTAGCTCAGGGCCAGTCTTCCTCAGCCAAAAAAGAGGAGGTTTGGCAGCAGATGTTAGCTCAGGGCTAATCTTCCTCAAAAAAAAAAAAAAAAAAGAATGATGGGAGAGCTAGGAACTGCAGTTAAACCGAGAATCATGATTTCAAGGAGAATAATAAAAGAAGATGATACAACTGATGTTCAGTTGAACAATAGGGGTGGAATAAAATTGTTGCAGAAACTCCAGTGCCTCTTTTTCAGTCTCTACCCTTCTTGACATCTACGATTCCTCACCTTTAAGTACAAATTATGGAACCTAAGTTACACCTTCATTGACCAGATCATCTTGGAAGACAGTTGGCCTGAGCTGAGGTGGTTGGTAATCTCCAGTTCCGGAACTTCCCTGAGACATCATTTTAGCTGAGGAGAGAGCACTTGCATTTGGATTCTGACTTGACTTCTCACTGGCTGTGTGACCCTGGGGAGTCACTTTAACTTTCTGAGTGTCAGTGTGCCCTCATTGGTAAAATGGAGTTGATAATTAATGCATCATAGGATTGTTGAGGGAATAAAATGAGATGACATTTCCAGAATACCTGGCGCCTAGGCCCTCAATCAAAGGTCATGATTACTTCCTCCCTCTTGTAGATCTGTCTGCCGCCCAAAGGTCCCCAGGCTTCAACTTCTGCCAGCAGTTTTATTCCCCTGCTTTTCACAGTGTCCCAGGGATCATCTAAGAACAGAAAGCAAACTCCATGGGGGTGAAACAGGAAGTGATAAGAAGAGGAGGGAAAACTTACCTGCTGAACCTCATCGCCCCCTGCAGCCCCTCTTAATGCCTTCAGGATTTCCTCACTTTTCTTCTGCTGACCTGTGATCTGCAACCCAGAGTCCCTTGACCTGCCGATTTCCACACCAAACTCCATCCTCTTGAAGAACTCGAATCAGGAGAACCTTCCAAGAGCACAAAGTGAAGGGACTCCCATTCTTGCAGCAACAGACAATGTGTTCTTGCTAACTCAGGTGGAAATATTGAATGTTTTTCTATTAAAAAGAATCATTCGTGCTACCCAGGGTAAATACTGCATCACATCAGCCAAACAGTAAAGATTAATTTCCTTTTCTGAAAAAAGTGATTTGTGTGTGTGTGTGTAAGGAAGATTGTGGCTGAGCTAACATTTGTGCCAATCTTCCTCTTTTTTGTGTGGGATGCCACCACAGCATGGCTTGATGAGCAGGGCTAGGTCTGCACCTGGGATCCAAACCTGCAAACCCTGAGCCAGCGAAGCAGAGCGCACGAACTTAACCACTATACGACCTGGCCAGCCCCCAAAAAGTGGCTTTTTTGAGGAGAATTCTGATACTCTTGAAAAGTAAATGTTTTACGTTGTATGAAAGTTGAGTGTAGCATAGAGCGCTCATCGCCCCCCCTTTGTACCCTTTCTCACTTCTTTCCAACACAATAGAATTTTTAACAGGACGCCTGGTGCCCATAATAGAGACAGAATAAGACTATATTTTCCTGCCTCACTTGCAACTGAATGAAGGCATGTGACAGTGCTGGCCAGTGGGATGTAAGTCAAGTGTAGTTCAACAGCTTCTCAAAACCCTCCTTGAGATACTGGGCACCTGCTCTTTGCCTCTTTTTGTCCCCTTTATCCATTCTGCCTGGAATGCTGATGCTACCTACCTAGACCGCAAAGATGAAGGCCACGCTCTGGGGTGGCAGGACAGACGTGAGTGGAGCCTGGTCACACCTGCTCTGGAGCACTTACCTTCACACATTGCACACACGAGAGGGAAATAAAATTTTATTGGGTTTAAGCTATTATTATTTTCATTTTTATAAGTCACAAGCAGGCTTAATTCTAATTCTTACCTCTTGACGCTATTATCTAGAACAAAATCAAATTTAAAAAAGAAATTTTCAAACCAGAAGATACAATGCCTCTGCCCTAGATCAAAATGCCAACTACCAGATTAAACAGCCAGCAAGAATACAGAGAAAGAAGTGAATTCAGTGAGTTAATTTTGGATGTCAGATCCCTTTATCCTGTTGATAACGCTCTTTATAAAGCAGTCTTTGGCCGTTGTGAAATTAATTCTACTCAATAGAAAAATACAATTCCAAGAGGGCACCAGAAGGCACAGGCTTGACCTAGTGGTATCAGATTTCCTCTGGGACGTATGCTCTGGGGCATATTGCCTGGGGGAAAAAAGGTAGTACCTGAAATAAAATTCATAAAACTATGTGACTGGCAAAGCCTGTTTTCTACAATGTATTTGTTGACAGATGTCAAGAGGAAACAATTTCTACACAATGGAAAGAGCTGTTATGTTGTAACTTAGGTCACAAACATTTTTAAAAGGGCTACTGGAAAACCGTCTACGGTTGCCTAATACAGCGTATCCCCAGGGGCTCTGTTTGACAAAATGCGTCCAGTTTCTAACCTGCATGTTGTAGTGTTTAGGAAACATCACCAAGTTATAATATATGGGTTTTGCTTTGTGGATCCTGCTTTTGGATGCTCAGCACCTAGTCCCACCTCTTCTGAATCTCCTCCTTAGTCATAGGAGCAAGAAGGCAAAAAACTGCATTTTTCAGACTCTCTTAACAACTAGGATTTTGGATGCAGCCTAGATTCTGCCCGTCTGATGCTCTTGGGTAGGAAGGTGGAGGCCATTTTCCAGCTGCTGTTACGATTGGCGTGCAGGTGCCAACAGATGTAAGTGTCCCAGTGTCCAGTCACCGGCTTTGTGAGTGTTGGCAGCTGTGATAGTGACAGATGTGATGGCAGAGACAGATGTGATGGCCTCCTGAGTCCTCTTCCTCCAGCTCTTCCACAAGTGTATAAACACCCAAATTCCTGTATTCAGTCCTTTCTACTCACGTATCTGGAGTGAATTCTGTTTTCTCCACTGAACCCTGATACAGTATTCCAATCACTTATATTTTCTAGGAATTGGGGAAATTAGCTTCCCAGAAGAGCCTAGTTTCGTTTGTTAACTGATTTTTAATGTTAAAAAGGGATCTTTGGTAGATCATAAAGATTTGTATTTCTTAAACGTTAAGTTCAACTTAAGTATCTAGTCACTTTCAATATAAACCTAGTGATTTTTCTGTAAAACTTTGATCTTTGATTAATATTCTAAGAACCAATAAGTTGAACAGAGTAATTTCTCCAAATAATTAACACCTTAATTAATTATATTCAGTTAAGCATGTTAAACTATAATCACAGAATTTCAACATATCTCAAGACCTTCATGCAACTACTAGAGTAGAGCTGGACAGTCAACAAAGCAAACTTTCCTCAGCAGTTAAATGGTGCTGAGAAGCCTGTGCAGAGATTTAAAATATCCCATTCCTTTAAACATTCAAACATTATCTACAAACTAAATAAATCACCTACCTTTCTCATAGAAATCACGACTAATATTAATTAAATGTTTCAAATTAAAACCACAAGCACAAAATGTCAGATTCTCTTAAACTATGAAATGCGTTACATAGAAAATATAGACAGATTATAATGATGATTTTAAAACTTACCTTTAGGTGTACATAGCAGTATTAAAATTATTTTGATTCATGTCATCATTTCGATGATAGTTTCTGAGTCTTTGCAGGGTTACAAAGGCATTTATACAACTAAGGAAAGTGGATTGACCTTCCCAGGATGGCTGAGTCCATTTGGTCTGAAATCCAGGACCAAAATGCTGTCTCAGAGCTGGTTATCATCAGAGGTTCCAGACCCGGACAAAGGGGTCTGGGTGCTGGTTCCATTTGATTTTACCCAAGCCACCCAAACCACAGATGACAGATGACGTCTCTCTGCCCTTTCTCACAGATTATCCTTCTTAGTATTCTAAGGACTTTTGAAGGACATGCTTTTTCTTGCTACCTAGTCCCCTTACCCAGCCTCTAACAACATTTTATCATCTTACTTGGGTGAATTCCTTACTCGTACACATACACGCAAACACTCACACACACCAAGCAAGATTGCAGCTAATCTCTTTGCTGCCTAATTAGGGTTGACAGAATTCTGCAAGCACACACACACACATAGTAATTAATGTTTTTATGCTTTATTATCTATCTCATGAGCCATCTTTTTTTTAAAAAAAAAAAAAGAAGAAGAAAGAAATCATACGGACATTGCTAACTTTTGGCCCTGATGGAAAAAAATCTAAAATAATTAAAAATTAGAGAACTGTATTCCTTTGGGGGGAAAAAACCCCTTTTTCCCTCCTGGGGAAAAACCAGTGTCCCTGAGAGCTTAATAGATTTGAGCTCATGGGAAATGAAAGGCACTTCCAGGTCTTGAATTTAAATCCTACTTCAGAGAAATTTCCCTGGATTAAGAATACTTGGCAGTTTTAGATGTCTTAAAATCATTTTTGAACAAGGCCCTACTGGAGCTTTTGCTTTCAAGAGTTTTAGTTAAATTTTGGTGAGAAGGTAGTTAAAGCCATTGATTTTTCCTGTCTTTAGCTACTGGAAATTATACTGAAGATCAAGTTTTCTTGTAGGAATTTCTTCTGCATCAGGAAAACCATTAAAGAAAGGCCATTCCAGCAATGCTATGCTTGGCAAATTGATCTTTTTTGGAAAATTATTCACCATATTAGTACCATATAAAAACCCAAGCAATTAGCAGAACTCCTCATTCTCAGAGTTGTGGGCTGAAGTTCAATGTTTCCTGACTCACTGCCCACAGTTTGTTATTTTGAATAGGAGCGTCCTGGGCTGAGACCCCATGTTTGATGATGACAGCCATAAAACTCAGCAATGATCATCAGAGTTATTCATGAGATGCCCATATACGAAATTCGTTTGTCTCTACCACAGTTATTTGTTGATTCTTGCTCATCCTTTTGACCTCATTCTTTTAAAGACAGTATCCTCTTATATCGTCTTTCTGCTGTAGGGTCACAGTTTATCAAACAGTTATAAAATGTTGAATTTTATTATGTTAACTGTGCTCTGACAAAAACCAACCATCCTTTGTGGGCCAACAGAGGCTGATTAAGCCTTATAAGGAAGACATTTTTATCAAAAAAAAATATTCCTACTTAAATAGGGTATGTATTTCTGGTTTGTCACAGTGCCTGGAAGTCGACAATGAGAGATTAAGGCTTTGGTTAAATATGAAACCTCTTTTAAAATACAAACCCTCGTAGACAAGTTAGCACCAAAAGGCCAACCAACAACAGAAGACTATATAAAACAAATCAATGGCATGACATAGTAAATCATCACACAATGAAATAATATATGGCAAAGAAAAAGAATGAGCTACAGCTATAAGCATCAATGAAAAAAGCCTAAATTAGGTTATCATGTTAAGCAGAAAAAGACTGAAGATAACATAAAGTGGAGTGATTCCACTTATTTAAAGCTCAAAAACTAGACGAAAAGATATATTGATTAGGAACAGATACTTATGTGGCTTTGAAAAGCTATAAAGAGAATGCATGCAGAGAAGTATTTTAGAACACATGTAAAAAAGATGTTTGTAAGAGTGCTGCTTGCTTGCCACATTGAGAACAGTGCTCTGTCAGTGAAGGGATGTGACAGCCTTTCTGTAAAGCATGTAGAGAAGGGTTTAAGAACGCCTGCAAGAAAGATGTTCGTAAGGGGGGAAAACATATTGTTATAGGCTGAATTGTGTCCCCTAACCCAACCTGACTGGTATCCTTATTTAAAAAAAGAGAAAAAAGCTATAAAGAATAGCCAGTAAATGATTAACACCAAATTTAGGTCGGCTGTTCCCTCTGGAGAGAAGGATACAATTGGGGAGATGCATGTGGAGGCTTGCAAGGTATTGGAAATGGTCAATTTGTTGTACCTACATAATGAGTTCTCTAGTATGATATATGTCATGATTTAAGTGTTTAAAACTAATTTTAAAATTAAAGATGGACTGCTGTGATTAAAAAGTGGAGAGAGCTAGAGCTCTGGGCAGAGGCCCACACGCTTGTCCCATGCCCATCTCTAGTAGAGGCCATGGTGTGCCACCAAGATCCCCTTCCCCCACGCACTCCCAGCTCTGGGAAGTGTTGGCAACCACCACCTCTCAGCTGAGTCCCTCTCTGGGACTTACTTGCCTTTGACTGAAGAGAACCACCACCTCTCAGCTGAGTCCCTCTCTGGGACTTACTTGCCTTTGACTGAAGAGAGCCGTAAACTGGAAGTCACGCCCGTTTCTCAGGAAAAGCCCATATCTACAGGCTGGTTAAATTGAGATAAGAAAGGTCGACTCCCTTTGCCTCTCGTAGGATTGAAATGTGATAACATAAATATGCTCTAAATCATTATGCAAAATATTAGAAATATTTGAGGTTAATTGAGAAGAAAATGCCAGAAAGATATCACTGAAAAGAGAGATGACTGCATAAAATGCCGTTATCACAATTGCATACTGCCCGGAACCTCTTCAACTTGCAGAGGTGTTTTTCATCAGGGACCTCTTATTAGGAACAAAGGTGCTGTAATATTTTGAATATGAAACCCCTAGATGGAATTTCTTGTTTTATTTGTTTATGTAGATGTGAGGCCTTCTTTTATAAAAGTGATGAAAACAAAATACAAAGCCTAAATTTTGCTTTCTGAAGGAATATCACCAATGCAAATGATCCCGCTTCAGTTAGTTGTCATGAGGCTGCTGTTTAAGGGCTGATATTTAGAGACAAGGAATTAAAAGTCAAAGGGACAAAACATCTGGGGCATGACGCCAGCATCAGCCCAGTTGGAGAATCAGTAACTTCCAAGCTCTGCCTTAAATAGAAAACGTTCGGCCTCACCAACCGAAGTTGTTAAACGAGGCAAGCTCTGAGGGGGCCTCCTCATTTATACAACAAATGGGAAATTTTGAGAGAGGCAGAAAGAATCTATTTTGGCTGAAAAATAGAAAAGGGCACAGAAATCATCTGAAGTCTCCTGGGTTTCATGTGAAAGGCGGAATGTAAAAAAACCTCACTATCATTTTGATTCCTTCCTTCAATCATTTTGTAGAACAATGTCCATGCAGATGTGAATTCTATAAATGTACTCACCTGGAATTTCTAAGAACTTAGTGGGCTCAGGAATCTATCCAGTGAATTTTCTTTCTCTGAAAATGGTACTAAGACATATTTAGTGGAATACTGTCACAGTTGTTACCTCAATGTCAACAGAAAGAAGCCAACATGATAAGCCCCGAAATAGTTACCAGCTTTCCCTTGGATTATTTAAGGCTCTGCCATCTTTGAGCATGCCTAAATGCTTTCAATACCATTCATTTCTTCCTTCCTTCATTCAACAGACACTTATTTGGTGCCTGCTGTGTGTCAGATACAGTGCTCAGCACTAGGGTATATGAGGAACAGGATAAGGATGACCCTGCCTTGGGGAGCTTATGTTTTATAGGGTCTGTGGCTTCATTGAGAATTGGCAGTCTCTACATCACATTCACTGGTAGAAAGTGTCACATAGTTACCATTCACCCACTGTATAAAGTAGAATTCCCCTTTCCTTGTTCTAAAACTATTTCAATGAAAAACTCGCTCTTAAACCTTTAAAATGGGCCCAGCACTGTTTGTAGTCTCTACCTCAAGAACCTAGCAGCATAGCTAGAGAAGCAGAATGCATACATCTGGGTCAGCCCGAGAAAGCCACAAAACCATTTATTTTCTATTTGACTAGAGTGCTACAAAAATGAAAAGAGGGAAGGCTGACCCAAATGTCCTCCAAAAGAAGGATTTGGACTGACAGGGATGGTTCCAGGTGGCTCACATATCTCCCACAGAAGTAAATTACAAGCAAATACTTGTAGAGGCTTTAGGTCAAAGCATTAATCAACACTGAATCCCAATTTCCAACAGATATATTCATCCCAAGTGCATTCACAGTTGCTGTCCTATCCATAGACACACACCCACCAAATACACCCTCCCACCCAGATGGCTCATGGTGAACATAGCTTATTCCGAAGGGCTTACTCTAGAGTTGTTTTGAAGAAGGCAGCAACTTTGGTTATATGTTCAAAGCAATACCCCTGAGACCACAGCCAGGATAACTCTCATATTGGGGCTTCACACTGGGTGCCAAGTATATGCTAGGGCTTTCGCTGCGCCGCCTCTGCAAGGTGCCGCTTATGTATCCATTTTCCACATGAGGTAGTTGATGCTTCTGGAGGTTAAGTTGTCCACAGCCACATAGCTAGTAAATAGCAGAGCCAGAATTCAAACCCCCAGACTTTCAGGCTCCAAATGCCATACTCTTCTCTAGATGTGTTTTTTTCAAAGAAAATCCGAGAGGATTGCACAATTTTTCTGTTTATTATATGATGTTTTACTTCTGGTTTCTCCGAGTTTCATCCGGTCTTCAAGGAAGCATGTGCCACTGCCGCCTCAGGGTTAAACGATCCATTTGGCTATATCTCTTTGTTGTGGAGACTCCCTTATACTCTGGAAATGATAAGCTTGGTTATATTGTCCATAATTCTGATATGAAACTTCTTTTTATCTCATCTTTTATAACCTCCATCATAAACAGAAACTTTCACTCTCTTAGACCCAGTCTTTCTCAACTTACTTTCCAGTCTGGTATTAACATAAATGGAAGTAACTTATTAAATAACTATTAACAATTTCATTATAACTAGCTAATATAATAAGAGCCACCACTTTCAGTCCTCTAACTGTGGCCACATTAACTTCTTACATGTGTCCTTTCATAATTCTATGTCTTTGCTCATGCAGTGCCATTCACCTGAAATACGTTCTCCCCCATTTCTTCACCTGGCAAACTTCCTTTCATTCTTCAGGATGCACCTTAAAAGAAATTTTTGATGCTATCCCAGATATCCCAAGCTGAGTTGCTTGTTCAAATGTTGTATTAAAGTTCTATGGTCCTGTTACTTACTTGCCCATTCTATTGCAAATATCTGCTTAATTGTCTGCTCCCCTGCTGGCCAGTAAGTTGATTGCGGTCAGGATTGGTGTCTTACTCATCTGTAGATATGTAGCATCTGTGCAAGGCTTGGCACAGAAGAGGTGCTCAATAGATTTTAATTATGGAATAAGTGAAGTGGTGAAGATTTAATCCTTAGAATTTGCAATAAATATGTCTTCTGCAATGTGTCTTATGTAGGACCTCCTCCCTTCTTTTCTCTTCCTGCCTACTTATCATGTAAAGATACATGAAATATTTAAAACTTCAAGCCAGGCCATGGGGAAAACAGTGAGCCCTTTCTTCTTTCACAGTAGCATCCTTTGACTCAGTCCTTCAATCCGACTTACCTCCTTTACCAACATTATTTTCCAGTTTTAAAGTATGATGAATTATTTTGAGTATCTTAATTTACTAGAAGTATCCTTTGGTCATTGCTCCTCATATCTGACCCCTCTTTTTTTTTGTAGGACCCTCAACTTGGCCTTTCTATGCCCTTCCGTAAATCCCTGGCCCTTTTTCCTCTGTTGGTCCCATCTCCTGGGATGCATTGGTCATTGTAAAATTCTCCAGAGGGGAAGATCACAAGTGTTAACGCAGGTCTCTTAAACATAAGGGAATGTCTCTTCCTTACACGAAAACCACTTAACTCCTTTAGGGAATATGAGCAAAATGCAATGGGGTAAATGCAGCCACTCATTATGAACAAACACAAGCTAACCAACGCAAGAAAGGACCTCATAGATGTTTATGTATGAGACAGTGCAGAAGCTAAAACATAGGCCTTGAAGCCAACCAAATCTGGGTCCAAATTCCAGCTCTCCCACTTACTGTCAGTGTCACCTCAAGTTCATCATCCATAAAATTGGTATTAAAATTATACCTGTGTCACAGAGTTGTTGTACCTGCCGATTTCTGGCATCACCGTCTTGGATCATCACCTGTTAAGTAAAACCTGTAGATCAGAAGATCAGCAAATTTCTTCCAATTCTAAAATATCCTGTGATTGTGTTGCCTTACATGTTCCTCTATTTCTTCTCTTGGTTCCTTCCTTAGATTTATAATAGAAAAGGAGCCGACTATCATTGTTTATGACCAGTCTTTGAGTTTTGCCATTGATTGACATTTCCCCCCTCCCTAAACTCCCAGTCTTCACAGGCATATACACAAGAACTAGTTAAAGCTTTCCAACAACTCTCAAAGCAGCTGAACTGCTTTCTTTTGGATGGGGGTATTCCTAGACCAAAGATTAGATTGAAGATTATTTTCAGTGTATCAGAAACGTGGGTTTCTAGTCTTCCAGATGATAAAGCATCGACAAGATAACTGCAATTGTACTCAGCAAGGGTTTAAATCTCATTAGAAAACTGTCATCCCTTCTAGGTTATTCTACTTAAAAATATGGAGATTTGTAAGGACAATTCAAAGTGGAATCAAACAAATGAAAAACAATATCTAAAAACTTTTTTAAAAGTGGGATCATTTAACTTGGTAAGAAGAGACAGAGGCAAACTTAGTAATGGTCTTTGGACTTGAAAGGCCCTGCAAAAGAACAGTAACAAACAATTTTGAATCTCTCTTGGGAGCAGAACAAGAAAACTCCCCTTTTGAGAGCTCAGTGTTAGCAACTGCACTTGTTACTTTTCCTTATGACCTTTTGCACAAAATAGTCTGATTTCCTTATCTGCAGTTTTCTTGGTCTGTACAGTAATGAACGTTTATTGGCCTTCCCAGTCTAAGTATATTCATGATAAAAGAGTAATTTCTAATCTGCTTCCCTCTTATATGATTATGAAATCCAAAGGTAATTATAAGGAATGTGGGTGTGTGAGCTCTATGCTGAAAGCCTGCATTCTCACAGCCAGCAGGACCCTTGTTAAAGGCCACTTCTAGCACTAAAAGGAGAGAAAAGGCTGGGACCTCCTATAAGAGACCCGCCCTCTTATCTTACAAGAGGGTTGCCTGGGCCATACCCCAACAGGGGGCTTAAGAATACTTCTGTCTTTTTACTCAGGCTCATGAAAAGGAAGAGTCCACTTACCTGCCATATTGGAAGAGAAGAAAAAGGAATGCTCCCCCTTCTTCTATTTAGGACCACATAAGTCGTCAAGACCACCACAGTCCTCAATGACTGGAAGGAAAAAGCAGGCTCTGATCAAAGGTGGCTGCGGGATGACTCTGTAACAATAAAGTGCATAAAATGTGTCAACCTCCACCAAAAAATGTTATGTGCATTACTGCTTCCAATCCCGTCCATAAAACTTCATGAAGTAGACACTACTGTCACCATACTATAGATGAGAAAGCTCACACTCAGAATGGCCAAGAGTCTTGCTCAAAGTCACAGCCAGAAGAAGTCAAGCTGAGATGCAAGACCATGTTTATCTTACTTCAAAGCCTGTATCTTAACTGCACTCTATGGCTTCCCTGATTCAGAAGGACTCTAATCAGAACCCGAGCAGACCAGGAAGGCTGCTAGAGCAGGACAAAGGCCGCAGGGGTCAGCCTGGACCAGCTCTCGTAGAAAGAAAGTACATGATTGCTATGACCTCTAACAGCAAAGAAGAGATTGAAAAGCAAATGTTGAGCTATCCCTCACCTGAGCCCCCCCACGAAATGCAAACCCTGGGTAAGCAGGTCAAAGTGAAGAATTTAAGCCCTAGGACTAAAATCATGGATAAAAGGTCCGCATGCAGTGGCCTAAGCTAAGTAGTGTGGAGTGCAAGACCCAGGCTGACTCAGGGCTTAAGCCAACTGTGAAAAACAGGAGTGGAACTGAGTTTAGACCTGTTTGGGTTGGGGTCAGCATCACAGAATCTTTAAAAGTAGAGGGCATCCACAGAGCAGTAACATTGGGTAGGACCGACTCGTTATCCCAGGACAAGGCTATCTGTCCTCTGCTCTCACTTTAAGTTACATTTCTGTGTGGGTGAATGTGGCCAAGTGGGTGTGGTTAGCTCTCAGAGCAAGGCAAGTTTGTGTGTGTGTCCTTTAGAGCAGAAGGCTTGGTCCTCTGCAGAGCCTTTGCAGTTCTAATAGAGAAGATGTAACCATGAAAGAGATGACATTTATAATAGTCTGCACCATTTGGGGTAATGGTACAAATAGTGCAAATTAAATATTTACCTGCAAACCCAAATGCCAGAGCACCAACCATCTTGCCCAACAGTTTCATCGGCTGTCCACTCCTTAGCCTTTGCATGTTCTCAATTCAGAGCTCTGGGCATCTTGATGCCACCTTTCCTGCCAATAGGATTTCATTTACACCCTGAATGCTTTCAACTGGAGATTATGCTGAACAATATCCTCTGCTCAGTAGATTGACTTCAATTGAGGCGTGAACAGGAGTATCTTTTCATCCAAATATCACACCTGGAAAAACAAAGCAAGCTTTGTTCCTCATCTGAGCAAAAAGATCCTGTGAAAATGATTTATTCTTGCTCTTTGGTTTATAAAACATAATATTACCCTTCTTTCTTAAAGTGAAAGGTTTTTTTAATCCAGAGCCGTTGCAGTTAGTATGATGCAAGTTTATAGGCTTAGGGTGGAGTTTAGACGGAAGGCTTACCTTTGAGTTATCTCTGTGCCCAGACCAGGACAAGGAAGCAATAAACCCAGAAACTCATTGTCAAACATGAGCTGATTTTGAATTTATTATAGAAAATAGTCTTGAAGATTCTGTATTTCCCAATTCTATCACATATATTTTTTTATTTGATTTTACAACAGTTAATTGGAAAAACAAATGAATATGTGAGTGCTTACTAATGATAAAGCACTATACCCAGCATTGTAAAGGACACATTCCTCACTCTCATTTATTGCTGGCAGTAGTTGCCAATACCTATAAAAGTTCAAATCACATACCCTCTGACCAGCAATTGAATTTCTAAGAATTCATACTACAGATGTATTAGTACTTATGTAAAATGGCATATGTAAGATTATTCATGCAGCAGTATGCATAGTAACTAAAGACTGGTGCTATTGATCATCAATATTGGTCAAATAAATTAAGTTACAGCTTTTCATAAGACTGTCGAAAAGAATGAGGGTGCTCTTCCTGCATTGACTGGTAACTTTGCCAAGATATAATGTTCAGTGAAAATAAGAAAGATGCAGAACAGTCTACATAGTGTGTTAGTGTTAGGTATATTTGAAAAGATGCAAAAGAAACTGGTAACAATGGTTCTCTTCTGGAAGAAAACTAGACCTATCTTTAAATGCCTCAAATTTGACCCATTGGCTTTTGACATTGATCCCATGGCCAAATGGCTGAGATCACAGCCTCTTATTATGTGTTAGATAAAGAGTTATTTTCCAGTGAAAAGTAGTACAAGTTTTATTTCTATTCATGTCTCTTTTATATATTTTTGCATGTGGGAAACCCCAATTTACTTTCCAATTTTCCATCCAATTGGCAATATATCCAGTCTTTGAATGGCTGCCAGGTCTTTTCCATCTTGGGCAGAATTCAAGTGGACTCTAAGAGAAATCATCCTCTCCTTGTTTGCATGCACATCCTGTCAGAACATTATTTTGTAAAGTCAGTGTAAATACACATGTTCTTAAATGTTAAAATGTTATGGGAAATAGATCGCCTGAGAGAAAACAAGACTGCATGTAAGAAGAGTAAGCCAAAGAAAATGACAGAAGTCAGAAAAGAGCATGAAAAATCAAGGTTAAGTTCGTTAACGCCTGAAGGAAGAAAGATTATGTGTGGGCATTAAGAAACTAAAAGCCATTAAAAACTAGTTTAAAAATATTCCTATGGGGGGAGCCAGAATAGATTTACTACTGCAGGGGGTGACTCCTTTGCACTTTGTTCTGAACTGCAGAGCATTCTTCTTAAAGTGGAGGGTGTGTACCCCATGGAGGGTGCAAATTTACACAATAGGATACAGGATGACAAATTAGAATTTTATTTTTATAATTTCAGTTCGATTTGTGGATGTTTTATTATGTGCATAATATATTCTTTCAGTAGGACATATTTCTCACACACACTGAGATATTGAATGTTCGAACTTTCTTTGGGATGCGTGACGGAAAAAACCACTGAACCACTGCTCCAGGCTAGAATGAAAGAAACCAGAGGGGAAAATCTTCCTGCTTTGGTGTCTAGGTTTACTCAATGAAGGCAGAAGATTGTATTAGAATAAGAGACAAGACATTTTAGGAAGCCTGGAACAGATCTAAGCCAAGTAGAATTCTATGGTTTTGATTGTAATTTAGTAAACGACACATATTTATGTCCTGAGAACCCCATGCACTGTAGTTGTCGAGTTTTTTTACCCTCAGCAACTTAGTAGTGTCCTGGTGGTGACTTGGGACCCAGAGACTGCAGGGAAAAGATCAAAGGGACAAGAGCTATAATCTTGAAATTTTAGCCCCAAAGGAAGAACCATCTTCGGTCCCTGTGGGGCCACAAATGAAATTCAGCAGAAAAACAGGGAGTCTGTTCTAACAGTTCCCCTCACATTTTATGATTCATTCAATCAACTTCTACTTCCACCAAGATGGAGTATGTGGTACCAGATTTGTCTTCCCTCTGTAAACAACCGGAAAAGTAAACAAAAATATATGAAACAACTGTTTTTAGACCTTAGACAACAGACCTTCCAGGACTTTGATCACTGAGAGAAGAGAATAAAATGAGGTAAGCCCTAAATCACCTCAGCTTTCTGCCTGGAGGCATTTTCCAGTCCGCAGAATAGTGAGAGGGGTCCAACCAGAGAACAGCTGCATGAGATAAAGAGACAGGCGGCATTCAGGAAGGTCAAGGAACGTCCTCGTCATGTTGAAGCAGTGGGAAAATGGTAATGTATAAAAGTTTGTGAATCATTTGCTTTTATTTAGCAAATTAGAGAATAAGTTATAAGCAAACACATACATACATAAATGCGTTGCAATAATAATTTCATTCTTACTCAGAAATTCTAACATCCTTTCTGGAATGGGAGATGAAAGCATGGATTATACCCTCAGTTTACATGTTTGTGACACAAGTGAATGTCACCCATTATGTATGTTGTGAAAATTGTTCTAAAAGATTATTTTTAATGACTACACAATTTACCATTCTGGATCTATAGCAGCAATGATATCTAAGAACAGGGCTTTGCTAGGTATGAGGACCCGCCCTCTGCTTTCAGGGTCCAAAGAAAATGTGTGAAAGTCAGACGCACAGTAGTAATAACAACAATAATAAAATAGGAATAACACAGCTGTCATTTATCAACTTTTACTATGGACAAGGCACATGTTATACAAGGTGGCATTTAATCTTCATGACAATCCTGTGAGGTACATTAGCATCACTATTCATATTTGACAAGGAAATTGAGGCTCCTAAAGGTTGACTTGCTCATGATCATTGCAGAGGATTTGATCCCATATCTGATTCCAGAGTTCATACTCTTAAGCCATTACACAAGACCGCCTCTCAAGTCTCAATCAGCTGCTTGGGGAGCATGGAATCAGAACCAGGAGAGTGAAATACATCAGATGAGACTGGGGGTATCAGTCAAGATTCAGCGCAGGAAACAAAGAACTCTAGGTATTTAGGAATGACGGATTTAATAAGGAATCATGATTGTTGGAAGGGCCAAAGGAGCAGGAGTCCAGCATCTGCCACTGGAACTATTGTGTTCCAGAAATAAGAGGGATCAGAAAGCTGGGATCAGCAAACCATAGTGGCTTCTACTACATCCATAACTGCCATAACTGTCCAGAACACCCAAGAAAATGGACGCTACACCTGAGAACAGAGTCTGGCCCCTACAGTCACCTTTTTCACCTCTTGACACATTTCCATAACTTGCTTGCCAGAAGAAACCATGTCAGAAAGACGGCTTCCAAAGAACATACAATATGGGGCTGGCTCCGTGGCCGAGTGGTTAAGTTCGTGCGCTCCGCTGCGGCGGCCCAGGGTTGGGATCCTGGGCGTGGACATGGCACCGCTCGTCAGGCCACGTTGAGGCAGCGTCCCACATCCCACAACTAGAAGGACATGCAACTAAGATATACAACCGTGTACGGGGGGGTTTGGGGAGATAAAGCAGAAAAAAAAAAGAAAAAAGAAAAGAAACAAAGAACATACAATGGGGAAAGGATATTCTCTTTAAAAAACGATGATGGGAAAACTGGATATCCACATGCAAAAGAATGAAACTGGACCCCTATCTTACACCATACGCAAAAGTCAATTCAAATGGATTAAAGACTTGAATGTAAGACCTGAAACCATAAAACTCCTACAAGAAAATCGGGTAAGCTCATTGATGTTGGTCTTGGAGATGATTTTTTGGATTTAACAACAAAAGCAAAGGCAACAAAAGCAAAAATTAAAAAGTGGGACTACATCAAACTAAAAAGCTTCTGCACAGCAAAGGAAACCATCAACAAGATGAAAAGGCAAGCTACTGGATGGGAGAAAATATTTGCAAACCACATTTCTGAAAAGAGGTTGATATCCAAAATATACAAAAATCTCATACAACTCATACAACAGCAAAAATCCAAAAAGCCCAATTAAAAAATGGGCAAAGTACCTAAATAGACATTTTTCCAAAGATATACAAATAGCCAACAGGTACATGAAAAGGTGCTTAATGTCACTAATCATCAGAAAATGCAAATCAAAACCACAGTGGGATACACTTCATACCTGTTTGGATGGTTATCAAAAAGACAAGAGATAACAACCGCTGGCAAGGATGTGGAGAAAAAGGAACGCTTGTGCACTGTTGGTAGGAATGTAAACTGGTACAGCCACTATGGAAAACAGTATGGATGTTCCTCAGGAAATTTAAAATAGAACTCCCATGTGATCTAGCAATCCCACTTTGGGTATACATTCAAAGGAAAAAATCATTATCTCAAAGAGATAGGTGTACTCCCATGTTCATAGCAGCATTATTTACAACAGCCAAGGTGTGGAAACAACCTAAGTGTCTGTCAACAGATGAATGGATAAAGAAGATGTAGCATATATATACAATGGAATATTATTCAGCCTTACAAAAAAAGACAGAAATTCTGCCATTTGCAACAATATGGATGAAACTGGAGGGCATTATGCTAAGTGAAATGAGTCAGACAGAGAAAGACAAATACCACATGCTATCACTATGTGTGGAATCTAAAAAGGAAAATCAAACTCATAGAAATAGAGTAGAAAAGTAGTTGCCATGGGCTGGGGGTGGGGGAAATAGGAAGAGGTTGGTGAAAGGGTAACTCTCAGTTATGAGATGAATAAGGTCTGAGGATCTCATGTGTAACGTGGTGACTATAGCGGAGAACACTGGATTGTATAATTGAATTTTACTAAGAGAGTAGAACTCTAATGTTCTCACCAAAAAAAAGATGGCCTCCATCTCACATCTGCCTCCATACCTCTCATGAGTATATCTGTTTGGAGGAATCCAACTTACATTTAGAGCCCTAGCTGCAAGAGATTAAGGGAAATATAGCTTTTATCTTTCCAGCCCCTGCAGCAAGAAAGGCACATAGAAGGAGTTAGGAAGAAATGTCAATCCAGCATAACTAGCAGAAATGGCGTCAGACTAAGACAGCCTAGTGGGTTCACGTCACAGCAAGCCTGAGCTTGTCAGCACCACCATCAGACTGTAAGCTCCTGCTAAATGATGTCATCTGTCTTCCTGTTAGTTAAACCCTCATAACCTAATATAGGTCCAATACATAGCTCTTGAATGAAAAACTATTTAAAGATCTTCTACAGAGTGGCTAAGAAGATGTTCTTCATTGTCAGAAAGATCTTGATTCAAGTACCGATGTCTCCTCATCTGTGAGTGAGAGAAGCTATAGCTTAGCACACAGCATTCAATAATGTTTGTTGTTATTATTGGTACCATCATTATTACTACTCCTGCCCCTTGTATCTAACTCTACATCAGGGATCAACTTGCCAGTTATAACCATGGACATATTCTGAGTCAGAAGGCTGCAACTCCCTCTCTTCTCTGGACGGTGGCTGGGTGGGCATTATATCTTATATTCTGTGCTTCCAAGGATGCCCAACCCCTCGTGTGAGTAGTATCATTGATTGATTTGTATAGATATATGCTTTAGATCTTATACTGTCTTCAGTGTTAAAAGATTAATTCCTGCTGCCTTAGAAGCCAGTCAGTAACTTCAAACACCAAAACATTTTATTTTACTTTATTTTTAGATTTTTTTTCCCTCTTTCTCCCCTAAGCCCCCCAGTACATAGCTGTGCCCTCCTAGTTGTGGGTCCTTCCAGTTGTGGCATGTGGGACGCCACCTCAGCATGGCCCAATGAGCGGTGCCACGTCCACGCCCAGGATTCGAACCAGTGAAACCCTGGGCCGCTGAAGCAGAGCGTGTGAACCCAACCACTGGGCCATGGGGCCGGCCCTACCAAAATATTTTAGATGAGGAAAATATGACTCTAAACTGCAGTTCTTTAATTACTGGTGAGCTTGAGCATTTTCTAAAATGTTTCATTGGCCATTGGGCTTCATGTGAATGTGTGTGTGTGATTTGCTTATTCATTTACCTATTGGAGTATTAGGCTTCTTCTCATTAATTTCTAAGCACTCTTTACATATTTGAGATATATTTGATAAGTTAGTTATTTCTTGTACACATTATAAATATTTTTGTTTTTATCATTCTATTTTTTTACAAACAGAAATTCTTAATCTCTTCATATAGGGTCCCACTTTTATTTTATTTTAGAGAACTATTTCCCACTTCAATATGAAATATGTATACTTTTGTTTCTGATTTTACTAATATTTTATAAGCACAATTTTAATGGATACAAAATATACCAGTAGGGGTTAATCATAACATATTTAATTAGTCCTCTATCTTTGGATAGTTAGGTTTTTCCCAACAGTTTGCTATTTAAAACAATAAAGTGATACGCATCCTTGTGCCTCTCTTTTCCCATATTTCATAAGACCAAGACCGAGATATATAAACATTTCACTATTCTTTATACATGTCGCCATTTCAGTATTTTCTTACTAATTTCAGTGTCCCAGCTCTGTATGCCCATTCATCCTACCATTTTGACTATTAAAAACTCATATTACAGGCCAGGCCTGATGGCCTAGTGGTTAAAGTTCTGTGTTCTCCACTTTGGCAGCCCAGGTTCACTTTCCAGTGGTGGAACCACACCACTCATTCGTCAGTTGCCATGCTGTGATGGCACCTCACATAGACGAACTAGAATGACTTACTACTGGGATATACAACTACGCACTGGGGCTTTGAGGAGAAAGAAAACAAACCTCACATTGCTAAGGAGAATCCATTCATATCTAAGAATCCTCCACAAAACATATTAAAACTCTTAACTCATAAAAATGTTTTGATTAACTGGTTTTCCAGGGTAGGAACTTGAGATAGAATGACCACATAATTTATTGTCAAAATAGGATACTTTTGGGGCCAGCCCAGTGGCATAGCGGTTAAGTTCGCACGCTCTGCTTTGGTGGCCCAGAGTTCACAGGTTCAGATCCTGGGCACAGATCTACACACCACTCATCAGGCCATGCTGTGGCGGCATCCCATATACAAAGTAGAGGAAGACTGGCATGGATGTTGGCTCAGGGACCATATTCCTCCAGCAAGAAAGGAAGATTGGCAATAGATGTTAGCTCAGGACCAATCTTCCTCACACACAGAACAAAAAACAAAAAAACAGGTCACTTTTGAGAGAAAAAGGGGTCATATTAAGAATTAGGTTGACAGGGGCCAGCCCCGTGGCTGAGTGGTTAAGTTCGCGAACTCCGCTGCAGCTGCCCAGGGTTTCACTGGTTGGGATCCTGGGCATGGACATGACGCCACTCATCAGGCCATGCTGAGGTGGCATCCCACATGCCACAACTAGAAGGACCCACAACTGAGAATATACATCTAGGTACCAGGGGGTTTTGGGGAGAAAAAGGAAAAAAAAAAAATCTTAAAAAAAAAAAGAATTAGGCTGAGACAAGAGGCATTTACACCAGAGCTCGTGGTCACCTAGTTACAGGGTGCATTCTCGAATATGGAGTGTCAAATAATATGAGCAGTCCACGGGGAAGATGTCTCATTGGTGATGTGTGCTATGTGTTGGGTCACAATCTGACACCAACAAAGGTATCCCTGATTCCTGCTCCCCTAAACCTTCCTTAAACTCCACGCTTGGAGAAGAGTTTTGTGAGACAGATAATCAGAAGAGGGGCACAGGTAACTAAGATTTCCTCTGGCTTCAGGGAAAATAGCTATGAGCATACAGAGGAGTCATTCTCATTCGCTTTCTCTGCTAATGAGACCCTTCCAGTTTGGTCTCCCACCCCTGGGCAGCTGTGAATGGGATCACTGGGGACCAAAACTGCTTGGATCTGAGCACAGCTGCTTGGGTCTTGATTGAACATTTCTGCAAATATGATCCATGTTTCATTGGTTATCACCTTCTAAATCTTCATTTTTCAAAACTTGTCATAAAACAGTTTGGCTCTACATACAGCTGTGTAGACATTGACTTAAACTGGCTTCTACTACTTAATCAAACCAATAGAGGAGGAGATAGATGAACACACTTTTATCCTCCTCTCTCGTGAGGCAGCTTAAATAATGAAGATAAAGTTAAGAAACAATAAATGTGACCTTTGCCTAACGTGATAGCAAACAGGCATCTCAGAATTTTAGAGCTGGATGGGATTTTAGAGATAACCTAATCTAGCCCTTTCATCTGTAAAATGAGGACACCAGGACCTAGAGTGTTAAGTGACTTATCTAAGGAGTACGGCTCATGGAGGTGGAGCAGAGACAGCCACCTAGCTCTATGACCCCTAGGCCAGTGGTCTTTGTAGCACAACTCAGAACCACATTTTGTTGTTGTTATGATGATGAAGGAAGTAATGTTTGACTTTTCTGTTTGGGGGCAAGTAAATACAAGGTATTTATTCCCATTACAATGTTATAGAAGAGTAGTTAGAGAGATTTTTCCAGACATGCTTGTCATTAGATAATTGACCATACAGTGCTTACAACAGAAGCTCATAAAGCCTAAAGACACTGAAAAGAAAAACACAAAAATAGATTGAATCAAAATGGAAACGCTCTACAAAACATAGACTGATTGCCTATTGTTTCACCTTTTCTCCAATGGAGATATGAATTTAGTTGGCCTTGATGGAAGGACAATGATGAGTTGATTGATTTGCTTGTACACTATGTCAGAGAGACTAGAAAATTACTAAGGTAACATGAGAAATAGGAAAATTCTGAAATTACTTTGTCTGAAGACATTATCCTTTTGAACCAAGCTTTTCAAAATACAATCACAACTGGTGTCTCCAAGACTGTTTCTAGGAGACAGCCTGATTTTCTTGTCACGTTAGCAAACAGACAAGCAGCTCCCGTGGCTTGCCCATCACCCCTGAAGCATGATCCTGGCAAAGAGCCTGTGAAACAAAATGTTGGTGTGGACTGCACCAGTCACCACAAAACTCAGAGCAGAAAGGGAGGGTGTTGGGGATGGAGTTATTTGAGGACAGAATTCAGTGCAGCAGTTGTAAAGAACAGCACCATTGCAGACCGAAAGGGGAAGATTCTGTGGCCAGGATCTTTTAACTCTATGCCTCTATCATGACTCTTCCACAAGGGGTATCTTTCCCTTGTCATATTCTCCACAATGTTTCTCTCCCACAACCCCATCCTAACCCGCATGATCCCGAACAATTGCCTTGAAGTCATTCCCTCTCCTTGCTCCAAGGCACAGGGTAGAAAAGGACCGTGGGTTGGAAAGAGGAAATTGGTGAAGAATAGGACCACTCACAGAAATATAACTTCACAAAACAATTTCATCTCCATGAGACATGGGTCTTTCTTCGTTTCATGAATGTGTCTAAGTCACTAGAACAGTGACTCAATCATCTAATACTTTTAATAAATACTTGTTAAATTAATGAACAAACTTCTGAGTCCTTAACTTACCATAATGGTGACAGATTGCTGATCTCCATCATTATTTGGTTCCTTTCCAGGGTTTCACCAAAATTTGATCATCTAACACAATGCCCAGGAAATAATCATCTCTAATCTATTCTGGTCAAGCTAACCATGCTTGTTGGCCAAAACCGCAGTGTTCTCTGAGGCCTGCAGGTGGCACTCAGGCACTATCCTGCCTGAAAGGGAGCAGAGAAACCTTTGGTAGGCCAGGAACCCACGCCTGAAGTGCAAGAGGAGATATTTGTAGGTTTCTTTTTTTTTTTCCATCTTTCATGTTCCCCTTTCCATTCTATCCATTTAAGCTAGTAGTAAGTTGTGTGTGTCAGAACTTCCTGCCTGGGGGAGGTCAGGGAGGAATGCAGAGTAAATCTGGAACTTTTTGTGCTTTTTTTCCCCTAAAAGTCAAAAACCTAGAGATAGAATAAAATTTGAGGAAATAAACATGGAGAAGCGGAAGGGAAAGAAATGGGATTCTCCTTATTAAAGAGAGCCTGGGCCGTTGGCTTGTTTGCAAGAGGAGCTGTGCATGGCTCCCTGGCCTCAAAGGGACACTGTGGTAGGCAGCCCACATACAAAGTAGAGGAAGATGGGCATGGATGTTAGTTCAGGGCCAGTCTTCCTCAGCAAAAAAAAAAAAAAAAGAGGAGGATTGGCAGCAGATGTTAGCTCAAGGCTATTCTTCCTCAAAAAAAAAAAAAGTCCTACCTTCTTCTTTTGCTCCTGTCTTTTGAACAAAGCCTCATTTCTCCTATTATACCAAGACAAATTATAAAAGGAAAATAATTGTTGCTGTCCTTGAGCCACTGTCACATCTCAGGCAGCATCTGCTCCCATACTACCTTCTGTACCAGACTTCACTACCTGCTCATGAAATACAACTCAGCTTAGGAAGAGACCAAGCAGAACTCAAATCTATGTTTAAAGACCTTATAATAAATTCTAATCTCAGATAGAAATTTTCTGCTTTTTCATTATCCACAAAAGTTCTTCTCCATTTAACACAGGCCATCAAGTAATGCTGAAACAAGTACATATTTTTGTAAGGAGAAATATGATTTCCCAAAGTGACTAAGAAATTAAACCACAATGTGAAGTCATACTTTCTGGTATAAAATTACTAACATACCTGTAAAAGCCACAGTCACCTGTCATATTAACCAGCAACCTCAAGAATGAAAATATCTCTTTAAAAATGTCCAAATCTTCCTGTGTGCTAGACATTAAATAGAAAGTACCATTTGCTCTGAGTTCAGGAGAATTTCCTGCTACACATACTGAAATATGTCCCCGATCAAAGTGGTGTGAAATCAGACTGCAGATAAACAGATTACGATTGCAAATTTTAAGATGTTTTGAATAGCAACATGAAAGTTAAAACACGCCCTGCTTATTTTCTTCAGCATTTGGGATTACATTACATAGACTAGTGAATGAGGATCTAAAAATTCTATTGAAGTTACTCTTTGGCAATGACAGAGTCACTTCACCAATAATTACACATGCAAAGAAACTAATTTTTAAAATAATATTTCAGGGGCTGGCCCAGTGTTGTAGTAGTCAAGTTTGCATGCTCTGCTTCAGCAGCCTGGGGTTCACAGGTTAGGATCCCAGGCACAGACCTACACACCGCTCATCAGGCCATGTTGTGGCAGCATCCCACACACAAAAAATAAAGGAAGACTGGCACAAATGTTAGCTCAGCAACAATCTTCCTCAAGCTAAAAGGGGAGGATTGGCAATGGATGGTAGCTTAGGGCCAACCTTCCTCACCCCCTAAAAAATAACAGCAATATTTCATTTTGTTAAATGACTTAATAATGTTAAGAAATGGTGGGGCCACCCCGGTGGCGAGTGGTTAAGTTCACGCGCTCTGCTGCAGGCGGCCCAGTGTTTCGTCAGTTTGAATCCTGGGTGCAGACATGGTACCACTCATCAAGCCACGCTGAGGCAGTGCCCCACATGCCACAGCTAGAAGGACCCACAACTAAGAATATACACTATGTACTGTGGGGCTTTGGGGAGAAAAAGGAAAAAAGTAAAATCTTAAAATTAAAAAAAAAAGAAATGGAAAGGTCCTGTAGGGAATGGTTTGGAGCATGGCCCCGATGCCTGCTTCAGGACCAAGGCACTCAGACCCCAGCTGCTGAGAGTACTGGTTTGCTGATGGCTCACAGCTGAGTCCCCTTCTGCCTCTCCCCCTCTGCCAAAGCCTTGCCCAAGGTTTTCCTCCTCCTCAGGGGTATCCCACATTTACTGACTGGTCAATAACAGGGTACAAAGGCCTGCCCCCTTGCCTCAGTTCAGGGTGACTCTGAAAGGAAACTCGAGCTCCAGGGCTCCCAACAGGATTTTCTGAGGCCTCTATTGCAAATTGTTCACAGTTCAACTTCTCCCTCTGTCCAACCCTGCTTCCATCACTGCATTACGGATGTTCCCAAGAGCATTCCAATAATCCTCCTGCACACAGATCTCCAACTCGAGTCTTCTTCCCAGGGAACTCGACTTAACACAGTTGGTACTGAAAGCGGTCCTAGAAATGAGACTCTAAAATGAGGTTTTGGCGCTGAATTCCCTGCCAGCCAGCTGCCAGTGAGAACCCTTACCACTGGGGAGTGGAGTACTGACAACACCTAGCATACTGCGGCAGTGTGATTACGAATCTGAATCCACCTATGATAAAGCTGTGTCCCACCTGCTTACCTGTAATTTAAAGTAAATAAAACATGGCGCTTTTTGCATTTATTGCATGGAATTTTTCTGTCGATATAGCTTGGACAAGACTGCCACCTCCTGGAGAAGCTGATGAATACTGGGGACTGAGGTGCTCTCATCTGCTTGGGGAGTCAATATTAAGAAATTGCGTCTCAGCACCAATTCCTAGCCCCTTGTACCCTCTGTGAACAAGTTTTTGCACAGAACCAAGACTTCAAAGAACTTGCGCATCACAATCTTTTCACCTAGAAATTTAAACAAAAGCCAACATTTGTAGAGCGCTCATTGTGTGCCAAGTGCTTTAATTCTTAATCCTCTCAATAGCCCTATGAGGTAGGAATTATTATTATAAACACATCCACGCTACAGATGGGGAAATTAAATATTAACTTAAGGTGACTGCACAATAAGCGGAATCCGCACTTTAGAATCCAAAGACTGCGGGAGCGCAAGCGCCGTAACCAAGCAACCGGCTCGACTTAGCCTAGCACCCGGGCATGCGCAGAAAAACACGGAAGCAAATACTGTGGGAATTGTAGGAGGCGGGCGCTGAGGGGCGTGGCGGGGCCTCTAAGATCCCAGCAGTCCCTTCGTGCCGCCGCCAAGATGGCGGCGCCCATGTTACGGTGCACCTCCTGGGTCAGGTGGTGTGGCACCCCAGGCCTGTCAGGAGTCTTGCTCCTGGGGCTGCGTGCGGCCCACTCGGGCGCACAGGGGTTGCTGGCGGCGCAGAAGGCTCGGGGTCTGTTCAAGGAGTTTTTCCCCGACAGGGGTACGAAGATAGAGCTCCCAGAGCTCTTCGACCGTCGTACGGCGGGCCACCTTCCCCAGACCATCTACTGCGGCTTCGACCCCACGGCCGACTCGCTTCATGTGGGGCACCTGCTGACACTCCTGGGCCTATTTCACTTCCAGCGAGCCGGCCACAATGTGATCGCGCTGGTGGGAGGCGCCACGGCGCGCCTGGGCGACCCCAGCGGCCGCACTAAGGAGCGCGAGGCGCTGGACGCAGAGTGCGTGCAAAGCAACGCGCGCGCCCTGCGCCGAGAGCTCGAGACCCTGGCCGCACATCACCAGCAGCTCTTCACGAATGGGCGGACCTGGGGCAGCTTCACGGTGCTGGACAACTCGAGCTGGTACCAGCAGCAGCACCTGGTGGACTTCCTAGCGGCAGTGGGCGGTCACTTCCGCA
The DNA here is from genome assembly GCF_041296235.1 of Equus asinus. Lineage (NCBI taxonomy): Eukaryota > Metazoa > Chordata > Mammalia > Perissodactyla > Equidae > Equus > Equus asinus. The sequence continues at coordinate 40,897,615 of NC_091811.1, read as the reverse complement.
TGGGCACGCTGCTGAGCCGGCAGAGCGTCCAGACTCGGCTCAAGAGCCCCGAAGGCATGAGTTTGGCCGAGTTTTTATACCAGGTGCTCCAGGCCTATGATTTCTACTACCTGTTCCAGCGGTATGGATGCCGGGTCCAGCTGGGGGGATCTGATCAGCTGGGCAATATCATGTCCGGATACGAGTTCATCCACAAGTAAGCGCCGTTAGACCCAGGAGAAATCCTGGGACCAAACCATTTACTCGCGAATAGCCTGTGATGCACTGCTAGGATTGTGGAATGACGCCCTGCGTTCAACCCCGCGTTTGTTTCGTCCCCGTTAAGCGTCCGCAATAGTGTTAACATCCCTGGCTAATGAGAACTAAAGGGCTGAATTAATAGTATTAGGTATGGGACGTATTCTGGAGCCCTGCAGGAGATAGACCACTAGTCAGGATTCGGACTCTATCTGTTTTGCTTCCCCTAAGTAGCTCTTTCTGTGGTTTTCAGAAATTGCTTTTCTTTGTTTATACCTGAACGCACTGAGCCTCTTTGGGTACCTCTGCTTTAGCCCTGCACCTTCCTTGAAGCTAGTGTTAGTCCTTGGTTGGCATTTCAAAAAAAAATTTTTTTTTTAACTCCGACTATTTGGCAAATAATGTAGGTTTTAACGACATTTTCCTGAGGGGGCTGAACTACAGGGCTAGCCCATGTGCTCCTCATTTTAAAAATCCTTTTAAAAAACATGTCCTTTAGTGCTCTGCCTGACTCCCCCTGTATTCACTTTTTTCTCCTCTTCCCACCCAGCCTTTAAAAATGTCTAGGCCCGAGTTATGCAGCACCTCCCCTTGGCTTGCCCGGAGTCACTGGTTCAATTGCAGTTCAGAATGACAGATGCCAAAATAGAGTGAGTGGTGTGAAAGCAGTAAGAGCGAGAAGAATCTGGATTTAGGAGGTCAAGCAAGTTTTATTAGAGCAAGAGACCAGACTGAAGTCTGAAAAGTGAGCAGAAGCTACCACCACTTGTGCCTGAAGCACATAATGAAGTTCTTCTTTATGCGTAGGTTGACTGGAGAAGATGTATTTGGAATCACTGTCCCTCTAATTACAAGTACAACTGGAGCAAAACTGGGAAAGTCTGCTGGCAATGCTGTTTGGCTAAACAGAGATAAGACATCTCCGTTTGAATTATATCAGTTCTTTGTCAGGCAGCAAGATGATTCGGTAGAAAGGTGAGTTCTTAATAGCATGCTGAGAAAAATTAAATTCGTAAGCTCGTGATATAATTGTAGCCATTGAATTTCTATGTATCCTTTATAGATTTGTGTGGATTTTTTTCTTAGGTTCTGTTTAAGGCATAAACCATTACATTACAGAACATGGTAATTTTAACTGTTCTAAAATTAAATACTTTCTGTTGGTTAAAGCAGAAACCCACTGTGGTTGCTAGAAAATTTAGAGCCAAGTTTGTGACCCACACCTGGCAAGTACTTAGGACATCATCAGTTCTTGTATATTCTAGTTTTTTCACTCCTTTCATCTTAAACTTGACTAGCCCTTATTTTATCTTTGTCACTAAAGTTCTTTTTCTTTAATGTAACTTACAACACTTTTTGAAGATCCTTTTTAAAAATGGTTTTCTCAGGGCCAGCCCCGTGGCCGAGTGGTAAAGTTCGCACACACTGCTTCGGTGGCCCAGGGTTTCCCTGATTCGGATACTGGGTGCGGACATCATGGCACCACTCATTAGGCCACGCTGAGGCGGCATCCCACATGCCACAAGTAGAAGGACGCACAACTAAAAATATACAACTAGGTCCTGGGGGGATTTGTGGAGAAAAAGCGGGGGGAAAAAAAGGTTGGCAACAGGTGTTAGCTCAGATGCCAATCTTTAAAAAAAAAAAACGATTTTTCTTGTTTTTTCTCATTGTCTAAAACTCTTGGAAGCAAAGAAATGAGAAACCAAATACACCAACAAAGAAAAAGAGAATTTTTCCAAAAAATATCATTTTGGATATGACCATGTCATTAAAATAATCTAGAAATAGTTCTTTATAATTTTTTAATGTTTAAGACTTTCTTGCAGAACATTAAAAAACACTATGCAGGGAGCAGCCTGTTAAGTTCACATTCCGCTTTGGCGGCCCAGGGTTCGCCGGTTCAGATCCTGGGTGCACCCTACACACTGCTTGTCAAGTCATCCTGTGGCAGGCGTCCCACATATAAAGTAGAGGAAGATGGGCACGGATGTTAGCTCAGGGCCAGTCTTCCTCAGCAAAAAGAGACTTGGCAGCAGATGTTAGCTCAGGGCTAATCTTCTTCAAAGAAACAAAACAAAACACGATGGAGCAAAAATAAAGACCTACATAAATGGAGAGTTATGTCATAGTTTGATAGAACTGATAGGTATCAATTCTACTAGATTTGATCCATGTATTCAGTACAATTCCAACCATATCTAAACAGGCTTTTTTGTGGAACCTGACAAGCTCATTCTAAGATTTACACGTAAATGGAAAAGGTTGAAATTGGCCAAGACATTTTGTAAGTACAGCGTGGAAGCTATGCCTTATTGCAGAACTAAAGTAATTTTGTTCCTTTAGATGCATTCCTGGCGTATTTGATGATGCGGGCCTAGGTTCTGATGGATCAAGAACTGGTATCTTACTGAAAATTTCATTTTCTGTTTGGCTGTGGTATATGGCAATACGATTAATTTCTATATGTTAACCACGTATCCAGCAACTCTGCTAAACTCTCTTATTCTAATAGTAACCTTTAGATTTTAAAGTACAAGCTTAAATGTAAGGTTAAGTAAAGAGAGACCAATGGAACAGAATAGAGAATCTAGACAGACTGCAGTGTATGTAGCCACCTAATCTCTGTGGCACTGCAGAGCAGTGGGGTCAGACAGTCTTGTCAATAAATATCAGCTGGATGTTAGTCTTATCATTGGGAAAATAATGAAACTTAACCTCACACTGAACTCAAAAATCAATTCCAGGTAGATTATTGACTTAAATCTATAACAAAAGACCAAACAATATAGCTTTTAGAAGATAAATAGGAAAATATCTTCATGACTAGGATAGGGAAAGATTCTTAAACGCAAAGAAAAGATTGATAAATTTGACTAAATTAAAATTAAAATCAACTGTTCATCAAAAGTCACTATTAAGAGTAGGAGAATACATTTTCACTACTGTAAGTAATTGATAAAGAGCTCGTATTCAAATTAATATAAAGAATTTCTATAAGCCAGTGAGAAAAAGACAACCTAGTAGAAAAATAAGAGACTTGAACAGGCGCTTCACAAAGATTCTTTCTGAAAGGCCAAAAATATCCGAAAAGGTTAGTCGGGCTTAATAATGAGAAAAATGCAAGATAAGGGTGCAGTAAAATGCCATTATGGCTAAACATAGTGTTAGCCAATTGGCAATACCAGGTGTTGGTGAGAATGTTCCAAGGTGGTGGGGGAGTAAACTTATTGTGGTGGTGCTATTAGCTATTTCTAGCTATTAGCTAAAAATGTCTGAGGCATTTGCTTGGGCCCATACTACTTGTGGCGACCCCCCACAGACATTTCTCCAAACCACAGCCAATGGTGTGGCTGGACCAGCCTTTGTGACTCTTACTATGATTGTAGCACGCGCCTCAGCAACAACCATCAGGGAACTTTGAAAAACAAGATTTATTACTCGGGTCCTGGAGAGGCACACAGCGAGGTCACAGTTAGAGAGGGAACATGGACCTGGGGCTCTGCCTTTATTAGGGTTAAGGGTAGGATGCCTACAGTTTGTGAGTTCACCGTTTATTGGCAAATTTAAAGCATAAAAGCGGAAGGGATGAGAAGGGAGAAGTGGGGTCACTCAAGGTGTCCGTTATTTAGGTTACCCAGGACTTCTGAAAGGGGAACTTCGTGAGTGGGGCAGCCTGGTTCCTTGTCTAGTTGGTTTGCTAGTAGCTGTGTCATACAGCTGGCAGTGTGTTTATTCAAGATGGATGTCTCTGAAATGGATGCCTTGGCAATCAAAAGCTTAATGTCAGGCACTTAAACTGCAGTCCAACCTGTGATATCGAGGCCAGTAAATCCTCAGATTTAGTGGTGAGGACATTAACAATCTCGGTAGCCAATATTTTAAAAGCCAGGGGTAGGGCGTGTCTAACAGAGAGTAAACATCTGATTAGGATCATGGTAACAAATCCTATTGTAATTATACAAGCAACAGTCTGCAATCTGGTCTGTAGTCATTGTCCCCTACTTGAAGGGTCTAGCCGTGAAAATAGGTCATTGATCTCAGGGGCCTTGGGAATCTGTTCCAACATGTGGGTAATATTATGGAATATTTTAACATCTTGGGCCATCTGATGTAAGTAGGTTTGAACTTGTCTGAGTTTTGATGTACATGCAGCAGGTGGTCCCAGGGAGGGCCCAAATAACCCCTGTGGAGCAATTGGGACAGAAAATTGGTGGGGCATCTGATTGAAGGGATACCCAGAGCAAAGACATCATTGTTAAATGGAGTTGGCTGAAATTGAGTATATTCGCAGGGTAAGCATTTAAGATGGCGTACAAGCAATTTGAGCCAAATGACAGACCCAGCAATTTCTGATTCCCAGTGTGTGGGTAGCCCTCTCAGCCCGTTGGATATAAATGTTGGTAGTGTTTTGAAACGCCTTGCCAGTGTTGTGGAAAGAATGGGGGAAGTGTGGTGTAACAGGTCATGCTAGTGACGGGAGTGGCTGTGGTGGGGGCTAGCAGTGGCCAGCAGAAGTCATGGTTGGGAATCCTCCCTGAAAGCACACAAAAATGGAAGATCAGGGGGAACGGGTAAGGGCAAGCAGTCTAAATGGGTGGTATTTCTAGGTAGGAGAGCTGTCTAGTTCCGAATGCCCTTTCTGCCTGCCACAGTGGAGGAATATGCCACAGGGCTGCCCTGCAGTTGGCAGAGGACGTACTCACAGTTGGACAGACATCTTGGTATAGGGTAGGGTCAGCCGGCAAACACCAGGCAAATTCAGGAAAATAATATTCCACTGAATCCCCTGATTCCATCAGGGCAGTATATTTAATCCATTGTTCCTGGAAAGTCCTAGTCCCCACTGCAGCATTTTGCTGAGTTGGAGGTGAGCTAGAGAGTGGGGCCATCTTGGCAAGCTGTGAGGTCTCTGACATGGTGATATGTCCCTGGGCTGTCATCTCTGGTGTAGGGAGTGTAGTCATCTCCAACTGGGGAACTCTTGGGCTGGGCTGACGTCATATGAGGCATATCCTCTCCACATGGCATGGCGTTGGGACAGTGCATCCGTACCTCTAATAGGGAAAGAAAGAGCCAAGGGAGCCACCAGCAGAGGAAGCCGATTGAGGTAAATGGTCCCCATAGTTAGATCCGAATGGATTTGTACACCTCTGATTGTTTTACTAGCAATGCCCTGTAGGTAGAAGGACTCCCCTTTCAAGAATTTAGAGGGATTTCCTGGAATAACAGTGACTTGGGCCCTGGTGTCTAATAGGGCCAAAAAAGACCCTGCATTTTTATTGTCCCGGTGGACTACCAGAGTGATATAGGGGCTTTTGTCCCTGGGAGGTGGAACAAGTCCCGGGGAGCCATCGATTTCCTAGGGTAGAGGCTTGGTGGCTGAGAGTCCTGGGGGTTAGGGAAGGGGCAGAGGGAGTAGTGGAGACTGGGTTGGGACCAGAGTGAGTAAAGGGCAGCTGTGTGGCAAGAGAATGGACAGAAAAACGGGGCTATAGCTGGGAGAATGCTAGTTTTAGGGCCTGGAGTTTAGAGACTGGCTGTGCAGAGATGAAGTGGTCAGGAACACTGAGATGACGTAACTCCCAGTAGAGGTTAACCTGTGTATTCCCATAAGGGGCAAAATTAGGTTGGGGATTTATTGGGGAGGGGTTCGGGAGCCATTTTCATTGAGGGAAATTTGCTCAAGGGAGGCCCCTTGGGGCAGCAGGGGTGGAAAGGCGTAAGTCTGAAGTATCTGGGTGTCTGGGTAGGAATGTGCTCCGTGTCTACCAACCATGTCAATGCCCTTCAGTGCCTTTTGAATGGTTTCCACAGTCCCAATAAAGTGTAATAGCTCTGCCTTATAATTAGAGAAAGTGCCTTGTGAAAAGGATTCTCTGGACTCAGCATCAGTGCGGCCTTTTCATGGTTAGAAGTTGAGGAAGTCATTGGATCACTATGGTCATAGAAATGACAAACCCAATGGACAGTGCCAACTTTGCACAGCAGGAGACGGGCCTCATCTGACGTTTTCCATTCACTGTGAGCCTTAGCAGTGATCACTGTGATGGGAGCATGGGCACAGCACCAGGCAGTGATTATCCAGGGAGGAGAGAGAGGGCCTGGTATGGCTGTCAGTGGCTCTAGAGGCCTCTGCCTTCCTTTCTCCCTCTTCATCTTCACCAGAGGCAGCTGTGAAGAAACTAACCCTGTCACTTTTTCCCTTGGTGGCAGGGGCACCTCATGGGCTTTGTTCTGCCCCATTCAAGGGAAGGCCAAGGGGACTTGGGATCTGTGGTATCTCAGAGGAAACAGACACAGCCTGGATGGATCTCTGAAAGGTTATAGATTTTAGGGTCTTTAGAGATACCAGCCAGTTAGCGCATTTCAGCGGCCATCAGTAGCAATTTAGAGCATGGTCCAAAAACTTGAAATAGCCAATCAGCTCCCTTCTCTCCTTCCTCCTGCACAAAATCTGTAAGGTTAGAATTTCAGTTAAGGTGTAATTTCTGATCTCAATTTTTGCTTCCTGATTTTCTTCGTTACCTTGACCTTAACGTTGCGTTACTAGAAAAGGTTTGTGGATGACGTCCCTGTGAGCCCTCTTTGTAGGCACCCGCCTCCCTTTCCAGGTGTCCCAGTTGACTTCCCCAGGATTGGGGTCTGCCTTCACTAGTGCGGTATGCACGGGGTCTTTAGGAAAGTCCCCAGGCCTCTGGAGCCTTGGCGTGTCAGTATGCAGTGGCACGAAGCAGCACCCAGGAAGCTTCCCTGGCGGTTTCTCACTTATCAGGGAGCTGATATGCCTCCTTGGGGGTCTTAGGAGGCGATGGCACAAGATGTTCAGGACGTTTATATTTGTCCATTAATTGTTGAGCAACATTATGCCATGGATTGGACCCGTGACATCCCATCAAGTTGGGGGACAAAGAGAGACAACAGCAAGTGGTAGCAGCCACATAGGGGCAGCAAGCCCCTGTTGCAAGGCTATTTCACTTGTCCGGGTTAGGACACTAGTCCCACTATGACCCACCTCTCAGTGGTCTCAGGGGGAGGTCTCTCTGCTCCTTACCAGAATATCCTTTCCTTGTGCCCTTGCTGGAAGCCTCACCTTGGAAAGTGATAATAGCCTTGCAGTCCAATCCACCGTCCTTGGCTCTCCTCGGCTGAGGTGTGGAGGACCTTCATGTATATTCATAGTCACTGTGGTCTAATCATCTCTTTAGACCACATGGCCTTGATCACGTTGCTCTGGGGGAGATCATTGAATGATGGCACAGTGACATTTTGGGATAGAAACCACAGGCAACACACAGTGGAGGCCGTATGCAAAAGCATGGAACAGCACACTGGACCTCCAGCAAGCAGTGCTGCCTTCCCAAATGGTGTTACCCGCCTGGGTTAGCCAGTTAGGGTTAATAAGGTAGTGCAAGCTGAAGGGCATTCTCGCTTAACTGCCAATTGTGTCAACTCCATCAGTCTCAGCCTGTTGATAATGATACCACCAGCTAGAAACACCTGGGGGCACTCACCTGGGTCCTTGTGGTGCGTCCCCATGGACATTTCCTCCACCATAGCCAGTGTTGTGGCTGGACTGGCCTGTGTGGTTCTTATGACTGCAGCACGCACCTCAGCAACAGTCATCAGGGAACTTTGAAAAGCAAGATTTATTACATGTTCCAGAAGGTACATGGCATTCCAAGGGCCACACAGCAAGGTCACAGATAGAGGAAGAGGGAGGGAGCGAACGTGAACCTGGGGCTCTGCTTTTATTGGGGCCAAGCGTGAGGTGCCTACGGTTTCGTGGGTTTACTCTTTATTGGCAAATGCAAACCATAGGAGCGGGAATTAGGGATGGGATAAGAGAAGTCAGGTCACTCAAGCGGTCAGTTATCCAGTTACTCAGGAGGTTCTAAAAAGGAAATTTGACGTGCAGCGGCAGCTTGGTTCCTCATCTGTTTGATTTGCTAGTAGCTATGTCCTACAGCTGCAGTGTATTTATCAAGATGGATGTCTGAAAGGATGCCTTGGCAATCAAGAGCTGAATGTCAGGCACTTGCACTACACTCATAGAACCACTTTGGAAAGTCTTTGGCTTTGCTTACTAAAGCCGAATTTGCACATTACCTATGATCCACCAGTTTCTCTCCTGGGTACATCCCCAACAGAAATGGGTGCACATGTGCACCAAGAGAAGTATGGGAATATTCAGGGCAGCATTATTAGCTATTGTCCAAGAGTAGAAACAACACAAATATCCACAGTACAATAAATTATGGAATATTCATAGCATGGAATGCCGTAGACTACAGCTGTACACGCAGCAACATAGATGAATCTTCTAAACAGAATGATGTGCCGAAATACCAAAGACAAAATATTCTGTATGATTCTGTTTATAAAATGTCTAAAAGCCAGCAAAACTAAGTGATGCTGTTTAGGGAGGAATACTGATATGGTAGAAGTATAAGGAAAAACCAGGAAGAGATTACCTTGAAAGGCAGAAGAGTGGTGAATTTGGAGGAGGCGAGGGGATGTGATGCGTTTGGGCTTCCTTGAGTAGGTGCAATGTTGTATTTCTAGACAGGTGATGGTCACATAAGATGTTTGCTTTATGATTCATTAAGCTTTATGTCTGTGATTTGTGTACTTTTCTGTGTTTTTCACCAAAGAAAAGATTTTTTAAAAAGGATACATATAAAATATTATGTCGATTTTTAGATTACACAATATTTTTTATTTACAGATCTTTTTATTTACACAGAAAACAAAAGTATAAAAACATGCTTGGGAAGGATGCACACAAATTTAGAGTAGTGGTTATCTCTGGGGGCAAGGAGGGGAATATGATGGGGATGGGGCCTTGATCTCTGTCTGTACATTTTATGGCTTTTAAAAAGGAAAGATCTGAGGGGCTGGCCCCGTGGCCGAGTGGTTAAGTTCACGCACTCTGCTGCAGGCGGCCCAGTGTTTCGTTGGTTCCAATCCTGGGTGCGGACATGGCACTGCTCACCAGACCACGCTGAGGCAGCATCCCACATGCCACAACTAGAAGGACCCACAACGAAGAATATACAACTATGTACTGGGGGGTTTGGGGAGAAAAAGGAAAAAAAAAAAAAAAGGAAAGATCTGAAACAAAGATGGCAAAATAGTAACATATTCAATCTGGGTGGTATGTGGATGGGTGTCTTATATTTTCAGTACATTTCTTTATGTTTCATAATTAAAAATAAAGTAAGCAGGATGTTCTTTAAAGAGTACGGGAGCTGGAGATAAAAATTAGGAATGTTAAATAAATCTAACACTTTACTTTTTGTCCCAAAGGTACCTGAAGCTCTTCACTTTTCTGCCCCTTCCAGAGATTGACCACATAATGCAGCAGCACGTCAAAGAGCCTGAGAAACGGGGCCCTCAGAAACGACTGGCTGCGGAAGTCACAAAGCTCGTTCATGGACAAGAAGGGCTGGATTCTGCTAAAAGGTGGCCTTTTAGAATAATTAACATTTGATAATTATTTAGTTAATAGACTTAAGAAAATCTGGAGCCATGCTGTTTTGAGTTGTCTTTTACCACTAACAAGGATTGTTAGTGTTTGACTTAATTGCTTTTAAATAGCCTCTATTTATTGGAAAGAAAGATTATTCTGAATTAAGTTTATAAATTATACAAGATAAATGTTGCTGTTTCAGAAACGTTCAGTCTGGAACGTAAAGGGTACTGCATAATTGGTTACCGGGTATTAGAACGTGTGTCTGGATACGCACTCAAATGATGCAGCTCTCAAAATGTGTTTTTCAGGTGTACACAAGCCCTTTATCATAGCAGCATCGATGCCCTGGAGGTCATGTCTGATCAAGAGTTAAAAGAGTTGTTTAAGGAAGCTTCATTTTCTGAATTAGTTCTCGACCCTGGAACCAGCGTCCTAGACACGTGCCGCAAAGCGAATGCCATTCCAGATGGTCCTCGAGGGTAAGATGATTTAACTTTTAGGTTCCCAGTCAACTCAACATTAAATGTTACAGTTCACAGCACGTGTTTCCAGAGAGGGTGTTTTCCTGATAATTCTTCTTAAAAGATTGGCACCTGAGGTAACAACTGTTGCCAATCTTTTTTTTTTTTTTTTTCTGCTTTATCTTCCCATACTCCCCCGTACATAGTTGTATATTTTTAGTTGCAGGTCCTTCTAGTTGTGGGATGTGGGACGCCGCCTCAACGTGGCCTGACAAGCGGTGCCATGTCCGCGCCCAGGATCCGAACCCTGGGCTGCCGCAGCAGAGCGTGCAAACTTAACCACTTGGCCACGGAGCCAGCCCCCCGATAATTCTTTAATGGCATCTCATTCCTTACAGAAGTTAGGTTAGTCTGAGTATCACGTGAAAACTGAGAGTACTTATTGTTGAAAATACCTTAAATTTTCTATAAAGTCTAGTACTACTGTACAGACTCTCACTGAGTCTAACCCAGTCAGTGTTTCCTCCAGCACTGGAAAAGGCTTGCATTTAAGGGATGACTATGTTCAATAAATCCACTGGGATCAGTCAGCCCCGGGATGCCCATAATTTGAGGTCACAAGAACGGAGGCCCTAAGTGAGCAGATTCACATGACCCCTGTCATATTCAGTCTACATCTTCTTTATTTGGGGGAGTGGAGGAGTTGCCCAACCTATTTAAAATATTAGTTGAATTTCTGAAAATGAAATAAGCATATGATGTAACTTCATAAGACTGTTATTACAAATTACATATTATTCCTCTCAATAATTGCATTTTTTCTTATCCAGGAAGTGGGTGGAATATTTTAATTCCTCAGTTATGTGGTATCAATAGGGAATAAGGTGTTCCACAAAAAAGTAATTTGGCATATACTTGATAATTATCCATTTATAAATGAGACGGCGTGATGCAGAAGGAAAAGTTATTAGTTAGCCAGAAGACCCTGGGCACCTCATCTGCAAGAGTTCAAGCATAAGTCAGTCAAGTTACTGGTCCACACTCATGACCATGAATGACGTTTGTTATAGTATAGCAGCTGTTTTCTTTCCATTGTTTTGGATTATTTGCCTCTATCCTGAAGAGCCCGAGATTACTCTATATAGAGAAAATACCCATTATGTCTCTTTGGATCACCTGCCACGCCACCTTATTGATTCCCTAATATATATGCTAGTTTATTTCATAGACACTGAACTGAGGGTGTCATCTGCCTCCCCACAGTGAGTCACTGGTTCTAAGAATTTTCCTCACTATGGTGGCATTTTTCATTTTCTTCTGAACTTTTTTAATGGTTTATTTACTGATACTGGACGTTTTACCACTACTTAAGATGACACCATATCTGATTTAGCCAGAGTTCTAAGTAATACTGACATTTTTTAGATTGTACAGCATATGCTAAATAGGGTTGGTTTGTGCATTTAAACAAAGTGTAGAACATGATCTGGAAATTACAGCAAACAGCGTAAAATAACACTTCCTCAGAGAAAGAAATCTGTCCTTCTATTGAAATCTTCTACTGTTGAGTTTTAGAAAACCATATACAGTAGTTGTTTTTTTAATTTCATTTGGTAACATATTCAGATAAGGGAAACCAACTTTGCCTTTCATGAGGACTTTCAAGGCCTGTCATGCTCTAGCCCCCTTTTCTTCTCAGTTCTCACCTCTTTCTAGCTACTCCCATGTTTCCTTGCCCTGTTTGTGAAAGTCACTGCTACTCAATATCCCAGTTCAGGGGTCTCTTTCAGGAAAATTTCCAACTCGCCACCCTATACACTCCACACTCCTACAGCAACCTCTTGTAGCTCTTTATAGCATTTAATCACAGTGCGTGGACTGTTCATTTATGTCTGCATCTCTCCACAAGTTTGTGATACTATTTACATTTAGCACATAGTAAGGGCTCTATAGATGTTCACTGAATGAACTGGATGACAAATCACTTGAATAAAACCTCTTTACAGAGGCCATCAAAAAATTTTGTTAGTAATCTAGAATTTATTAGATCAGCTACTGATTGTCCATTTCTCAAATCAGCCAATTTCATTTTTAAGAAAATTTTGCTTCTATTTTAAAAAAAGCTGTTATTTGCATAGTCTCAGAATGTAACATGCAAGAATTTTCCAGTTTCGTAAGCAAGTCTTCTAAAGATTTCTGTAGCTAACACTATAGTTGTGACTTATATCTCATGGGTAGCTCATTAAAAGCAACATTGTTCCCCTTTTTTTATTTTTGGAAGTTTGCTTTCTGTGATTTTTTTTTTTAAGGTTGGGGGAGCTCTCCAGAAAGTGATCCTCCATTATTCCCATTCACTTCATTTTTCAATCACTAACAACTGAATGGTTCTATCACCAGCTGAGAAATCCCAGCTCTTTTTCTCCACTAAACAAGAAACCTATGTATGCCTTAAATCTACTCTGTTAGAAGAGCATTAAAGGGAGGCGGAATCTAGTAGAATGAAGATGAAGATAATTCAGTGCTAAACGGTTTCAATTGGAGTCTCTGAAATTTAAATAAAATAATGATGTATCTTTATTATTGGGAGAGGTCAGCAGTGATTGGATTTACCTAGTTACTAAAACATTTCTATTTTTAGGTATCGGATGATAACAGAAGGCGGAGTCAGTATAAATCACAGACAAGTAACAAACCCTGAGAGTGTTTTAGTTGTTGGACAACACATTCTTAAGAATGGACTTTCATTACTTAAAATAGGAAAAAGGAATTTCTACATCATAAAATGGCTTCAGCTATGATGAAAAATCCTTCTGGTTGTTCAGACAAACTTACTTATCATTCTCAAGACATGAAAGGTTGGCTCCAAGACTTATACCTTCGCTAATGCCAGTCAGAACAGAGAATGGAGTATACTCTAGGCCTCACAGTGTGAGTAATTTCATTATTTATATAGGTTGGATAATAAATAAGCTGTTTGTGTAGTGATGGGATATTTTTTGATCCGCAAACATTAAAGACTAAAAGAAAACCATGATTTCCTGGGTTAATCATCACTGTTAAAAATTTTACTTCATGAAAAAACTAAATGCGTCATTCCTATCCTACTCTTCTTGCTTTCCTTTTTGGAGATGAGGAGGAACAGTGAAAAAGAGGTAGTATAAGGAATTGTGGCTACATAAGGTTCAGTACTGTCCACGGTTTTAGGCATCCACTGGGAGTCCTGGAACGTATTCTTTGCAGATAAGGGGGACTACTGTACTTCTCTCTCAGGTATACATCTCACTAGTAGTAGTGAATCTCATTTTAAAACCAGCAATACCTCTAGTGTCCACATTAGGAATGGGAAATCTAGTACTGGAAACTTACTTAAAATTTCTGATTTGTTTGTTATGAAGCAAATATAGTTCTTAAAAAGGAGAAAAGTTAGATGAAGCCCATACTTGGCATGAGAAATGATAGTAGAAATAGTTTCTCTTCAAAGAAAAGAATAAAAATCAGCACTTGATTTCTCAGAAAGTTTCTAATTCAGTTTCCCAGTCCCTTGCCTGTGTTTCAGTATAACTGAATTTACTCACAGCCTTGTTTTGTCCGTAGATTACTAAGATAGAGATATTTTATAAATTTGGACACTTTTAACTTAGTTTTAAGTTTCAACTTCCGTCCCCAAGCAGATTGCAACTTGAGAGAAACTGAAAAGTAACCAAAGAGAGAAAATAGAGGCAGATATTATACTAAATATCCAATCATATGAGAATATCAAAAGATACTCAGATAAGGGCCATTTTCAGGTCAAGTTTAAAGGATATGGAAGCAAGACTTAGTTAGGCTCTGTGTACCTTAGGCAAGTTAATTCTCCAGAACTGTTTCCATGTCTGAAAAATCAAGGTAATCAACAGAACCCCTATTTCCCTGAGGATCAAGTGAAACACACCAACACAGAAGAAACTTCACCATGAGATTTCTAGACGACTTTATAGGCAGCAAAGCGTGGCATTAGTGTTCACATTCTAGCCATTTACTACCTGAATTACTTGGAGCAGGTCACTGTCTTCATATGCAGAAATGGAGATGTGAGACTACCTCAGTGAATTATGAGAACTTTCATACAGTATAAGCTGTACTGTTACGTTCCAAAATAGATTTATGTTAAAAAGCTACAGTTATCTAAGCCTTTCTCTGGGAGTAAAGGTAAGCATTCACTTATTGACAAACTTTACTGTCATTTCATACCAGCAATTTTATTTACATAGCAGGAACATACAGACATATGTCATAGATAATCTCTACATTTCAGAACTTCACTGTGAGGACCAACAAAGGAAGGTTTTCTCTTTCCATACCTTTCTTGCCTGTTTTTCTCTGTACAAGGTGTGTAGTGCTAGCAAGTGCATTACTTTAAAGCTAAGATTTTCAGTTTGAAATCTGTTGGATATGTTGGAGAAAAGTGCATTGTAAGGTTTTGTTTTTCCCCTTACAAATTCAGAAGGCCAGAACGCTAGTCATCTGATCTATCTGAAAAAAGTAAATATGGATGGCTGTAATTTCAAAACTGGTGTTTAATGATGCCAGAGTGATTTTAAAGTGTGCTAACAAACATTTTGGTAGCATATATTCTATCATCAAGATAGTACTAACAGATTCATAGTAGTACCATATGATAGCATATTGACTCTGGTTTTTTATGTTGGAGACCAGTTGCTGGGCCTATTGTTTCTTAGTAATGGGTACCATAAGCTAAAATTAACAGATGTAGTCACATTGTCCCTGCCAACAGTCCTTCATAAATGTCATAACTAAAAAGAAATTTTAATGTCTGCAATATATAATTAACATTTTATCTGTTAGAGATGGCGCTAGATGCCTTAAGGATTACGACCCATCTTAAAACTTGTAATTCATATTCAAGAATCACCTGGGGAATTTTAATAAAATATATGTATGTCCTAACCCCCACTCCCTGAATGCAATTTAGTAGTCTGTAAGCCTTTAGGAGAGTGTGTTGTGTCTGGATGTTTTTCTTATTTAAATAGTAAGGCTCCACCAGTATTTTCATACCTCGATTCTAATGTATTTTATTACTACTATTATAAGGGGAATTTATTAGAACGCTAAAAAAAGGGAACTGGTCTTCCTAGATATCCAAGCCTAGATGGTTGTTTTTAATGCAGGAAAACGTAATTCATGCTTCCAGATTTAAGTAAGAATCAAGGATACTTTAGTTTTTAATGCACTAGGGCAACGTGGACCCAGAAGTAGAAGGGCTGCGTAGCTACACATTATGCCCACCGCATCACTGTCAACGTTAAAGGTCTTCTTATGCATTCAGCTTTCTTACTAACACATCAAAGGTTGCAGAGAAGCTCAATAAAACTGTAAATCAAAGGACAGGTGGAATACAGTGACTATGTGAGTAACTTGTCAACCCACATCTTTCAAAGCCAGATCGGTTTATATAGTGCATGCATTATAGTTGTATGAAATGTCTTGGTACATTCTTCTTGAAGGACTATGACAGCGGCTTTAAGACTACTAACAGATTACACAGGTCATCTTATCCACAGGCAAACTGCTTTTACAACTAGAACATTAACAGGTCTTTTTAAGTTCAAATGAAACTGTGACAAGACAGACTTGATGTATTTTATATATACTGGAAAACTTTAGAAACAGCCATTTATTATTTGGATTAAATATGTGATTTGTTCTGTAATACAGAGTACAATTTTCAGTTTATAGCCAGTCTTCACATGAGCAGATTCATACCACTGCAATACACAGGAGTTCATAAATAAAATTCTACTCAAGTAGGCAGTAACTAGCAAGTTTCGAGTCAACAGTCTCAGTGTTAAACAGTTCTCTTCACCAGAGATGAGTCTCTCGGATTTCAGCAATAATTTGACTGGCTCCTTGTAACGCCTGCATTAAAGAAGATAAAATTATAAATGCTTATTAAGTTATGATAGATATCAAAGAATCTGAATTATGTGGAATAATCCCTCCACTTTATATGTGGTAGATTTATATTAACCAGTATCTTCTCTGGAATTTCAATCTAATCAGGTACCAACAGAAAAAGATGAGCCATCATATGAAGAGTATATATATATATATATATATATATATATATATAAACATATATATCTCTCCAAGAATCAGACTGCATGTTAGACGGTAAATGTTTGTGAATGTTTACATCTACAACCCAGTTCAAAAACCTTCACTGTACCTTTAGCATATCAGCTGCTTCTTTCCTGCGTTGTGCCATGTCCTCAGATTCAGTCAGAAGATCATCCAACAATGATGATTTATACAGCTGTCCTACTAACTCACTCTGAAGAGTATCTTTCACATGATTAACCAAAAAATGCATTACTGCTTTTGGCACACTGCAAAAGGAAACAATCAGATGATCTATCTGATTTAGAATAAAAGCCTAAAATTTTAAAAATACATGTTTTGAAAACAGATTATGGAATCATGTAGCAGTATTCTAGGCTGGTTTATATCACGTCATACTAACCTGTCTTGAATATTCTTTCTGACAATAAGAAAATATGATTTGATGAGTCGTTCAATAACCTCACAATCTCTCTGTTCACGGGCAGACAGTTTTCGTGCTACAGGAACCGGCTGAATGGGATAAAGGGGAAAAAATATTAACTTTTGTGCCATTTTGAAATGGCAACATTTAACATTGAAAAGTTATAGACATTTCTGAGACTTTTAGTTCCTTTTGTCTTTGGAAGTGTTTTCCTAGTCATTTGGTCATATTAGTCCTCACCCAAATTCTCATGGCTTACCACATCTAACAGATTCACAGCATGGCCTTTCTGTGGACTGGCTGGCATAATTGGAATTGGTTTTGATTTTTCCTCAGCTAATAATTCTTCAGCTTTTGAAGTTTTCAGCATTCCTCTCCAGTTGCCTGTTGTTGGTTCTTGAACACCATCTCCAACCCCACCACCTCCAGATGCAACCTGAAAAAAACAAATGTTCCAAAACCTATACCAAACACATCAGATCTGACATAAACTAACAGAGTTCCTTTTCTTTGACAGTAGTCAAAGGGAACACACGTCCAGTACCCATCTGGCGTTTAATCTATTCAGACAGATAACAGGGGCAGAGATGGTGGGTGGCATGTGTAACTGGAACCCTGAGCTATCTAAATAAGAGGTTCTGTTGTAAGTTGTTTGCAAGGCCTCAGCCTGTAATATAGGTCCTATTTCACTCCTTTTTTCTTTATCATTTGCTAACTTTTAAAAATTTATCCTCGGGGGCTGGCCCTGTGGCCAAGTGGTTAAGTTTGCGCACTCTGCTGCAAGGGCCCAGGGTTTTGCTGGTTCGGATTCTGGGTGTGGACATGGCACCACTCGTCAGGCCACGCTGAGGCAGCATCCCACATGCCACAACTAGAAGGACCTGCAACTAAGATATACAACTATGTACCAAGGGGATTTGGGGAGATAAAGCAGGAAAAAAAAGTTATCCTCTTCTCCAACCCTTCTAACACTAGATTGTAGAAAAAGTATAAGCTGCTTTTAAAAACATGAGTCCTCATTAAAAGCACAAGGAAGAACAGAACTGCCATTCAGCTTAATTTCTTCAAAGTAATCTTAAACACTGCTGAACTATGATCTCTCCAAAAGTTTTATGAACTCATGTCTCCAAAACTTAAGAGTTTATATTACTCAAGTCAGTCTCCATTCCTAATAGTCAACAGAAGCACTACAGGATAAAAGTAGAAACTCTTCAATAAAAGAAACAAGACTACATTGATGATTCTTAGGCTGATAGTGACTTTAAGCTGCCTAAAATGTGGAATATGACATAACCATAAGTTCCCTCAAAAAAATCTGCTGAAAGAAATCTAGTGCTACCATCCATTAAGCAAAAGTGCTTTTGTACCTTCTTTTCTAGGATATCTTATTTTTCCTAAAAGAAAAAATGACTATTCAGGATAATGGGAAAACCACTAATTCATCAACATTTAAGAGATGTTTTCAGATGCTCTTTATGATCTTACAATCTAAAATGGAGATGACATCCAAAAGTTATAGATAGAAATAAAAAATGGCTTATGTAAATTTAACAGGAGAGTCATGGCAACTGTTAGAAAAATGTCAGTTTTTGATATCATTCTGAATCAAAACACTGGCCAAAATTAGCCTCTAATATGTTAGTTAAAGTGAGCTATATTTAAATAAAGGCTGTATATTTATATTACACATTAATTTTTGAATGAGTAATTATATTTTTTAAAATGCCCATTAACTATACACAAATGCTCTATCAAATGAAATCTTAAGGAAAGTGAGCAAATTCAAGATGATGCCATGAGTGAAATAAAACTTAAGCAGTGATTGAAATGGTTCTCTTAAGATCTGAGCACAGCGGGCTGAGAGAAGAGAAGACATTTCTAAGATTTTATTTGAGGTTCAGAACTTTAAATCTGGACAATAAGAAAGAAAAGGAGCTAAAAATGGAAAAACGAGAAATGACCTAAATTATTTAGACATGCTTTCTTAATCTACCCCTAAAAAGTTTATCAAGAATTGACAATAGTCTCCAACTCTCTCAGTCCTCGTTTGTTTTGAATTTGCTTAAGTTGTTGAGGCACGTGTTAAGCTACACATTTAGGGTGACAAGTGCAAACTGAATGGAAGTGTAAGAAGCATGAAAAGATTATCTAACAGGACTGGACAGATCTCAGAACCTTTAAAGAGGAAATGTCCAAAAGTACAATTTCCATCTTTGGGATCTTAACTCCCTACCAAAATATTAAATTCAAAACTATTCTTAAAGGTAATAGAAAACAGTGGGAAAGCCTATTATTATTTAAAACAATGTTAAAACTAGAATTAATGCCATCTTAGAAGGGTTAGTTAGATAAGAGGAACATTAAAAACCTAACACAGACAACAAGAGATAGATGTCCCTGTACAAAGAGGTTCTTCACTGGCTTTGAAGACTGTTTCAATGAGAACCAAAGGCACCAACATTCCCAGTCTGAAGCAAGAAACTCACATTTTTAGTTTCTCTTCTGCTGTCCTGAATTAACTGTTAAAAGATATGTTAAAACATGCAGTTTAACAAGCAAAATGTAAATACCAATATGTCTTGAAATTCAAAAAGTGCAGGATAATTTCCTCTTTAAATTACTTTTTCTGTGTACATCTTCTATATTGCAAGCAAAAGCATATCAACAATAATTTATTTTATGAAGTATCTACTGTTATATAATTTAAAATTTCTCTTAGACTAAAATAAAATGACCTTTGCAACAATATCCCTTATTAACATTCTATGTGGTGTATGTTTCAAGACGATTATGTTGCACCAAACAACTAGGCATGCAGGCTTCAATTAAGAGTGAGAACAGACCTTGCCATCAGCCTCAGCAGAAGCAGCAGGGGAGGGCTCCTGGGAGGCAGGTGCCAAAGCACTTGGAACTTTAGAAGACTAAAGGCAAAAAATGCAGGAAGAAAATCAAGGATGCCAAAAGTGCATTCAGAAACATTCTGTAAATGTGAACTTTCCCCCTCTGCATCACAACAGTAAAGTAACATGAAAAACAAAAGTAATCATGGGACATACAATTAACGTTTATTCTGCCTTATTTCCTGCACCATTGTCACATTTGTTAAAGGCTTTCTTCAATGAACACCTGAGAAAAATCCACAGCCAAAAACTTCATTTTTATTTTTGGAATTTGGTAAGATCTTTCCTGATAAAGAATTCAAGGTAACAGATTTTTATACACACAAATATAATATGCAGCTATTATAGGTATTACAGGTAACTAAAACCTGTTATGTGCATTTTGTGTCTTTGCTCTCCAAAAAACCTTGTTATAAGGAAGTCATTAGTGATTTCAACTAATTTTACAAAGTTGATAGTCACTGATTGTGAATTCTTTTAAAAAGGCTTGATGCTTAAAAAGCCACCTTTAAGCATTTATTCCAATGTATTCAAAATACTATTATCTTTAAATTACTCAAAGCCTATTATTTTAAACTTGCATACCTTCACTCAATGAAATAGTTCCAATGGCGTATTAAAGGGAGAATAAAAAAATTACTCCTAAAACTGAATTTTTTCAGTTCATAAGTACCAATCCATCTTTGTGTATTTGGAATATGCTTTAAAAACATTGTTTTTTACCTTGTCTCGTGATACAGCTGAAGGTAATTCTCTTGCTAGCCTGTTTCTCCTTTGTTCCTATAAAACACAACCAAGCAAAACAAAAGTTGATTATCAGAGCATTGAGATATAAGCCTACTAAAAAACGTTCAGCTTAAGTGAAAGGTGTGGAATAACTTACAGTATATTCTCTCACTGTTGGGACTCATGCCATAATTATATTTTAAAATAAACAAATCATTTAACCCAATGCTCAATCTTTTTTTCTGCCCCAACACACCTGAGGGATACAATACAACATCAGTAACAGCGGCTCCCTATACAAGGGATTCTCAAATGAGGGGCTGTGGACCAACACCTCTCCCTTTCCCACTAATTTAAGAATCATTGATTTAAACTGTCCCCACATAAACGGGGAACATGAGCCTTCAGAACACCATGTAGCATCTGAAGTGCACAGATCATACAAAACTTGAGCAAAGTCTTTAAAAATCACTCTAACCTGCAACCTGTGTGTTAAATTCCCACAATTCCCACATAACGCTGAGAAATATCTGTGGTGAAGCTTATCTTGTAAGAATGTTGTGTTTTTATTCTAAACTATCTCCAGGAAATAAATGTAGAGTCGAAAACTAATAGTCCTTTCTGTAACCTGGCTAATTGAACAGACTGATCAACTGCCCACTCTTCTAACTTGCTAATACTATCAAAGTATCTCTGGTACTACACTAAAGTGACTGTTAACTTCAGCCAACAGACACGGCACACCTACTATATGTCAAGCACCATGACAGGTGCAAGACTATGGAAATAATAAAAGGATGTAGGTGTTAACAATGGCTCTCTCACAGGCAGCATCAAATACTGTAGAAAAGCATTTAGGTTAAAGTCAAAATTGCTCCTAAATGGAAAGTATTTCATGAATACTCTCAAAACTGCAAAAAGGTGTAAGTTTAACAAAGCTTCACAATGATGTTTTATGGGTAAGAAATTTTTGTTTTTGACAAATTTGACCTATTTTCATTTTTTCATGGGAGGTAAGCCAGGGGTAAAAAATACAACAAATGATAAAAATAGATGGATTTTAATAATCGCCAGAATAAAAAGCATGTTAAGATGTACCTTTCAAAGAAGAACACAAAGCAAACAGCAGGGGAATCTGGAGAACAGAAATTCTCACCCTAATCTGTTACCAACCAGTTACCACCTTAGCTGGCCCTGGAGCCCAACAGACCTGGTTTACTTGCTTTAACTAGACAAGTTACCAACTCTAAACCTTGGTTTCCAAGTCTGTTAATATTATCTACCCTCATAAGGTTAATGAAAAATATCCACATAAAGTTCTTTAGCACAGGGTCATTAAAACCAGAGACATACTCATTTGTAGAAAAATACTGATCTGAAAACCATATCATGAAAGACTTTGTCAGTATTGCAAAAACTGTTCCGGACACAAATTTTCCATGAAGTTGGTTTCATTGTTACAAGAACTAAAATCCTTATCCTAAGCAAGTGTCTACATGCTATTTTTTTTTAACATAACTGTTACCTAGTCTACTTTCTGAGTGTTTTAAAGTGCCTTACTCATGTGCATTTTGGAATTTTTTCTGATAATAGGAATCACCTCAGCTATGTAGCTAAAAATAGTTCTCTGTACCTGTTAAAGAGAAGTTGCTTGTTTCCTCTAACAGTGCCCAGCAAAATAAGCATTCAAGTAACAGCTGTTATCATCTGTGGGCCTCAGGTTCCTCATCTGTTTAACCATAGGGTTGAAGTCAATAAGCCATGGATTTTCTCTCCACCCACACAAAAGAGGAACTCTGATATAGAAGACTCAAGTCTTACTGGATTAAGGAGTAGCAGAAAAATTTACTGTTCTTGGATGAAAATGGCAGAGAAAAAAATAGCATCCAGATAAGTTGCTCTATCTGCCAGTCTTGGCTCCACCTGAGATCTTATGCAAATTGTAACATGAACCCTCAAATGGAAAAAAAGAATCCGTGAAATGCAGCCACCCCAGTAGTGGTGAAAAGAATACTCTTTTCCAAATAATTCTTGGAATCTTTCCCTTTACAGCTTTCAGAGTCAAATGAAAACAATTTTAAACATTCACTTTGTTTTACACATTTCAACCTGAATAAACTGCAACAGTTATTGAAAGGGAGCCAGGCAGTCCTTCAACACTAAATCAATGAATCCCAGATCCTTTGAGTTTCCGTTTCATGAGCAGAAAATGAAATAATGCCTCCAGACGGTTTTGAGAATTAAATTTAAGAAAATGTCATGCCCTCAGCATACTTCCTGGAATATAACAGACAATAATATGCTGGTATGTTTTATAGTTATCCCATGCTCAATTAAGTTGACTATAACTGAGTTACAGCAGATTTTCTCTCGCTTATAAAAGACAACTTGAATGGCATTTACCTCTATATTATTGTTCATTAGCCCACAAGCATCAGCAAAGTCTGGATGTTTTGTGTTGATATAAGCCAATTCAATTGCCACTAAGTTATGGACCTAGAAAAAAAATAAAATTGGGCTATACAAAAATATGTCAACCTAATTTTACTTTGAGAAATACATATAAAACTTATTAAAAGACAACTATAAAAAAGTACAGAAAACTGATGTCTAAATAAATACTCTATGATTATACTCCAACTGATAAATCTTATGCCAAATAATAATTTGCTCTATTTTTTGAGTTATTTACATTTCAGCATCTAAGGTTGCATTTCTAAGAGGAGAAAAATGACATTAAGGTAGTTAGAAGTAGTTCATTGTTAGGGGAAAAAAGTTATCTACCTGATGCAAATCTAAGTTCCAAGGCTTTATGCAACTTTTCTATCCACTATTCTAGGTCAAAGTTTTAGTTCGATTTCAACAATAAGAAAACATTTCATAAGCAGACATAACTTAAAGATGTTAACTTTATTTGGATAAAGGATACATTTAAAGAGCTGAGGGAGTAGACCTTAAAAGTTTTCATCACAAGAAAAAAAACTAACTATGTGCAATGATGGACATTAACTAGACGTATTGTGGTGATCATGTCACAAGATATGCAAATATTCCATCATTATGTTGTACACCTGAAACTAAAATAATGTTGTATGTCAATTATCTCAATTTAAAAAATGAAATACAGGGGCCGGTGCGGTGGCACAGTGGTTAGGTGCACATGTTCCACTTTGGCAGCCTGGGGTTCACCGGTTGGGATCCTAAGTGCGGACATGGCACTGCTTGGCAAGCCATGCTATGGGAGGCGTCCCACATATAAAGTGGAGGAAGATGGGCACGGTTGTTAGCTCAGGGCCAGTCTTCCTCAGCAAAAAGAGGAAGATTGGCGGCAGATGTTAGCTCAGGGCTAATCTTTCCTCAAAATAAATAAATAAATAAATAATTTTTTTTAAAAAATGAAATATAAAGACCTGAGTTAATGATTGATTAGCCTTGATTATGAAGCACCTAGTTTAAATATTATACATGATTCAAAATCCTAATGGGTCAGTAATCAAAAAGGAAAGTTAAAGTTAACTTCTCAAGCATTACAGAGAGATTGAACTAACTCCATTTGCACTGTCCTGACAAGTCTCAGGTATCAGATCAGCACCAAAAGGTCAAGAACCAGATGAAAAGGATCTATTCACATGAAGTTCCATTGATTCTGTGATATCAGTGGGTAGAGTCTGAGATCAGGCTATGGTCTTACTCATCTCAATCTGGGGTTATGCTTGCTAGCAAACAAGAGAGGAGCAGCACGTACATTCTGTACTTCCAAGGATGGTTTTGTACTCTTAGTAAACTTCCATTGGGGCTCACCATCCTGAGCCAAGGACCCAAATGCACTTTTAGTGACCAGAAAGGGGAAAAAAAAAATACCCAGCCAACAATTAGAGGCATAAGGGCAATTTCAAATGCTTATCCCATATTTTGGCCAATTTGAGTTTTCTTTTTAATTTTTTTTTTTAAGATCGGCCCTGAGCTAACATCTGTTACCAATCTTTTTTCTTCTTCTTCTTCTCTCCAAAGCCCCCCAGTACGTAGTTGTATATTCTAGTTGTAGGTCCTTCTGGTTGTGCTCTGTGGGACGCTGCCGAAGCATGGCTTAATGAGGTGATGGCCTGGGTGCTTGATAAGTCTGCACCCAGGAGCCGAACCAGCGAAACGCTGGGCCACCAAAGTGGAGTGAGTCACTACTCAGCCATGGGGCCAGCCCCTCAGCATTTTCATTTTTAAGGATAGCAGCAATCCACAAAATAGAGGCAAACTATGATATAATAGCATTAGGTCATCAAACAAGCAAACTGTTGTAGAAGTGTTCAAATTACCTGATGTAATTCATAGTTCAATAAGAGACTGCTACAAAGGTTCAGTTTACTGAGGCTGAAGAAGAACTACTTCTCCATTAGATCAGTGCTGCTACATAACAGAGCAAAGCCATTCACAAGCCTCAACAATAACTCCATTCTCATGAAAACCTGGGGCTGCAGGCTAACAATGATTAAAATATGAAGAAGGCACTTTATACCAGAATTATTGAAAAGTTGCCTTTGAAATAAGACTGAAACGCACTTCTTCTTCTTCCCAGTACACTGGGGAACATTATGCCTAAACTCTAATCATAATGCCGTACAAGAAAACTTTTACTAATTGTAACAACATCGATGATTTGTAAAATAACAGCTCACCATTTCATTTGTAACAGGCAACCGTTTTCTCAGAAGACAAGTCACTACTTCAACTATGGCATCATGAAGTTTAGGAAACCTCAACAATTCCTATATATGATGGAAGAAAGAAAAATGTAACAGGCAATTTATTTGTTTAAAGGAAAATTAAATAATCACTAAAATAATGAATTAGATTTCGAAGCTACATTTAAATACGCTATTTCAAGTCACTTTTAGATAAGGGAACTGCAGACTGTGACTTGTTCATCTTAGAAATTCCCTCCCGCCTCCTGTGTTTCACTACTGAATCTGAGGCCCGTCCCATTTCTCTCAGGACCTGGGTGCTGTAGTTGCTACAGTGCTGAATGATCCTTTGCATTTCTTCATGGACCAGCTCCACACAACGGAGGCTGGGCTCTTCCAGACGTTTGATTTGCCTCTTCACTAGTAACTCAAATGAAACTTCAGGCACAAACAACGCAGGACGAGGACCCTTAAAAATAAAATTTTGAGCTTTTATTATAGCTACTTATGATTCTAGGTCTTCTCAAAAGTTAAACCACATTTTTGGCATTTTTCATGATTAGTGCTTCTTATTTCAAGTAGGAGAGCAAAATAATAAACAGTACAATTCACAAAAAAAGATACAGTATTACAGTTATATGGGCTAAAAAAAAAATAAAGCTTTAACTCATTTCAAAAAATTCTAAAAGTTAAGCATACTCACAGTAGCATTTCTAATGGCAGTCAAAATGTCAATTGTGTTAAGGCCACCTAGTGGGTCAACAGATTCTAAGGTTCGCCCAAACGTCTCATGGAAAATATAACATATTCTAGCACCACCGCATCTGAAAGGCAATGAAGTATATGGTTTCCAGTATTACTAGAAAGGGAAGAAGCTACAAGTTGGAAGTCTTTCTATAAGCTTTAAGCTTGTCTCATTTTCTGAGAAAGCCTCAGATAAACAACTTCATCTAGACAATTCCCATTTCCATGTGTTCTTAATTCCATTATGAACCAGTCTCTAATTTTTTTTTTTTACTGGGGAAAGGAGTCAGTCCATGAAAGGGATTCATGTATACTTGTGTGTGTCTATAAACTGTTCTGTCAGAAAACATCAGTTAACTAAGAACTACTCAACTTCTTTGCCCTATTTGTCTTCAAACAAGACTATGAGCTCATTAAGGTCAAGAAACAGTATCTTACTTATTTCTGTTTATTCACAATCTAGAATAGAGGTCGGCAAACTTTTTCTTTGAAGGGCCAGATAGTAAATATTTTAGGCTTTTCACGCCAATCTCTGTCACAACTACTCAACTCTGCCATTGAGCACAAAAGCAGCCACAGACAGTATGTAAACAAGCATAGCTGTGTTCCAATAAAACTTATGCATGGTAAAATCTGAATTTTATATCATTTTCATGTCACAAAATATTCTTTGAATTTTTTTTCAACCATGGAAAAATCATTCTTAGTGGATGGGCTATAGTTTGCCTACACCTGCTTTAGACAAATTAAATCTCTGGGCCTAGTACTGGGTACCTTGTGTGTCCTATCTTAATGACTAGAAACCCTGGTATATTATCTTTTACTTTTTAATTCAAGTCCAGCTGAATTCTACAAACACCTTTATGTCTCCCCAAATCACCCCTTCCTCCCTGTTTTCACCCCTCCTATTCACTACTTTCTTACAGTAGTCTAGGCAGAAAGTACTAGCCTAACATTATGCTAAGTGAAATAAGCCAAGACACAAAAGGACAAATACTGTATGATTCCCCTTATAGGAAATATCTAGAATAGGCAAATTCATAGAGACAGAAAGAAAATTAGAGGTTACTGGGGCTGGTGGAGGGGAGAAGAGGGAGTTTCTGCTTAATGGAACAGCGTTTCTATTGGGGTGATGAAAAACTTTGGAACTAGATACTATGATGTGGATGTTGTACAATATTGTGAATCAAATTAACGCTACTGAATTGTATGCTTAAAAATGGTTAAAAACCACCAGTAATTGATCTCTCTGCCTCCAACCTTTCCCTTCTCCAAATATTTTTCCATAATGACCAGAATCATCCTTTTAAAACGGATTACTCTTCTGACCAAAAGTGTTTTATTTTGTATAGTTCTCCAAATTCTGAAGACACTCGACTTTCCACAATCTTGTTCTTAGATACCTTTCCTGCCTTACCTCCTCTTATGTCCCATCACTGTACATACCGTTCTCCAAATACACCCTGCATTATTCTTTGCTGCTCAAAACCGAAACCACTGCTCTCCTTACTGCCTTCCCAAGTGCTATTCAGAGCCCAACCCAAATGCATTCGTAAACTATGGACCTCTCCCAATCCCTGAAAGAGATGTACATGGTCTCTCTTCAGTGTTCTAAAGGGTTGGTGATTATACAGATATTTGCTTTATTAACTACTTATAAAACTATCTGTGTATGTTATATGCACTTTTCTGGATATGTATTATATTTAATAAGTATTTAAATAAAAATAGTTGATTATACCCCTTTTTGCCACCTAATCAAATCTCATATTTTATACCTTGACCTACCTTACCCACTAAGGCTCCTCTTAGTAATGTTAATTTCCCTCAATATGCCACACATATAACCATTCAATAATTAGTCTGTTAAACACTCTCTTTATGGAGTTAACTCACATAAAAGGCCACCTGGTTTACACAAAGGTACATAAAACTACACACACACGAGTGCATGTGTAATTGGTGAAATGTGAAAAGCTCTGTGGACTGTACCAATGTGCATTTTCTGGTTTTGTTATTGAAGGATAGTTATGCAAGACGTCAACACTGGGAGAGGCGGGATGAAGGCTGAATGGGACCTCCAATATACATTTATTTGTAACTTCAGAAGAGTCTATAATTATTTCAAAATTAAAGATTTTTTTGAAATAAGAGTATAGAGAACTGGACATTCTTATATATTGCTAGTAGTAAAACAATACAACCTACTAATAGTATAGCAATAATAAGATCTGAGGATGTTATACCCTATGATCTAGTAATTCCCTAGGAATTTATCCTAATGGTTTACTTGGATACATGCCCCAAAGGTAATCCATTACAACATCGTTTATATTTATGTATAATTGAAAACAAACTATTTATAGTAGGGGTCTGGTTCAACAAATGAGAGTATATCTATAAAGTAAAATACTATGTAGATCTTAAAACTGATAATATAAATGTATAATTAATATTAGTTGTAACATGTTGATATAAGGAAATAATTCCAAAGTAGCATGTATAGCATGTGATTTTTAAAGATGTGTAATATAAGTATTTCTAATGTTTTATAAATGCATAGAAAAATGTCTAGATTAATGCCAAAATTAGCAGGTATTATCTTTGGATGATGGAATTAAGGATCATTTTGTTCTTATATTTTATTCTTTTTACTTACCTGCATTTAACTTTTTCATGAAAAATGATACTGTGTGTAGTAAAGAAACATTGAAAAATTCAAATTATGAAGTATTTAAAATGTTTATCAAAGTCTTGTTAGAAAAAAAAGTCTTGTTAGAAAAAACAACTCTGAAATTTTTACTTTACATAGTTTATGAAGCATTTTTACACACATATCAGACATAATCCTAAAATTCCTATAAAGTGATATTCCTGTTTTATAGATAATAAATTACAATCAGATAATCTCAGAATTAAAGCAAAAATCATCCAGCAATCCAGGTAACCATATCCACAGAGAAACTTCTTACTTACAGCTCAGAAGTTTCAATATACTTTGCCGTTCCTTCAATAGTGTTACAATATTCTGTGGCAAACTTGGTAATAAGCTGGAGTAGAGTAGCACTTTTGTCATCCACAGGTTCCCCGTAGCTGTTTAGAAGAGACTGATACTGAGCAGCCAGGACGTTTATTCTGGTCTTCAGTTCCGGTAAGCAGTCTCTGATGTGGTGCATCAGTAACCTAAGACAGGTTAGAGAGGAAGGATTTTGAAGTAAAATTGTGTATTGTGAAGACCCAAACAGGTCAAATTTTAAAAATACAGATAATGGCGAAACCTGTCAAATACTTTGTCTTGGCAGGAAATAATGCAATTTAGACTAGGAGTAAATACTTAGTCTGAAAAATAATGTCATGAAAGAAGCTGTCTTGGTCAATGCTTTTCAAATTTCAACCCATCAAATTGTAGCAATTGCTGAGAACAAAATATAAATTGAAAAAATATATATTTTTATATTATTGCAACTACCTCAAAGAAAGTAAGCTACTCAATCCAATTCTACCTATGTAATTTTGGTTTCTGACTTATCTTTTACAATGGGGACTCAGAATAGTGAAAATCAGTCTTATTAAGATCCAAGTCCATCCGCCTTTAATGTATTTAGGGAATAAGACAAAAGCAAGGGACAATAGCTTTCACTTCAGTCATATATAAATCATCTAGAAAGGTCTTCCAGTCCCACTACCGTAAGTGGGCATTCAGAATTAAAGATACACAGCTTAAATTCTTTTTATGAATAGGAATAGAAGACATCCTAAATTAAGACTAGATTATGTGAAATTTTTAAATTTCAATTCAGTTCCTGAAATCCAAAGTGGAAATGAAGTCATGTGCTATCTAGTTCTATCCTCAAAAGTATTACACTGACTGTCAAGAATTTCATAATTAAAACATTTTAAAGTTTACTTGAGCATTCCTAGACTACATGATGATTTAATGCCACCCACCCCAATAAAAACAGAGACATCCACATGTCTCTACTATACAAGAACCTATGGAATTGGATGATGGAATTAAGGGTCAAACAGTACACACAAGAACATTATGAAACTGTAAGGAACTGGAAATGAATGGTCTTAGACACCTATTGGAAAACCAAAAATATCTCATTTTCCAAGAGGTAAAAATGTTACCTGTTTAGAGTCCTAGCAAGATACTTTGTTCCATTTCTATTGGCCAGAGATGGGTATTTCTTTTGAAGGAAAGCATATTCATCACGGATTGAATCAGTTACACACTTCTTATTGTTAATGTCTAGCTGGCTCCTAAAGTTGAAAAATAACAACACTGTTCAAGTAAATTCAACTGTGGTCCTCTACATACCTTGGATGATGATGGTGATGATGATAGCACCAGGCACTGTTCCTAATGCCTGACATGGATTGTGTTATTTAATTCTCACAATAACTCCATGTGATAGGTGTTATCCCATTTGATAGCAAAGGAAGTGAGGCTCAGGGAGGTTAAACTTACACAAGGTCACATACCAAGCGGCTCAGCCAAGATTCAAACTATGTGACTTGTAAGTAAGTATGCCTGAACAGTTTAGGCCTCATTATTACCATTCACTACAGTCAAAAGCAGTACTCTTAAATAACAGGGACAGAGGTGAAAAAATATGTGTATTAACTATTATATGTGTGTTAACTATTAATATGTGTATTAACTAACTATATTTATCCATGGACAGGCAACTAATTTCTACCAAAATATAATTAGGTTAACTTGAAGAGCAGTCATCTACAAATACAACAGTTTTATACCACCTGCTTGCCTGAACAGGGAAATAATGAGATTTTTTTTAAGTCTTAATAGGCATGAGGTAGGAGGACATATGAATAGAAGCAGACAACTGGAATGGATCCTAGATTTTATTTAGTAAAAACATTTTCATTTTTAAAAGGGCTGAGACCCAAAGATGGCTGGTGTCGTTTAACGTGGGTTTAAACCCATCTAGTTTGTGGACGAACTAGGACTAGAACCCAGATCTCATGAGAATTTCAGTGTTCTCTGTATAAAGGCTTTGGACCAAGAGAGATCTTCATTTGAACTGGGCTCTGCTTTCACCAGCTATGTGACTTTGGTAAATGTATAACTTAAGTTTTTTTTCTTTTTTTTTTTTTTTAAAGATTGGCACCTGAGCTAACAATGTTGCCAATCTTTTTTTTCTTGCTTTTTCTCCCCAAATCCCCCCAGTATATAGTTGCATATTTTTTATTCTTAGTTGTGAGTCCTTCTAATTGTGGCATGTGGGATGCCGCCTCAACATGGCCTAGTGAGCGGTGCCATGTCCGCGCCCAGGATCCAAACTGGTGAAACCCTGGGCCACTGAGGCGGAGTACGCAAACTTAACCACTCGGCCACGGGCTGGCCCCCTGAGTTTTCTGATTATAAAATAGACATCAACACCTGCCTCATCAGGGCTGTTGTAGGGGTTCATAAGGATATCATTTGCAAATTGCTCCCAGTATAGTGTCTGAACATAATTAGACACTCAACAATAGTTTCCTTTCCACAATTTTTAATACCAGCTATTTATAACTAGGGTACCTTTAATAAAATTTCTCCAGGTCATATCCTGGCAATTACATAGAATCACTAACGCTAGACATTAAACTAATCTATTAAAATCCTACCACCTTAACACAAACTCTTTCTTGATTGGGTGCAAATTAAATAGTATTTTTTCTTATCCAGTGCCCTCCTCATACATAACAGGCAGGAATTTTTAAAACCTCACTATTAAATTATCTTCCATTTTGTGGTAATGTTTACTCTAGAAACATTTTCCATCAAAAATATCTACAGGAGACTTTGGTGAATTTCTCTTCTCTCTTTAGAGCAATGAATTCTTTAGCAATACCAAGATTACAGTAAAAGGGGGAAAAACAGGACACTATCACATTTCAGACTGATTTTTAAAATTTAGATTTGCTTTGAAATGAGAATGCTGAATTCTTATCCCATTCTTAATTGCTAACCTGTTAACTACTCCAATTATTCCAAGTTTGACTGGTATAACCCTTCCCATCAATACATCCATGGCATCAGTACCCGCATCCATGAGATCAAGTTTAGTGATTACAGCTAGGGTTCTGCGACCTGATAAATGCAAAAAAGAAAAAAAATGACCCATTAAATAAAGCCATTAAGTATTAATTAAGGAAAATCCTCACCTATAATCCCACCTAACATTATCTCTGTCATCATTTTGGAAATGCTTTTCTAATCTTTGCTTACAAATACTTTTTAAAAACTAATTTTAATCATTGTGTACTTTTTTTTTGGTGAGGAAGATTGGCCCTGAGCTAATATCTGTTGCCAATCTTCCTCTTTTTTATTGAGGAAGATTGTGGCTGAGCTAACATCTGTGACAATCTTCCTCTATTTTATGTGGAATGCCACCACAGCGTGGCTTGATGAGCCGTGCTAGGTCCACGACCTGGATACAAACCAGCAAACCCCAGGCCGCCAAAGCAGAGCGTGCAAACTTAACCACTACACCACTGGGCCGGCCCCTACAATTTTTTATAATTTTCATATGTAATTTTATATTAGCTCTTTGGGCTTTTTATAAGCATTTAAAGAATTTCTTTAAAATTTACTTCTTTTGTGTACAATTCTACAAGTTTTGACAAATGCAAATGGTTATGTCACTACCACCTCA
This sequence comes from Equus asinus, assembly GCF_041296235.1. Classification (NCBI taxonomy): domain Eukaryota; kingdom Metazoa; phylum Chordata; class Mammalia; order Perissodactyla; family Equidae; genus Equus; species Equus asinus. Next base: position 40,865,187 of record NC_091811.1, on the reverse strand, counting down.
AGACAGAACAGTTCCATTACCCCCAAAATTTTCTTGTGCTACCCAATCAAACCCATTTTCCATTCCCAGCTTTGCCTTTTTCAGAAGGTTATATAAATAGAATCCTATACATAGCCTTTTTTTTTTTTTTTTTTATTAATGTTATGATGGATTACAAGCTTGTGAAATTTCAGTTGTACATTTTTGTTAGTCATGTTGTGGGTACACCACTTCCCCCTCCGTACCCTCCCTATACATAGCCTTTTGAGTCTGGCTTCTTTGGCAGACTCAGAATGCATCTGAGAGTCATCCATATTGTTGCACGTATCAATAGTTCATTCCTTTTTATTGCTGAGTAGTCTTCCATGGTATGCATGTACTATACTTTGGTTATTAATTCTCCATTTGAGAAACATCTGAGTTGTTTCCAGTTTTAGGAAATGATGAATAAAACTACCATAGACATTTGCAGACAGGTTTTTATATGAACATACGTTTTTATTTAACATGGGTAAACATCTAGAAGTGGGACTACTGATTTAACTTTTTAAGAAACTGCCAAACTATCTCCCAAAATCACTATCCGATTCCCACCAGCAACGTGTGAGAGTCCCAGCTGCTCTGCATAATGTCCAATCTTACATATGACGTTTTTTAAATGTAAACATTTTTCCATATTGTACCAAATCTATAAAATCATCCTTTTTAATGACTTCATATTCTATTATTATCTTAATTTACTTAATTGTTCCTACTGTGGGCCATATTAAGTTGATTCTAGTTTTATGATACTATAAATAATACTGGATTGGATTATTTCCTTATAATATATTACTAGATTAAGACTATGAGATCAAAAGCACAATCACAGTTATGGCTCAAGGGTCAATTTAAAATAAAATGCATATAAAATGTCTAACAGTTTAATACAAATAAAATTTAAATAAATCTTTTGATATAGCTTATCTTTTAATTTAACTGAAATGAGTGTTACTCATGTAATAAAAGTTTCTTAAAAACTTGAAATAAAAATATTTTAAAAAGTCGCCCGGTTTATGGGAATTTTAATTTCCTACCCAATTTATTTGAAATTCTTCTTCAAAGCAGGAAAAAAGAAAGATGACACAGCTCACAGAACCTCCAAATACTCAGGTAAAAAAAAACTGGCTCCTGTATGGAGCAAAGCATACATTTATTAGCAGCAATAATAACCACTCTCCTACGAGCTGGTGTTTTATATATACTAGGAGATACACACTACAGCCTTAGTCAAGTATCATACACTGATGCACAGTCTGGGTCAGGATGGAGTTAGGAATGCTTCATAAAAGGATTTTACTTCTATTTCTAAGAATGCCCTCTGCCTTGAGCATGTTTAAATGTTTTCTGCCTCTGCAGAATTCAGATACCATAATTATCTACTATATCATAAAAATTTACAATGATTTTCCTACTCTGAGAATTATTTAATCTTAGAAGTCAACCATTCAAAATCCTACATCATTTTATTTACACAAACTTTTTGCAAAGCCATTTTATTTTACAACCATTAGGTAACCATTACAAGTATGGACACTGTGTGAAGTATTTTTCCCTAGCCTGTACAGCAACTTATCTGTTAAAACTTTATTTTCCATCAGAATTTCTATTTGAAATTATAAGCAAAATGGAAAACCATTATTTTTTAAATCTGTATTAACAACTAGAAACACTACTTTTAAAAACAAAAATTCCTTTCTTGAAGGTAGATTTACCATTGTTAACTGAGCATTCATTAAATATTAGTATCTGTCCTTACCATCTGGATCTACCTCTCTCGAAATTTTAAGTGCCTCTGACGTCGCCATATCTGTATTAGCAGCAGTGACAGCAAGGATGATGGAATTTGGGTTACTGATGAACCGAAGAATGAGCTCTCTGATTTGAAGCTCAATATCCTTAGGTTGATCACCTACAGGCACCTAAACCAAACAGAGATGAGCAAGGAACTAGTAACAAAAACCAACTCAGCTTTTTCTCTCCCATTTAATCCACAGAACATAGGTATTTCTCCACTTAGAGATAGTTAAAATGAAGACATTATAAACTACAGTGGTATTTATGAATTTGGTAATATGTGAAAGTCTCAAAATGTAACTTTGATATTTGAGAAAATAGCAAAAGTTCACCATGTTAAGAACTGGTCAGTGTTAATTGCCTAGAGACAAATTCATTTGTTAATCAAGTAGCAAATATTTATTGAAAGCCTACTATATTTCAGGCACTGTTCTACATGCCAGATTATGTCACAGGAGTGAATAAAAAAAGACCAAGATCCTTGCCTTCATAGAGCTTACCTTTCAGTGATGAGAGGCAGATAAGAAACCAAGACATATATATAGTATCTAGGTGGTGGTAAGGCTATGGAGAAAATAAAGCAGAACAGGAGGCTAGGGAATGATGAGAGAAGGTTGTGCTTTTAAATTATTTTTAATTGGATTATGCTCTTTAATAGACTAATCAGGGAAGACCTCACTCAGATAATGACATCTGAGAGAATGATCAGAAACAGGAGATAAGGGAGAGGTATATGCATATACGTGAGGGAAGTACATTCCAGCAGAATGAACAATAAGGACAGAAGGCTGGAGCAGGAGTTAGCAGAAGACTAATGGGGACAAATCAGGGAGATACTTTAGCTCTCTTTAAGAACTCAAGCTTTTACTGTCAGTGAAATGAGAAGCTTCTGGAGAGTTTTTTTTTTTTTTTTTTCTTTTTAAAGATTGGCAGCTGAGCTAACATCTGTTGCCAATCCTTTTTTTCTTCTTCTTCTTCTCCCCAAAGCTGCCCAGTATATAGTTGTGTATTCTAATTGTAGGTCCTCTGGTTGTGCTATGTGGGACGCTGCCTCAGCATGGCCTGATGAGCGGTGCCCAGTCTGCGCCCAAGATCCGAACCAGCGAAACCCTGGGCCGCTGAAGCGGGGCGCTTGAACTCAACCACTCGGCCACGGGGCCAGCCCCTCTGGAGAGATTTTGAGCCAAGGAATGAAATAATCTAACTTTCACTTTAACAGCATCACTCTGGCTTCTTAGTTAAGAACGGATTATGAGGAAGACCTGTTAGGAGGCTATCATAGTAACCCAGGTGAGATGATAGTAATCCAGGTGAGATGATACATCAGAATGGCAGCAACAAATTTGTAAGACATGATAGAGTTCTGGACCTATTTTAAAGGTTTGGAGAACGAAGAGGATTTGCTGACAGAGGAAGTAGGATGTGGGATAAGAAGTGTCAAGGATGACTACAAACTTTTTGGCTAAGCAACTGATAGAACAGAGTTGCTATTTATTGAGATGAAGGAGACTACAGAAGGATCAAGTCAGGTTGAGGGACAAGTCAGGAATCTGGTATTAGACACATCAAATCTGAGATACCTATTAGACATTTAAATTTACATGTCAAGTAGACAGATGGATATACAAACCTAGAGATATATGAATGCTGTCAGCATAGAGACACTCATGTATTTAAAGTCATAAGACTGGATGAAATCATCAAGGGGGTAACTGTGTCCCCTTGACAAGAAGTCCAAAAACTGAGCTCTGGGGCACTCACTGTTTAGACACTAGAAAGATGAGAAGAAACCAGCAAGAGACCGAGAAGGAGTAGCCCATGAGACTGGAGATAAACCTGTAGGGTGTGGCATCCTGGAAGCCAAGTAAAGAAAGTGTTTCAAAGAGAAAGGAGGGCTCAACTATGTCAAATGCTGCTAAAAGACCAAGTTAATTGCCAAAAAAAGCTGATTATTTTCATAAAGGGTAAGGAAAAACCACATTTGTTTAAGTGAAAACAAATATGACCAAATCCATAATGAGTTACCACCATTGTTTACCTTGGTCATTCCTGGCAAATCCACAAGTGTCAGATTGACAACATTGGGTGAAAAAATCTTAAGATGAATTGGTTCAGGGCTTACTCCCTAAAAATAAGTTTTAAAATATATTAAAATCACATTAAAATTTCAATGAAATATAAAATGCTAAAGTAAACCTCATTTCAAGTAGATAGACGTTAGATGCTTTTAAATACAAATTAAACCATGATCCCTAAAACATTTCAACAATCAAAACCTGATGAAACACATGGGCAGCCCAGCATGTTATAATCCTATCTAACCCTATAGCATTAATATAAATGATTTATTTCCCCTGTATTATTTCACATTCTTTTCTCTTGAGTCTAAGCAGATACCATTTCTTAAATATGTTTAACAGACTTAGTGCTGAACAAAAGATTAATGTATTTCCTCACTATCCAAATTTATGAGGTTCTTAAGTTCAGAGAGTGAGGCATAGATGACAAGTTATCCAAATCAATGTGGTTCTTAATCTTTGAATATCAAGTGGTAAGAGCCTATTGTAAGAGATTCCTCAGAAAATTTATCTGAATTTTCTGATCCCTGAATTCAAACAGTAAGAATTTGGATAGTGAGAGATACTTATGTTTTCTTTTCCCTAGACTGAGATTATCACGCACACTCCCTCCTCTTTACCACTGGCCCTCTACAAGTTTTAGAGTTGAGTCAGCTACATATAAAAAAACCCTTATAAAGTGTTCATAACTTGTCTTTGTACGTGCCCTTCTTTATCCTTTAAAATTTCTCATCTATTTATCCAGCATATATCTTCCTTCATTAACCCACTGAAAATTCTAATTTCCCAGAAAACTTTTCTGGAACATCCTTCACTGAGTTCTCTATACAGTTAGATTTGCTCTATTAAGATTACTCTGAATTACTTTTCTATTTTAAATATTCCAGAGCTCCAAAGTCATTATATGTTGATATTCGGCATACCTACTTAGGCTGTCTATTTCTCAGGCATTCCCTCATCATGTCCAATACAAAGCTTTGCCCAAATGCCTTTACAACTCCAATCTCATAGGTGTTTTAAATCCTTCAGGGCTTTATGTTAGGCATATGAAATCATTTAGACATTTAGACATGTAATATTACTTACATAAGGTCAAAGTATCATTTACTTCATTACAAACATGATTTAGGAAAGAAAAGATTTTTTATAGATTTTGGGGGTAGAGGACTTCTCATCTTTTAGACACTGTGGATGAGAAAATCTGCTAAGTAAGTAAATCACATCTCAACCATAAATTAAACATCTTGTAGGTATACAGACTTGATCTTTCATGACATTCAGTTTAGTGTAACTAAAAACTTTCCTTTCTGAATCACCAGTCACATCCACTCTAGTCCTAGTACTATGTAAAATTACCACAATTCCTGAGTTCAGTAAAAATCCATGGGGATCACAGGAGAGATGATTCAGACTGGTGTCATGATTAATAACATTCCAAAAGTCAAAATTATCCCTGATATAAGTACAGGAGTGAGGACAAGCTGATCTAGTTCCTGCCACCTTTTCTACCTCTTCTGTCAACCCAATTATTAGACATTCAGGGAAGTATGGCAGCAGTAGCAGTAACCCAAAGGTTCCCAGCCTAGAGTTCAGTAATGAAGAAAGCTTAGGCACTCACTCAAAGAGAGACAAATATCCTGAAGAGACATAAAGAATGAACATGGCTCCAAATATGTCTTTTTGTCAGGGAACAACCTCTCTAGCACAGTATCTGACAGATAAAAGGACTCAAAATACATATCTGTTTGAATGTTAGTACTAGGCTAGGGTCAACTCGTGGGGTTAAATATGCCTCTGGATAATATAAGAAGGGAGGTAAAAACAAAAAGAAAGGTAACAAAGAGAAAGCTAATAGGAATAAAGAGAGAAGAGTGAGAAAACAGAAGCATTTAAAGGAGGTAGCACTGATAGTGCCTGCTGTCAAGATTAACGGTATCTTAGACAACTAATTAATTTTAAATTCTCACAGTCTTAGAAAACAAGAAAATAATTCAGTTGTTAACATTACTTTTCACTTTCACTGAAACAAAAAACAAAACTAATCTTTCTCTCTCTCTACTTTCATAAGCAAATCTAACCTTACTCAGGTAAAAAAAAAAAAAAAGAGCTCTTTAAAATAGATGTATGATGTAAGTTATATAATGCTTCTTGAGTTGGAGTAAATCAACCCATTCAGAAATAGGTAACTTCTTATAACCGAATTAAGTAGAATAACTATATAATAAAGTAGTATGTACAAGATCAAGAATGAACATCTAAATGAAATATCTGATAGCATATAAAAAGTTCTAAGAAACAAGAGATTTTAAGTAAAGTTTTTATATATTTGTGAAAACACTCCATTAGTTTCAAAGACCAGGATTATGAATTTACAATCACACATTATATGCAGAATACTCTCAATGATGTATTTGCTGAGGTTTATACTTTCCAGCTCTAAAAAGATGCCTACCTTATTATTTCCTGAAATCCGTTCTGTTTCATTTTCAATTTCTTGTCGAATTTCATCAAAATCCGTGTAAAGCTAAAAATTATTGACACAAAAAGCACAATATTCAAAATAAATCAAAAGTTCTTAAGTGGGGGGAGTGAATAAATTTCAAGGATGTATACACACCTGCTTCAGAGAATTAGTAAACAAATTCTAATATATACATATATTTTTCTGAGCCAAGGAGTCATAGTTTATATGAGCTTTTCAAAAGCTGCCTGATCCCACAACGATGGAGATATTAGGGCTCAACTTGAAGTACTTTCCAAATAAACTACTGTGATTAGAAATGTTACTAAGATTTATTTTACAAGGAACAGTTGCTTCAAGATAACATGTCACACTGCCAATGATAAGAAACTAAATTATCAACTATTTGTACAAAAAAGTTTTTTTCAACATGTTATTTCTTCATGATATTCTTGTACAATTACCTTATTTTTGGTGTGAAGAAATTTACCCCATTCTTCTGCTTCAACCCCTGGAAAAAAGAAAAACTCCATTTACTGGAAACTATGGAAATTACTTTTTACCTTTAGTAGGAATTCAAAAAGGCAACACAATATTATTTGTTCCTATTTTGCCAGTAACGACAAGTTAACAAACATTTTAAGATCTGCTAAATTATACTTTCACATTTTAAAAACTGTATGATGTATTTCAAAAACAGGACTAACTTCAGATCAGCGTTGCTCATAGGTCTGCCCACCATTTGAAATCCAGATTTTACTAATAAACTTGTTCACTTCTCTTCATTTTTTGTATGTAATTATATTATTTTTAAAAGTATATTCCTTATTTTTAAATATCTTACACACAAAAGCAGTTCATCTGATGAAAGTACTCAATTAAGCTAACGGCGAAAAGAAAAAAGTTAAGAACCCGAGTAATGCAAAAAGCATATAAAAGATTTACATATATAATTCAAGGTAAAAGTTTGCAATACATGAATAAAACAGCTAACTTTTCAATTCGTTTTTTTTTTCCTTCTTCTAATTTGGTTTCCTGTTGGTTACCTATAAAGTCACAATTTGCTATTCCTTTAAACGGCTCTCTCAGTAGTGTGAAGCTATTCTGTAATTTATATGCACTTTCAAGGTGATTTTTCCCCCAGGACCAAGACTATGCTTTCCAGTAGAAATGAAGGTCAGAAAGAAATGAAATGGGGCAGGGGGCACACACTCTGGCATACGCACTGTATGGAGTTGCTACTCTCCATTAGTTTCCAATAATAGGTCTGCTCCTCCTGCACTTGCTGAAGAAAGGAAGATATATTCACTGCAGACACTGCTTCCAGTGGTCTAAAACTTGGAGAGCAAGTTTTGTTGTTTTTCTCAGAGAAGCTAGAAATGTTTACTTGTAGAAAGGTAACCTAACTTTGCCTCCCCCAAGCACTGCTGTTCTGCTTTTGCCAAATACACAGTTTTAAATGTCTTAATGACTGAGTTTATGAATAATGCATATCAGCCACCTGAAATCAAAACAAAAAGGACTATAAGTTATTCAAATAAATACTTGTTGAGGAAAAAGTGGATCAATCCTTTGTGAATAAAGATAAATAAAACTGGATCCTTTTTGCGAGAAAAATGCTCACCTACTTGAAGCTTAGTACCTTCTTCCAAGAAGTCTCATTGGAGGACTGGAGTAATCTAGGTGAACAGAACTCACAGAGGCAGGTACTACATACTAAAGGGGTATTTTTAATTTACCTTATCATATAAAAGAGGCCTGGCTTCACAAGCATATTTTTAAAATTAAAAATAAAATAAATTACATTCGCCACCAAAAAAAGCCTGCATTCTGATGCAATGCCAAAAGGTAACAAGAACAACTAAGACCTGCAATCAAAGAATGTGGATAGGCAAATAAAAATGGAAGAAAAAAAATGCACACAGCCTGTAAGAGTACATAAGCACACATGCAGGCATAATAGAAAAAGAAGGGCCAAAAACAGATGGATAAAGGAAACCTTTAGAAAGGTGTCTTGAGTTTTTCCATGTAGCAGGGTCTGTAGTTAAAGAGAAACAGCACAGAATGATAAGTTTAGTGCTTATCCCTAATATTTTAAACCTTTTTAAAAAATTAAATGTGCAGAAACCTGAACACATTTCAAATGCACATAGCAATTATTCAAAATTTACAACTATATAATTTCCATTACAATTAATTATAATTAAAGGGATATACAATAGTATATAATATTCTAAGTGATATAAATGAAGTATATTGTGTGCCATAATTTATTTTTACTTTCCATTACAATTAACTATGTTACCTCTGGCTTCTAATTCTAACACAAATGGATTAAAATCAATTCACTATTCAAAAATTTGCCTTAGATATGTGATAACTGACATGGGAAAAGACAAATTGCCTGGTAAAAAAGAATCTACAAAATAAACCAAACATCTTTCAAAACCTTAAGAGTAAGTAAATATATGTAAGTATTTACCCTATTCACTAAGACTGAGCTTTATAAGGGATTATTTTCTCTGAAATATATTGACTTTAACAGAACACAACAGAAACAATGTTGGTCTTTAATCAGCATGCTACTTTTGGATTTTGTCTAAAAAGAAATCTGAGGAAAGTGTGATTTATTTCTTACAAATATATGAAAGATAATCATAGTTTAACGTTCAAACCAAACCACCATCCCACTCTAAAACAGTTTGATTTTGTTTTTAGTAAGATTTTCTCAGAAAATTCTTTTACACTGGCAAAGGTGGGGGGGAGCAAGCTGAGAAATACTGTAAATCTATATATTGACACCTCAATTTTCCTTTGTAGTTGGCAGAATGAAGGATTTCACATTAAGTAAATTTTCCTGATAGTTAAAATATCTTAACATTTAATATGTATAATTTATTTTAGCCAGTTTTGATGAAGCTATATCTAAAATAGATTACACTGTTCCATGTCACCTTAGAATACACTGCTCTTAAATGAACCTTTTATTGGTAACATCGGCCTTTATTACATAACAAAGCCCCCTGTTACAAAACAAGGCTATAAATGCCTATACAAAATGGTTAGAGACTTTTTCTTTTTCTGAAATTCTTCTGTCTGGTTTTGTTTTCCTCCCTTTTTCCTCTCTGGTTGTCAGGCTATCGGGCAGTTCATACTCTTCTGGCTAACTGTTTATCTGCTTCATTATTTCTAATTTCCTCTGGGTCAGAATGACTTATGACAAGGTAGAACTGTTTATCCCAAGGATAAAGAGGCTCTGATGAGAAACTAAGGAACTATCCTAGTTATTAATAAGACACATGAAATTTAGTACTCAAAATTTATGAAATCTATTTTGTGTTCTGGATAGCTGAATTGCCATTTTAAGTGAAGTTTCTTTTTTTATATAAAAAATAAGCACTAAGCTTGGGGGAAAAAATATATTAAGGTAAAAATATGCAGATTTACTGACCAACCACCAAGAAGAGACATCAACAAAACATAATGGACACACAAGCAAAGAGATACCAAAGACCGACACCTCTAGGGCTGAAATGTACACCCTTTTCCAGAAACAATGCCTACATCTACAAATAGTTTCCGAGAGACAGGATTATCATCTGCCCTTTTCAGGGTGACTAAAGCAAATGAAGTTAAAAGAAAGACCTAATTAATGCCATACAGTGTTTTAAAGTCTTAGTTTAAGGTATTTGGTAAATTTGATGAAATAAGTTGGTGGGAATGAAATTTTAAAAGTGTTATTATTCTACATATTTGAAGCTGGACCATAGGGTAGTCCAAAATGATTTAAGTTCAAGGTTCAGAATTTCAATAATAAAGAAATATTACAGAAATGCAAAGTGATGAGTAATATACCAGTAAGCTACCTAAGTATCCCAGCCAAAAATATTATTTAACATCTACAACTTCATTAACTTGCTTCACTGATTAACTTTCTACAGTCATAGTAGATGCTCATGACAGGTTTTTGTTTCTCCCCTTTAAAAAAAAAAGCAAGCTATCACCACCAATGCTCCTATAAGTGAACAAAAAAATCAGATACAGAAATTAAAGTCAATTTCATCAATACTATTAGCCCATCTTAGATCAGAATACAAGAAGTAGAATGAAACTACATTGCAAACAGATCTCTGCTGATAAGAAACAAACAGGGTACTCTGCTGCAAATGTAATTTAATAATTAGAGCTATTTTACAGACTCTTATAAATAAGACAGAAAGTCTGAGCCAAACAGTGAGCTAAAAAAGGAAGACTAAATATGTTACTCTCATCAAACATTTCAAACCTAATATAAATGTATGATTAATACAGGATACATGTTTAATAAGCGATTTAAAATCTGCTGATAGACAACATTTCTCAAAATATTTTCAGTTTAACCAAAGAAGAACTGCTATAAAGGACTGTGCATATTTTCTTATCTTAACACTCCACATTCACTATTCACGGGAGGAGGGGATCTTAAGAATCCAAACAGTATGTGCTATACAGGTAAGTCTTAGCAAGAGAAGGATAGCAAAAAAATAATCAAAAAATCAACTCTTTCTAAAAATAATATTCATCTTAGACTGAAGGGCAAAAGATTCAAAATTAACAGGCACATGGTAAGAGCAGAAAAGGGAAGGGAAGGTAACATTGCTATGCTGAAAATCAGTCATTTTAATTTTATTTAAAATAAAATCTTTAAACTAGAATCTAAATTATTTAAATTCTAAATCAAAGTAAAAGAGCAAAAACATTGTTTTAAACACTAGGCAAAAAGTTTAAAATACTACAAAAGAGAGAAAAACTTTTTCTTTAAAATAAATGATTCCTGTTTACCGAGTATCTCACTAGATCGTCCAATGAACAGCATGTACAACAGTTTACCGAGCTGAACTACCAAAAACGTACTATTGCAAACAAGTTTACTCACGGTCATCACAACAAAACTTACTCTTTTTTCACATGAGAAAAGATGTATACCACTTCTCTTCACAGGACTTCTGATTTTGCTACAGCCACTAATTTCTGTCTAATCAATTCATATCTTTTAAATATTTGACAAAAATGAAGAGATGTAAAATAATTCTTAGTCCAATTCTAAAATTTACCATTTTCTTCTCCTGTTGTTTTTCGTTTATCTTCAGGTGAAACGTGGACTAGCTGCAGAATGAGAGGTCTCCGGGTGACAATACCAGTGCCTCTGGGAAGCAGGTCCCTCCCCACTAGGCTTTCTAGCACTGAGCTCTTTCCACTGCTCTGAAAACAGAATATACAAGAGCAAAATGAGTTTCTTAACAGAGTTTTTGTAACTTAATAAGACTACACTAACGAAGCAGCAAAGAAACTTCAAAGAAAAAATTATTGCAGACTTTTTATATTTTCTATCTTGTATCTTTAGTTCTTTAAAATAAAATCCAAAAAGAGAGAAGATAAAGGCCCACTTCCCCATTATTTCCCTACCTTTTTTGATACTCTCTCAGCCAGATTTTCAAAATCTATTTAATACTGGTATACATAAATTATGCCTATAAGATGTAGACATTTTACTTTAAATGAGGTAGTACTATATGTATTTTTCTCTAATTTGCTTTTATTTTTAATGTAACAATCAGGGATATCATTCCATATCAATGTATTAACTTCTGTGTTTAACACTTAAATAATATACCACCCCATGTAAAACCAGACCCCGAGTGATAGACATTTAAACAGTTTTTGCTATTGTTAAGCAATGCTGCAATGAACATGCTTTGTACATATAACTTTATTTATCCTATTACCTCATTAGGTTTAGTTCATTAAATGAAATTGCTGTGATTAAAGAGCATATACGTTTTAAGCATTCACAAATACTGCCAGACTGCACACCACAACATGGCAGGCACCAAGCTACACCTCCCGTTCACTTTGCTGCATCCCCCTCAGCATTAGGCATTATCATCACTCTTGTCAAGCTGCTACTTCAATAGATGAACACTGACAACTCATTTAAATTTGCGTTCCTTATTATTCAAGACAGGCATCATTTTGTTTAAGGGCTTTCTACATTTTTCCTTCAGTGATTTGCTTGTTCAAATGCTGCCATTTTATATGTTCCTTATTAGTTTATAAAGCTCTTTATCCATATCAATATTTCATTTTTTATTGTTTTGAATATTTTCCAACTTTTTATTTTGAAAATTTCAAAGCCACAAAACAGTTGCAAAAATATTAACAGTGAATACCAGAGAGCTTAACAAAGATACACCAATTATTAACATTTTGACAGATTTGCTTTATCTCTTCTTACACACACACACACACACTTGTTTTTTTGCTGTCCCATGTGAGAGTTATATATATCATAACACTTCATCCCTAAATATTGTGGTATATCTCTAAGAACAAGGGCATTCTTCTACATAATCACAATCACACTCAGGAAATTTAACATAGATACAATATACTAAAATAAACAGTAGATAAGCAAATACTATATAAACCCTTGGTCTCTATTATACATTTTAAATGTTTATAAATTCCTGTTTTTCTTGACTTTGTAATTACTATATGTTTCTGTACAGAATATTTTTTCCATATTGTTATTTCTTAGTAGTCAAAACTAGTACATCTTTTAATTTCCTGTTTTCTCCAATGTAAAAACCCTAAACTCATCTGTTGTATCAAACAAGGTCTACAGCAAGCAGATGGCCCACTCGAGTTAGGTTACTTAAGAAGGGTTTATTTACAAGCAGACTTTTTTTTTAATTTGCAAAGCTACAGATGAGGCTTAGAGGAGTCACAAGGGACAGTTCAGTAACAACAGAGAAGCTCTTAGAACCCACAGGCCCTGAAGGAAGGACTAGGTCTTTCAGAAGAGGGAGAGCCAGCCCAAGGCACCCAGGGAATGAGCCAGGGGAATTAATACCCAGACTTTAATCTCCTCCTTTTTCCAATTCCTGCCACAGTTCCCCACTTCCAGATCCAATCAGAAGCCAGAGGACAGAGAGGCCCATTCATATTGTCCAGAAAGGTCCCTCATGATAGAGAATAGGAATGTTGAGTGAATATGGAAGGTCCAATTGAAGATTATGTGGCACATCCAGTGTTGCTAGGTTTTGGTGTCCAGGTTTATCCCTCTCATTAAGTAAAATGGGGTGTTTTCCATCATTTCTTTTCTGTACTCTGAAATAGTTTAAACAACATGGAAATTTACTGTTCTTTATGTGTTTGATAAAAACTGTCCATAAAAAAATTCACTCAGGGGGCCAGCCCCTTGGGCTAGTGGTTAAGTTGAGCATGCTCCGCTTCAGCGGCCTGGGTTCAGCTCACAGGCGTGGACCTACACTGCCTGTCAGCAGCCATGCTGTGATGATGACCCACAGAGAAAATAGAAGAAAAGTGACACAGATGTTAGCTCAGGGGAAATGTTCCTCAGGGGGAAAAAAAAATCATCCAATTCTCCTCAATTTTGAAATTTATAGGCATAATTACTTATAATATTCTTAGACATTTTCATTTTCCTTATTTGTAATATTTTGTCTTTACGTATTTTTTCTAACCAAATTTTCCAATTGACTATTTAATTGATCTTATGGGTCAAATCTGTATTTTATTTGGTTTCCTTTTTTTTTTTTTTAAAGATTAGCACTGAGCTAACAAATGTTGCCAATCTTTTTTTTTTCCTGCTTTTTCTCCCCAAATTCCCCCAGTACATAGTTGTGTACTTTAGTTGTGGGTCCCGCTAGCTATGGCATATGGGACGCCGCCTCAGCATGGCCTGATGAGTGGTGCCATGTCTGCACCCAGGATCCAAACAGCAAAACCCTGGGCCACCAAGGCAGAGCGCACGAACTTAACCACTCAGCCATGGGGCTGGCCCCTGATTTCATTTTGTAATTTTTTTAACACTGTTAATTTCTTCTACCTGGTGTTTTTTTCTGGGGAAGAGGGGTTATTTATCTATTTTTCCTTTTAAAAACTCCTGAATTAAATGTTTAACTTATTTCTCTCAGTTATCAACACTTGCCCTGCTCACCCTACACAAACACATACATCCCCCAATCTACGTTACCTCTATCTTCTTTCTTCTACAACAAGAATCAAGATTCTCAAGGACACACTTCATGACAGAATTAGAATAACACAACTCATTTGCTTTTTATTTCACATTACACAGTCTCCAGATAATACCAATACTATCACCACCAATATGATTACCAAAAATAGTTTTTAAAATGTTTTGCATATGATCCCTCCATTCTCCTTCCCACCCTTTATAGACCATACTTTCTCCTTCTTTATCCCCCACTTAGTCTTGGTTCTGCAACTATGTGTGTAATGCTAACCATCAGTCTTTATATTACTGTCTCTATAGTCATATTGATTCTCTGAAGCTTTTTCTATAGCAGATTCCTCAGGAAGGACTAATGGGAACAATATTCTTCAAGTTCTAGCATACAGATAATAGTGTGTGACTTCTGTACTTGAAAATCAGTTTGGTTATATATAAAATCTTGGGCTCAAACTTTCTTAAGTATCTTAAATATGGAATTCCATAATAAATTATGTCTTCTCTCATAACAAGAATGTCTTCTCTTATAAGTTGTTACTGTTGAAAAGTGTACTAATAATCTGGTTTTCCTTACCTTATAAGAGACTTTGTGACTTTTGCTGCATGTCTGAAGGATTTTAATTTTTCCTTTAAAGTCCAATAATTTTACTAGACCACATCTCAGTATTGGTTTCTCTCTGCCAGTGTTCTCAGATATTTGCTGTGCTCTTTCAAGATGGAGTCTCAAATCTGTTTTTAACTCAGTTAAACTGTAATTTTTAGTATCTGCTCTGTTCCCTTGCTATTGGTTTTACTTCACTGGGGACTCCTATTATACATATGCTGGATCTTGTTTGCCTGTCTTCAATATCAATTTCTATCAAATTCTCTTTACCCCTCTTTCTTATCCTCTTTATTTTTAACGTCTTTTTCCTTTTCAACATCCTTCTCTCTTAACGTATTATCTGTTATGCTCACTTGCTATTGTGCTTTTTCTCATTTGTCTTCCAAAATGTTTTCCTTCATTTCCAATACTTTACTAAGTTTTACCACCTAGTTTTTCTTTTTCTTATGCAAACTTATTTTTTTGAAATGGCTTGTACTGATTACAATGTCTTTTGTCTTACCTTTTGTCTTAATATCTAATGGTTTTCATCTATTTTACGGACACATCCTTCTGGTGTGCTTTCACTGTCTTTAGAAAGGATGCTATTCTGAGGCTCATTTTCTTTAAAAACTTTTATGAGATTTCACAATCATTTCATACTGCTGATATTTAAATTAAATTCATTTTCCTGAACTTTTAGAAGGAGGCTTGGCATAGAATAGCTATTCTAACCTCATACTCTGAGACTCCCTCTTGTTGCTTTCATATAGTGTTCAAAAACATAGTTGTTTCCTGAGATATCTTGGCTTGGTCCTGGAAGGGAGCTTTGGTGGTTAGTTTTAGAAGTTTCATGAATGCGCTCCGGTCCCTTAAGACTTTACAACAGACCTCTTTCACTCACCCATTATCAGTGTGTGCAAAACCCCTCCCAGTTTCAGCTGGTGTTCTTAAAATGGCCCTCCAAGCTTTCCAGTGATTGCCTTTTGGCTATTTTTCGATTCTCAGATTCAATTGATGTTCCACTGCTTCCTTCTTCTTCCTACATAGATAATAATACACAGGTCTTGGAGCTGTTGGTGGTTTGTCCCCAACCTACTGGTATTTAACAGTTTGTGGAGAAACATGGTCAACTAATTTTCTTGTAAACACTGTTCATGGGTTTTGGTTTTCCTATGCTATTTGTTCTGTTTTTATGGGAAAGTATTCTAGCACCACTGTCATGTTCATAGACATGGGAAACCTAACCCATTCAGAAATACTGACATTAATGTTTAGTCTTATGTAAGTTTTTTTTAATATCATTCAGTCATAAAAAAGAATAAAGTACTGATACATGCTACAACATGGATGAACCTCAAAAACATTATATTTCACTTAGGTAAAAGAAGTCAGTCACAATAGAGCACACATATTATTTGATCCCATTTATATGAAATGCAGGAAGGCAAATCCAGAAAGCCAAGAAAGTAGATTAAGTGGCAGTCTAGTGCTGGGGCACAGAGAGGAGTGAAGAGTGATTGCTAATGGATACGAAGTTCCTTTTTGGGATAATGAAATATTCTAAAATTAGATTATGGTGATGGTTGCACAACTCTATCTATCATTAGTGTCGTCAAGTCAATTCTGACTCCTAGCAACCTTGTATATAGCAGAGCAGAACTCTGCTCTGTCTTTCTGTGCCATCCCCTCATCTTCTGGCACTACATCAGACAACACTCCGTAGCTACTCATAGAGTTTTCAAGGCCAGTTTTTTCAGAAGTGGGTGGCCAGGTCCTTCTTCCCAGTCTGTCTTAGTCTGGAAGCTCTGCTGAAACCTGTCCACCATGGGTGACCCTGCTGGTATTTAAAATACTGAGAACATAGCTTTCAGCATCACAGCAATAGGTAGCTGCCACAGCATGAGAGCCAAGAGACAGGTGGTGTCGTTCTCTGACCAAGAAACGAACCTGGGCCATGGTGCTCAGAGCACCAAATCTTAACCACTAGACCATCAGGTCTGGCTGCACAACTCTATAGACATGCTAAAAACATTGAATTATACATTTCAAATGGGTGAGCTTTATAGTATATAAATGACATCTCAATAAAGCTGTTAAAAAAACAAAGGAGAAAACAAATTCCAGATGAATTATAAATAAATATGAAAAAGCATAACTATAAATTAGAGAACAAAAGAATACTTTCATGACTTTGAGATAAGGAATTACTATTTTATACACAAAATGTACAAACTAGAGAAGAAAAGATTGATAATTCAACTATGGAGAAATTAAAATTTCTTTTACTCACACAAAAAAGTTATGGCAAAATATTTGTGATCCATATAACTGACAAAGAATTAGTAACCAAAATGTATAAATAACTCCTACAAATCAATAAGAAAAAGATGAATAACCTAATAGAAAATAACGTGCAGAGATATGAATAGAAACTCACAAAAACAGAACCACAAAGTGCCAAGGAATAAGTTAAGATGCTCATACTCATTAGTAATCAGGGAGATGCAATAAAAACCACAATGAGATACGACAAAAAAAGTAACAATATTAAGTACAGGTATAAATAAATAAGTAAATAAACTTCACTCTGTTGGTGGGAATGTAAATGGTTACCACCATTCTGAAGAGCAAGCAACAATATCAAGTAAAAATGAAAATAAATCTCCCCTACAGTCTGGTAATTCTACTTCTTGACACCTTAGAAAAATTCTCAAATGCGTACAGTGAGGCATGTCTAGGAATGTTCCTAGTACTGCTGTTTACTAAAACTGCTACAGCAAACAATGGGAAACACTCAAATGTTCCTCAAGAAGAAGAAAAATTTTGATATATTCATATAATGGATATATAGCACTTAAGTGACCAAATTAGGAATATATATGTGTATGTATGAGTAAATCTCATGTATGATTGTGTAAAAAACAGTTACAAAGGATTATATACTGTTTGACACCACTTACTCCAGGTTTGAACCATGTAAAACAATACATATTGCTTAAGTTATCTACATATGTACTATACGTATAACAAAGTGATAAACACCAAATTCAGGAAAACAATTATCTCTATCTGGGAAGGAGGGAAATTCAACTGGGTAGTTAATGTTTTATTTCTTAAACTGAGAGGTAGACACAATGGTGTTCATAATATTATTCTTTACACCTTTTTGACACTTTCGATATTTCAAAATAATTTTTTAATGCCTTGAATGTGGTATAGGATCTCATATTGAAGAGGCAATTAAAGAGGTTACAACAGTTCCCCCTCCCTCCCATACCCTAAACAGACACTTGATACAGCCACACAGCTTGGATATGGGTTACAGACCATTTCCTGTGTCCACCGTGCCCTTCTGTACAAACGATCTATACTAGCTTAACTGGAAAGCTCAAAGTACTATAATTGAGCTAAAACAGAGTTGGAAGCAATTCAGGTAACATTTCGATTTTATTTCACGATATCTTGAATAGAAAATGGACAGGCAATGAAACTTTTTTCTCTTCTCTCTTGTCCAGTTATTTATGTTTCACTGCATTTAAAGAGTGTTTACAGTATAGACAGAGAATTTTATAATCACAATTAATTTCCCGAGGAACTCTAAATTTTAAACATTTCTCCATGTCGTCTAACACCTGCTGTTGCAGACTGGAGGTCTAGTGCCAGTCTGATTCTCTTTCCCTTTCAGCAAACCTGTTTTTCCCTCCCTCCTTCTATTTTGACACTTGGAGAATTCTGGGGTTTTTGTTTTGATTTCAGAAATTTAATCAGGGCATGTCAATTCTTTCAATATTTGTGCCCAGCAACTGAAATGTGAAGACGACTACTTTGGCCCCGGGGAACTTCTACCTATCACCTGTTTGATTATTCTTTGTCATCTGGTCCAACTACTCTTTCCCAGTCCACTAAGAGAAGGATTTTGGCTCTCCCAGCTCTCACCACCAAGTCTCTTATCTCTAATAAATTTCCCAATGTATGTTTTGGATCTGCCTTTTAGGAGAATTCCTCAAGCTGTTTTTCTATTTAATAAATTAGCCTTTCAGCAATTTCAGGGGCTATTCTTCCCAATCATCCAAAACATGCCATTTTGTGCTTCCTCCTTAAATGAGATATTTCACAAACAATATATTTTAAAGTTCTCTCCTGCATTCTTTATTAACTTCATTTTGTTACCCTGATTATCTACCTTGGTCTCTTCCTTTATGGCTACTGGTTTTCAGTTACTTGTTCTTTTTTTTTTTGGTGAGGAAGACTGGCCCTGAGATAAAAAGATGCAAAGTGTGGCATCAAAAACATAAAACGGGGGGGATAAAAATGTAGAACTTTAGAATACATTCAAGTTGATGTTGTTATCAACTTAAAAGACTGTTATATATACATATATATAGGTTGTTTTATGTAAGCCTCATGGTAACCACAAAGCAAAAACCTATAGTACTAACATAGAAGATAAAGAAAAGGAATCTAAACATAGCACCACAGAAAATCATCAAATCACAACAGAAGAGAGCAAGAGAGGAAGAAACAAAGGAATTATAAAACAGTCAGAAAACAATTAACAAATGACAGTAAGTCCATACCTAACAATAATTACATTAAATGTAAATGGACAAAATTTTCCAATCAAAAGACTAGAGTGGCTGAACAGATTAAAAAAACAAGACCCACCTACATGCTGTCTACAAGAAACTAACTTCAGATGTAAGGACATACACAGACTGAAAGTAAAGGGCTGGAAAAAGATATTCCACACAAATGAAAACCAAAAGTAAGCTGGGATAGCTATACCTATATCAGACAAAAATAGACTTTAACACAAAGACTGTATTAAGAGACAAAGAATGCCTTTATATAATAATAAAAGAGTCAGTCCAACAGGAGGATATAACATTTCTAAATATGTATGCACCCAATGTAGAAACACTAAACATATAAAGTAAATATTAACGGACCTAAAGGGAGAAGTAGACAACAATATAATAATAGAAGGGGCCTTTAATACCCCACTGTCATCAATGGATAGATCACCCAGACAGAAAACCAATAAAGAAACCTTGGCCTTAAATGACATGTCAGACCAGATGGACTTATCAGACATATACAGAACATTCCACCCAAAAGCAACAGAATACACATTCTTCTCAAGCACACATGGAACATTCTTCAGGATATATCATATGTTAGGCCACAAAACAAGTCTTAATAAATTTAAGAACACTGAAATAATATCAGGCATCTTTTCCAACTACAATAGTATGAAACTAGAAATTAATTACAAGAAGAAACTACAAAATTCGCAAATATGTGAAGATTAAACAAGCTACTGAAAACCACAGAATGAAAGAAAAAATCAAAAAGTATCTTGAGAAAAATGAAAATGGGAATACAACATACCAAAACTTATGTGATGCAGCAAAAGCATTTCTAAGAGGCAAGTTCATAGCAATAAATGTCCATATTAACCAACAAGAAAGATCTCAAATAAACAAGCTAACTTTACACCTCATGGAATTAGACAAAGAAAAACAAAGCCCAAAGCTAAAAGTAAGGGAACAAAATATCAAAGATCAGAGTGTATATAAATGAAATAGACACTAAAAAGACAATAGAAAAAAATCAATTAAACTAAGAGCTGGTTTTTTGAAAAGATTAACAAAATAGACAAACCTTTAGCTAGACTTGCCAAGAAAAAAAAAAGCACTCAAATAAATCAGAAATAAAAGAAGAAATATTACAACTGATACCACGGAAATACAAAAGATCATGAGACTACTATGAACAACTATACACCAATTGGACAGTCTAGAAGAAATGGATAAATTGCTAGAAACACACAACCAAGACTGAATCATGAAGAAATAGAAAATCTGAACAAACCGATTACTAGTAAGGAGATTGAGTCAGTAATCAAAAACCTCCCAAACAAACAAAAATCCAGGATCAGATGGCTTCAATGGTGAATTCTACCAAAAATTAAAGAAGAATTAATACCAATCCTTCTCAAACTTTTCTGAACTCACTTTACAATGCCGGCATTACTCTGATACCAAAACCAGACAAGGAAAATTAGAGGCCAATATCCCTCATGAATGTAGACAAAAAAGTCCTCAACAAAATACTAGCAAAGTGAATTCAACAATACATTAAAAGGATCATATACCATATAAGAAGCCCACAGCTAACATCATACTCAATGGTGAAAAGTTGAAAGCTTTTCCTCTAAGATTGAGAACAAGAAAAGGATGCCCACCCTTGCCAATTTTATTCAACATAGTATTGGAAGTCCTAGACAGAGCAATTAGGCAAGGAAAATAAAGGCAACCAAATTGGAAAGGAAGAAGTAAAACTGTCACTATTTGCAGATGACATAATATTATATATAGAAAACCCTGAAGACTCCACCAAGAAACTGTTAGAACTAATCAACGAATTCAGTAAAGTTGCAGAATACAAAATCAATATAAAAAATTGGTTGCATTTCTATGCACTAACAATGAACTATCAGAAAGAGAAATTAAGAAAACAATCTCATGTACAATTGCATCAAAAAGAATAAACTATGCAGGAATAAATTTAACCAAGGAGATGAAAGACCTGTACACTGAAAACTGTAAGACACTGTTGAAAGAAAATGAAGACACAAATAAATGCAAAGATATTCTGTGCTCATGGATTTGAACTAATATCGTTAAAATGTCCATACAATCCAAAGCGATCTACAGAGGCAATGTAATCCCCATCAAAATTTTAATGGCATTTTTCACAGAAATAGAACAAACAGTCCCCAAATCTGTATGAAATCACAAAAGACTCTGAAGAGCCAAAACAATCTTAAAACAGAAGAACAAAGCTGGAGGCATCACGCTTCCTGATTCTAAAGTATATTACAAAGCGATAGTAATCAAAACAGTATGGTATTAGCATAAAAATAGACACACAGATCAATGGAACAGAGTAGAGAAATAAACCTATGCATATATGGTCAATTGATTTACAACAAAGGAGCCAAGAATATACAGTAGGCAAAAGACAGTGTATTCAATAAATGGGGACCAGGCCCCATGGCCAAGTGGTTAAGTTCGCCTGCTCTGCTTCGGGGCCCAGGGTTTCGCTGGTTCACATCCTGGGCACAGACATGGCACCACTCGTCAAGCCATACTTAGGCAGCATCCCACATGCCACAACTAGAAGGACCCACAACTAAAAATACAGAACTATGTACTGGGGAGCTTTGGGGAGAAAAAGGAAAAATAAAATCTTTAAAAAATAAATAAATAGGGGGCCGGCCCCGTGGCCAAGTGGTTAAGTTTGTGCACTCTGCTTCAGCGGCCCAGGATTTCACCGGTTCAAATCCTGGGCACAGACATGGCACTGCCCATCAAGCTATGCTGAGGCAGCATACCACATGCCACAACTAGAAGGACCTGCAACTAAAGATACACAACTGTGTACCAGGAGGATTTGGGAGAAAGAGGAAAAATAAAATCTTTTTAAAAATTAAATAAAAAATAAATAAATAAATGGTGTTGGGAAAACTGGACAGCCACATGCAAAAGAATGAAACTGGACCACTACCTTACACCATACACAAAAATCAACTCAAAATGGATTGAAGACTTGAATGTAAGACCTCAAACCATAAAATTTCTAGAAAAACAAACATAGGCAATAAGCTCCTTGACATCAGCCTTGGTGATGATTTTTTGGATTTGACACCAAAAGCAAAGGCAACAAAACCAAAAATAAATAAGTGGGACTACATCAATAAACAGCTTCTGCACAGCAAAGAAAACCATCAACAAAAGGAAAAGGCAACCTATGGGATGGGAGAAAAGATTTGCAAACTACATATTCAATAAGGGGTTAATATCAAAAGTATAGAAAGACCTCATTCAACCCAATATCAAAAAAACAAACAACCCAATTAAAAAATGGGCAAAGTACCTAAATAGACATTTTTCCAAAGATATACAAATGGCCGATGGGTACATGAAAAGGTACTCAACGTCACTAATCATTAGGAAAATGCTAACCAAAACCACAGTGAGGTACTACCTCACACCCTCATTAGGATAGCTATAATAAAAGAGACAGACAATAACAAGTGTTGGCAAGGATATAGAGAAATTGGAACCCTCATAAATGTATGAGGAATACATTTGGTAGGAATGTAAAATACTACAGCCACTGTGGAAAACAGTCTGGTGGTTCCTCAAAAAGTTAAATGCAGAGTTACCATATGACCCAGCAATTTCACTCCTACATATATACCCAAAAGAACTGAAAACAGGTACTCAAACAAATACTTGTAGACAAATGTTGATAGCAGCACCATTCACAACTGTCAAAAGATAGAAACTCAAATATCCATCAACAGATTAATGATAAACAAAATATGATATGTACACATAATGGAATATTACTCAGCAATTAAAAGGAAAGAAGTACTGATACATGCTACAATGTGAATGAACCACATTATGCTAATGAAAAAAGTCAGACATAAATGGTCACATATTGTAGAATTCCATCTCTATGAAACATACAGAATAGGGAAATCTATAGAGACAGAAGATTAGTGGTTGCCAGGAACTGGGGGACAAGGAATACGAACTGATCGCTTAATAGGTATGGAATTTTCTTGTGGTGTGATGAAAATGTTTTGGACCTAGACAGAGGTAATGGTTGCACAAAACTATGGATGTATAATTCAGGGGCATTTAGTACACTTTAAAATGGCTAATTTATGTTACATAAATTACCTCATTTTTTTTAAGTTTAAAAAAGGAAGTAGCACATGATCTATACAAAGAAATTAGAAAAAAGAAAGGAAAGAGGAAAACATAAGTTTACCTAAGAACATGCACAAGAAAACAAATGAAAACTATGATCAATATTTGGCACCAAATACTAAACTTAATGAAGACATCACCTCTAGAAGCACAAGACAAATGTAGACATATCAAGCAAAAGAGAGCAAGGTTTCAGAAGGAGCTAAAATGTAGATAGCAGTACTGGAGGACGCAGGAGAAGGATATGCGCGCTTTTTTAAAAATAAGGAATTCTAAAATGATTTAGCACTTTCAAAAAAAGACAACATGGGGGCTGGCCCTATGGCTGAGTAGTTGAAGTTCTGCACACTCTGCTTCGGTGGCCCAGGTTCACACGTTCGGACCCTGGGTATGGACCTACTCCACTCATCAGTCATGCTGCGGCAGCATCCTACATACAAAGTAGAGGAAGACTGGCATAGATGTTAGCTCAGGTCTAATATTCCTCAAGCAAAAAAAAAAAGAGTAGTACTGGCAATGGATGTTAGCTCAGGGCAAATCTTCTTCACAAAAAGAAGACAATAACAAGAGATGATGAGGGTGTGCAGAAATCGACACCCTCATACACTGATGGAGGGAATGTGAAGTGGTGCAGCCACTATGGAAAAGTATGCCAGTTCCACAAAAAGTTAAACAAGAGTTACCAAATGACCCAGCAATTCTACTCCTAGGTATATCCCAAGAGAACTGAAAACATATGTTCACACAAAAACCTGTAAATGAAAGTTCACAGCAGCATTATTCATCATGGCCAAAAAGTGGAAACAACCCCAATGTCCATCAACTAATGAATGGATAAACCAACTGTGGCATATCTATATAATGCAATATTATTCAGCCATAAAAAATAAAGTACTAATACATAAGAAAACATGTATGAACCTAAAAAATATCATGCTGAGCAAAAGAAGACAGATACAAAAAGCCACATATTGTATGATTCCATTTACATGAAATGTCCAGAATAGGCAAATCCATAGAGACAGAAAGATTAATCGTTGCCAGGGGCTGGGAGGGAGTGTGAAATGGGGAGTGACTGCTAACGAGCAGTTTCTTTCTGGGGTAATGAAAATGTTCTGGAATTAGAGAGTGGTGATGGTTGCCCAACCTTGTGAATATACTAAAAACCAATGAACTGTACACTTTATAACGGTGAATTTTATGTAATAGGAATTATATTTCAATTTTTTAAATGTTAAATTTTTAAAAAGTTGGTTTGCAAATTAGTCATTAAAAACCCAAGATTCCTTTTCCTTTTTGTGTTTGTCTAAATTATGGAAGGCGGAGTGCTGAAATCACTGAAATATAAGGCAGAGTGAAAAGTACATTACTATCAACACTGAGCCAGATTCTCAGGTTAACCTCATATGCATTGGGATTCCTGTACTGGGGGGAGTTTGGATTACATACCTGAAGGGTTCCTCCTTCCAGTTCTCAATTTAAGAAATACTGATTAAATTCCCCAAGTTGAGTCACAAAAGCTGTTTAAGTGTTATCTCTT
Source organism: Equus asinus (assembly GCF_041296235.1). Classification (NCBI taxonomy): domain Eukaryota; kingdom Metazoa; phylum Chordata; class Mammalia; order Perissodactyla; family Equidae; genus Equus; species Equus asinus. Next base: position 40,839,880 of record NC_091811.1, on the reverse strand, counting down.
TCTCCACCTGCAAAGGACACCATAGTCTAAAAGTATCAACCTTCTCTCTCCCCATTTTCTGTTCTTTCCACACAGACGATCTTAGCTAAAGAGGAAAGCAATTTATTTAGCTAACTCATACAAACTGTGAATGATCAACAGCTGTAAACATGATTCCCTCTCCTCAACTCCTCCAACTCTCTAGGCCCCAAATAAGAATCACTGGAGCAATTTAAGAAATCGAAGTTTAAAACATTTAGGGGTCAGCAAAGGTTGCTAGGGAGTTGATACTTTGGAGCAAAAATGCCATCAAGATCAACATTCTACTGGATGGAGGTATGCCCCTAGATTCAGCTCCCCTGCTCTTTCCAGTTTCACACATTTTAAAATCAAAGACTCACTAATATACTTATCAAATTAGGACCTATGAACCATCTAGATCAGAATCACTAGGTCCCTGGCCCACCCCAGACTTATAGAATCAAAATCTCTGGTGATGGGGTCCAGGAAACTTATTTTCAAAGTGATTCTGATATACACTAAGTTTGAGAATCACTGTTCTAAAAAGTTCAACAAAATGGGACCTGCAGACATTTAAGGTGTAGATAATGTGTAAGATAGAGACAAAACCTGTACTATGAAAACACGATCACTGCCACTGAGAAGTTTACCAGTCAGAATGAAGTACCGAACACTTATGATGTCTGGAACTCACTCACTGTACGCTACTCCATTAAATATGAATGTGAGGCATGTTACACAACCTTAAATGGCAGAGATGACAAAGTAGTGGGGTACGTGTATTCAAATCAAGTAGAAGAGGTTTTTCTTCAACATATTGAGGAAAATATGGAAAAAAAAGACATTGTTTCTATTATTTTTTATTTCTTCTGTACCTGAATAATAAAGGATTGGATTTCAGCTAACAAAGACCTAAATGGAGACAATCTTCATTAAATCAAGTCTAAAAACTGAGTAATTTCAAATATCAACATGCAAATAGGGCATATAACTGTTACTGCTAGGACGGTTTTTGCTAGCACACATTCATGGCTTTCATAAGGGTGAGATCTTTACCTTTCTACACTGCCCCTCCCAATTCTGCCAACAGGTTTCCTCACTGAAATAAACTCTATTTTGTGTAAGAAAAAGCCTTCTTGATTTTAAACTATTTATGCTGACACACTAGAGCCCTGATTCTTTCACTGTTTCAAGCTTAAAAAGCATTGAGAATCCCTTAAAGGTACATGGAAAGTCTCTGGTCCACAGCTAGGAAACGCTTCCACATTACTACCAACGAAGATTTAATTTATATCATCTCTAATTCTATTCACAAAAACATCAGTTTTCATAAAGTTCCAGCTTTTTAAAACATTATTTAGTGACAGTGAGCAATATCCGTTCATTCAAAATATTTATGGGGCACCTGCTACATACCCCAGACTGTTCCAGGGGCTAACAGGAACACAGCAGTCAAGAAAATATGCTCAATAAAACTACTGCTCATCATCATTATGTTGATGATTCAGAGTCACCAATAACTACAAATACCACAATACATGTAAGGCAGGATTGAGCAGAATCTATACCAATCCTACAGCAGAACAAGGAAATTTGCTTCTGAAATAATTTCTATTGCCTTAACTTAAAAAGCAAAGAGGAAAAAAAGTGCAGATGTCTATGGTCTCCAAGATTCCCAATGTCTGGACATACTCTATAGTATTTTGAACATTAAGTTCCCTCTCACAATATTTACACACTACACTTTAATTTTGTAGCAAGATGTAGCAATGCGCCTCATGGAAAACGACGCGGAAACCCCTTTACAACAGAAAAGATCATTAACAAATGACAACACAATATCAATATACTAAGTAATCTCTAAAACGCATTTCCCTGAACTCTAATAAAAGTCCTGCAATTTCTCTTCAACCAAGAGAAGCAGCAGGCAGAGAAAATGAAACATATTCCTCCATCACTCTAGAAATAACACATTTAGTCTTTCAATATTTCTGCATACTAAAAAACTGTATCTGTAAGAAACCCAACATGAAAACACCAGAGAACTTTGATTGCCAATTTAAACGGAAGACAAAAACTACAGCCTACGCAGAAAAATTGGATACTCCTTCCGAACACCCACAACTCCACGTACATGCGGTAGGAGGTTTTTCTTGTTTTTGTGTTTGTTCTTTAACTGCCTCGGCCTTCTCGAAATCTGGAGAGATTACCCTGCAGGAAAACTCTCAGGTGCTACACAGTAGCGGCTTTCTCAGCCCCGACAGCGCGGTTCCGAAACTGACTCCGCAGCCCCGGAGCAAGGCGGGGAGGGAACTGACACGCCCGCCGCCCGGAAACCCACAGAGAAGGGGCCGGCCGGCCCACCACGAGCCCGGCGCGGCCCCGCGTCCCCCAGGTGCCCTTGGAAGCAGCGGCCCGCGAGCGAAGCCGCGCCCGGTCCCCGCGGACTCCAGTTCCGCCCGCGGCCCGTCCCCCACCCCCACCCCGCCCCCGGGACCCGCCAGGCCCGCCGCGCCGGCTCCGCCCCTCCCCGCCCGGCCGGGCCCCATTCCCAGCCCCGGTGCACCGCACCCCAGGGCGGGCAGGCGCGGCAGAGCCCGGGGAGCTCCGGAGCCCCCAGCAGCGCCCTCCTCCCACAGGCCGCAAAGGCCGGCCCCGGAGCGAGCGCTGCCGCAGCCCCGACCAGGCCCGCGCCCCGGCCTGCGCGGACGCCGCCCTGGTCTCTCACCTGCGTTCCCACCACGACGATCTGAGGCAACTGGATGATGTCGGCGCCCACCGTGTTGAAGACGTCCTGCAGCTTGTTGATAACAGGAATTAGCGCCTCCATGACTCGGAAAACACGGGACCCCTGTCCGACCGGCCGCGGCAATGAATGGGGCCGGGGCCCACAGCCCGCCTCCCTCCTCTTCTCCTCCGCCCTCTCCTCGGGAGCCGGCACCCATTGGGCCCCGCCCGCCCGCTACCTGCCCCCTCCCGGCAGGCTATGCGCCAAGAGGGAAGTGGAGAGTAACAACGCCTGCCGGGAGGTGTAGTTCTGGGGCGGAGCAACGCCAGGGCCTACGGCTTCCAGAAGGCTGAGCGGCGAGGGCTAACCCCGAGCTGCGTAGAGGCAGGTGGGTGGGTGCTTGGGGCGGGAGTGTTTCTCCGGCTCTTGTCAGAACACTAGGGAGCCAGGTCCGGAGAGTAGGAGGAAAGAGACACATTTATGCCTGTCCTCGAGGCATAATATGTGTAAAAATGCCAGGTATGAGTATGTGTTAAGTACAGCGGAGTCTCTTGATTATAAGAGATGTCATTTTCTTATGAGGACGCTTTCTCTGGAAGGGCGGGTTGGAAAGGCTGAGAGAATAGCTCATCGCCTCAGACACCCCGCCAGGTGCAAAAGATCCCTAGGCTGATACTAGAGGGGATGGGGTGCTAGGTAGCAAAAATTCAAAACCAGCTCAGGTTAGAACACTCGGGTTCTCCAGAATATTTGTTGAAATGTGTTCAGAAAAAATCTTAACAGTGTCAAGAGTTTTAGAGGGGAAGGGGTGGGCCCTTGTTCTCTCTGTTTTGTATAAATCTTCATTTACTGTGGCCGGATTTCTGGCAAAGTGGAGATCTGATAACTGCCTTACTAGGTTTTTTGCTGAGTGGGCCTGCTATTCTATTCCTAAATGTTGTTTTTCTTTTTAGACAGAGCATATGTCTCTCGCCCAAATATCCAAAGGCTTCCTATCGCAAAGTAAAAAAATAAAAAGGTGACCTTTGAGCAAGGACCTAAAATAGGTAAGGAGAAAGACTCCTTCCCTACTTTATTTTTCTAGATAGTATTTATCTCTGTCTAATGTGCTATATATTGAACTTGGTTACTGTCTCCTGCCGCTTGCTAGATTATCAGCTCTTAGAGGCCGGGGATTTTTGACTGTTTAATTCATTGATGCATCCCTAGCTCCTAGAAAGTGATAAACAAGATAGTCCTAATCTTAGTCCCCTCTGAGTTTACAATCTAACAGATTATGACCCCATTATAAATAAAGGCGTAAAGTGCTATGACTGGGTGTATTATGGAGCACATAATGGGAGCACTTTTTCTATGGGGGAGGGGGAGTGAAAGTTCAAACAAGACCTTCCTAGAAGTTGCTGGATTTAATCTCCATGAAGGCAGGGATCACCTGCAGTAGTGGAAGTTGTGCACTACACAGTGTCAGTGGGTACCATTCACCGGCACAGCCATACACAGTAGCCCTGGGGAATATGCTCAATTTGTTCAGCAGGACACGTGGTAGGTACTCAATAAATATTTTTAAACAAATGAATGAAACGTCATCTCAGCTAAGACCTGAAGGTCCGCTAGTGGTGTTTCGGCATCATCAAGTTATATGAGCATTCCCTTCTCTTTGATTCCTTTTTCAGAAAATTTCGGAGACAAAATTTCAGAACTGCAAAAACAGAGAGCAGACCAAAGACGTTTATTCCAAGTCCTTTTATTTTCTACCCAAGATGATATTGTATGATAGTCAGATGTTACCCACTTTGCTTCTCAGCCCTCTGTTGATGGAGCTTTTCTCTTCTTTTTCTCTGAGCAGTCTGTGTTCCTTCCCTGAAGAGAAGGCCAACAAATGGAGAGGGTGGGCTCATGGTATAGCTCCGTGGGCAGAACCAGTAACTGCTTCATAGGGACAGGGTGCCCTGGGGCAAAAATGATGCAACTACAACTATTTTTTCCTTATTTGGGGCGCCAATAGACATATTCTTTTCCTATTTGCTAATGGTAAAATTTAAAAAGCAAGCATACATGTGTTCCAGAAAGAGAAATGTCATGAATTTTGCATGGCATTATATATTTCCATTTAAATTATAAAATGTCTGTTAGAATGGAACACACAGAGCCTGGTGTTAACATGCTTCAGGAACGATAGTGGCTACTTTTTAATTCTATCTTTTTTTAGAAGGAAGAATAATTAAATGGCCAATGGTTAAAAGTCCTCGTATCACCCCACCACCACCACCAGTTAGGTTTAAACAGAATAGTCCAGTACCTGTCTGGACGCTAGAGCATCGAGTTCATCAGACACAGAAGAAAAGAAAATTGTCTGAGGCTGCAGATACAGGAAGTGCTGAGGCCTTGAAAACGCGTGGCTCTAATGTGATAACGTTTTTTTTTTAACACAGGCAGGATACTCTATGTGCAGTGTATTTCACTGGAAGCAAACCAATGTGGGTTTTCACATTTTAAGTTCACAACACTCTTGCTTATGGGAAAGCCACTTAGCCAATAAGTATGTCTTTCCTCATCGAAAGTCGGATAAAGTCTTTCTCAGTGGGTTGCTATGAAATCACATTAAGCCATTAACTGGTGCTGTCTCCAAAGGCTTTTTTTTTTTTTTTAAAGATTTTTTTTTTTTCCGTTTTCTCCCCAAAGCCCCCCAGTACATAGTTATATATTCTTCGTTGTGGGTCCTTCTAGTTGTGGCATGTGGGACGCTGCCTCAGCATGGCTTGACGAGCAGTGCCATGTCCGCGCCCAGGATTCGAACCAACGAAACACTGGGCCGCCTGCAGTGGAGCGCGCGAACTTAACCACTCGGCCACGGGGCCAGCCCCTCCAAAGGCTTTTTTAAGAACTCTTCTCCTTCAGCCATCCCACTCTCACTGTAAGTTTGTGATTAATAATCTAGGCAGGACAGTTTGGCTAAAAGTCACAGAAATTGGGGCCCAGCCCCGTGGCCGAGTGGTTAAGTTCGTGCGCTCCACTTCCTTGGCCCAGGGTTTTGCTGGTTCGGATCCTGGGTGCGGATGTGGCACTGCTCATCAGGCCATGCTGAGGCAGTGTCCCACATGTCACAACTAGAAGGACCAACAGCTAAAATATACAACTATGTACTGGGGGGATTTGGGGAGAAAAAGCAGAAAAAAAAGAAGATTGGCAACTGTTATTAACTCAGGTGCCAATCTTAAAAAAGAAAGTCACAGAAATTTAGTCAAGCTAACTGGCTCAAAAAGAGGAGTCAGTTACTTGTAACCAAAGGGCTAGCATGACCTTGGTCTCAAAAATACCTGGAACCAGGGACTCGGGCAGCATCAGAATTCTCTCTACCTCTTATCTCTGCTTCCCTCTGCATCATCTACTTCATTGTCTCAAACCAAGTTACTCTTGTGGATGAGATGAGCCCTGTGGAGGCCATAAGGGATCTCATTGTAAGCTGCCTCCAGGCAGATGAGGTTGAGTGAATCTGGGGAGGAACTGAAACTGTGTTTCCACCCTGTTTCCCTGGTATATGAGTTTCCTATTGCTCCCTTAACAAATTACTACAAACTTAGTGGCTTAAAACAACAAAAATGTTTTATCTTACAGCACTGTAGGTCAGAAGTCCAACTCAGGTCTCACTGGGCTAAAATCAAGGTATCACCAGGGCGGCATTTCTTTCTGGAGCCTCCGCAGAAGAGTCCATCTCCTTGCCTTTTCCACATTTGAGACCACCCACATTCCTAGCTCTTGACCCCCTTCCAACATCTTCAAAGCTAGCAATGTCACATCTCTTCAATCCTTCTTGTGTCATCCCATCACTTTCTGACCACATCCAGGGAGGGTTCTCTGCTTTTAAGAACCCATCATTAGATTGGCCTACCTGGATAACCCAGGACGCTCTCCCCATCACAAAGTCCATACCTTGACTCAGGTCTCCAACGTCCCTTTTGCCATATAAAGTTCTCAGGTTCCGGGGTTTAGGGCATGGATGTGTCTGAGGGACCATTATTCTGCCTACCACAGCAGGTTAAGGTGACTGGTCTGGGGATGGACCTGACCCAAGCAGGAGCTTTTAGAGGCCTTCCCTGAGAATTTTTTAACTTGAATTAACCAGAGAATTTTCTGCCTCTGGTTATGGAACTATAAGGATGTGATTCTTTGTCTCCAGAGATCATGTTTCCTACCACAGGGAATAAATTGGCTTTGGAGAATAAAATAGACTCCTTTTTCACTGTAAAAAAAAAAAAAAAACTTCCCAAATCCAACAATTGCCCTATACTTCTAAATGTACATATGTAGCACATAATCTAGCAATTCAAATCCCCATAGTTTATTTCTTCTTCTTTTCTCTGTTGCCCTTTTCACACAATATTATTAAACTATTATTTATTGAGTACTTCCTGTCTGTAAGGCACTGTGCTGAGCATTTTACAATTGCCTCTTGGGAAGGGTTTACAGATTTGGAAACTGAGGCCCCAGGGCTTTAAGTAGAGTGATAGATTTACATAGCTAGTATGTGGCAAAGCTGGGATCTAACAGACTATTTGGCAAACTCTTAACCTCTACACGTACTGCCACATTTCTTCATTCGTTCTCTCATTTACTCAACACATATTTATCAAGTACCTATTAGGCATGTGGATCTTAGGCAGGCATTATATTTACCTAAGGGAGGGAGAAAGAACTGTGACATGACAGTAACATGCCCTTCCCCCTTAGCCAATAGTGAGCTCCCTGACGGCAGAAGTGGTGTCTTATTTAGCTAGTGGTCTCCACCACCTAGTATGATGCTTGTTCCATAGTACCACTCTAGTGGACTTAGGGTTTCCTTTTCTTTTATTTGGAAAGTCTGGAATAGCAAGGATTTAAGCAGCTCTGAATTGGTCCAATTGCAACCAGGATTTGCAATCAAACCCAGCCAAAACATGTGATGCTGGCCTGGCATACGACTCCTGATCAGAATAGCTGCCAAATTACTGTATGGCTGGCTTCATTCTAACTTAAAGTCCCTAATGAGAGAAAGTTTATTTTGAATTAAATTAATAACTGGAAATTATTTTAATAATTCTTGCAAAAGATCATTCAGACTACTTTTTAATAACGTAAGTGTCCAATATCATTTTATGCCAACTTTTTTTTTTTAAAGATTGGCACCTGAGATAACAACTGTTGCCAATCTTTTTGTTTTTTCTGCTTTATCTCCCCAACCCCCGCCCCCGTACATAGTTGTATATCTTAGTTGTGGGTCCTTCTAGTTGTGGCATGTGGGACGCCACCTCAACGTGACCTCACGAGCAGTGCCATGTCGGCGCCCAGGATCCGAACCCTGGGCCGCCGCAGCGGAGCTCGCAAACTTAACCACTCGGCCACAGGGTCGGCCCCTATGCCAACGTTTTGATCATCAATCATAGCCAAGCTGCCATTATACATGCCTTGAAAGCATAGCGGAGCATGCAGATCTAACGTTAATATAGAATATACAACTCTGATCGGGTCGCCTCTTGTTATATTTTAGAAACTGCCTGTATTTTGCAAAGACAATAAAGTAAACAGCTTTAATCAATTTGCACTACTCCCTAGGCCTCAAGCTTAACACATACTTTGTTAGCAGGTGTAGGAAATTGTCAGCAGATGGTGGAATCCATCAGGTGGTTCAGAAGCCAACAATTGAATCTGGTGAGATACTGACAACCCATTAGAGGGCAGTGTGACAACACAATTAAGAGTAGTAGAGGCATCTCATCTCCCTAGACTATTTTCTTCCCTTTGCTCCACATCCAGACACCAATGGAACTTAGCCTTTCTTTTAATCCTCCCACCCTCAAAACATGCGGCATATGTTGCTGACTATTTGAGATAATGGAGTGATTTTACATCACAGTAATGCCAACAACCGGAAATTGCATGTTAGACATCCGTGTTCTTAAACTACTTCACCTGCCCTGTCTCTGGAACTTTCTCATTAGCCTCTTTTCTTTACCACTGTATTCCAGGTTCCTAAAATGTTATTTGGCATTCTTAGAAGCTCCTAAGATCTCCTTTTTCCTCTGTTTTCCAGGCTTCTTTTTTATCTCCCTCACACCAGTTCAATTAGCTCACTCTTTATGGTGAAGAGGAGTTTAGCTTTTTAGCTCTTAGTTACTTTTGCATATCCAACAGCTCTACTAATACCTTGTGATAAACAAAGGGACATCTACCCTGGATTTCTTCCTTTAGCAACCAGGTCTAGTAGAGACTTAGAACATCCTTCCTTTCTAATTCCGCAGCCAGTCGGTCTAACCAGTAGCGGGCAGCATGAGTCAATTTAAGTGGTTTTTTGGGTTTCTGTTTGTTTGTTTTGCTGAGGAAGATTCACCCTGAACTAACATCTGTGGCAGTCTTCCTCTATTTTGTATGTGGGACACCGCCCCACTGTGGCTTCTGAGGACGGGTGTAGGTCCGTGCCCGGAACCAAACCCAGGCCACCAACGCAGAGCGCACCGAACTTAATCACTGGGCCACAGGGCTAGACCCACAATTTAAGTTTTAACAACCAATTTTCTCGAAATGCCATATAGCCGTGAAGGATGGCAAGACTTACACATCAGTGACAGAATTAGTAAAATTGGTGAATAATGCAGTATACCTTAAAGTACTAAGTGCAGCATCTATAACATGTATAAAGGTTTATCCAAAAGTTGACTTTTTGTTTCTTTCTGATGACTTTTATTTATTCTAATTCCTTTTCAGTTACTGAATGTTTGACCAAATGGATGAGTGGATAGATAGATGGATGGATGAATGAATGATTAACTAAGTGTTTTGCATATTAAATATACTTCATCTGGGCTAGTCAGGGACTAACAAGTTATTTTAGAACTACTACAGCAAAAGGAAAAAAGTTCTGAATTAATCATCCTCTTTAGGAAGCCATGACCTTACTCCCAACCCCTGATCTATGAAATAGGAATAATAATATAACTACTAAGGATGTGACGTACCACCAAAACAAAAGAAAGTTTTTAAACAGCATGAATAGTACTGTAAGTTAATGCAAAGGTAGAAAATGATGTACCCCAAAATCCAGACCGTGGTCTTGAATGTGTGCCACTATTCACACCAGTAGCAAAAACAAAAACAAACAAGATTAAAATGAAAACAGAAGAATGGGCATTAAATATTATGTTAAGAACTCAAGATGGCAAAGGTGAACAAAACACATTCATTGGCATTCCTCAAATCTCCTTTCTTCTCATTCCCTCCTCTCAAGAAGAAAACAGGCAAGTAACCAGAATTACTATCATAGAAGTCACCACATTGGAGAGGGACCTAACCTGAGCTTCCTGGATTAAAGGATGAATAGGAGTTGACCAGATAAAAAGGAAGAGAGAGAACTTCCACACCAGGCAGAGGGAGCAGCTTGTACAAAGGTAAAGAGGAAGGAAAGGACGTGATACATTCTGGATGCTTTAAATAGTTTAGTGAGGCTAAGTATAGGGCAAGAGGGTCTGTGAGAGAATGGTGAGGGGCAAGGCTAACAGCTGGTCAGTCAGAGGTGAACTCATGACAGTGAAGAGCTAGAGGTGTATCTTGAAGGTAATGGAGAAAATCGGCAGAGTAGGTAAAGAGACACATGATCTTACGAATTTTGTAAAGATCACCCCCAACCCACTGGATTGGGATGAGGTAAGGGAGAATGGGAAACCAGATAGGGAGTGTTGCAGTAATTCAAGTCAGAGATGATGGTAATGTACACTAGCGTGGTAATAGAGGAGGTGGAGACACCTGGACAAATATAGAATCGATGCAGTCGTCCAGAGAATATAAAGAAGGAAAAAAAACGGCCAAGGGCAGAATGGGTAATAGGAACATTTAAGAGGAGAGAGAGGAAGGATGTTAAAGAAAGAAACCATAAAACTAAAAGGATAAAAGGAAAAATAAAAGAGAGAATGGCGTGTTCAAAATGTCTTTCAACCTCCTTCCTGTGGGCCCTTCTTTGCTTCAGAAGCTGAAAAGCTAAAAACATTTCCCAATTCTTTGCAACTAGTGTCCCAGATATAATTTTAGTCCTATAAAACAGATGCATTCACCCAAAGCTTAAATTTTGAACTAAATTGTCAGAGGATGGAAGAGTTGCATAAGGCATCCATTTTGCTTCTGTAAATCATAGGAGGCATGACGTGGTTCTGGAGTTAATGGTTCTGATGATGCTTTCCTGATTCTCAGAGAGGGGCTGGGGTGAAGAGATCCCGAGAGCCAGCTCCTGATTGTGGTAAATATGAGAGTAACTGTTGGTGACCCAATTTTGTGGCATTGTTCTGGGAGTCATGCACTGCATAATGATGTTTCGGACAAGGACAGACCATATATCCGACAGTGGTCCCATAAGATTAGTACCATATAGCCTAGGTGTGCAGTAGGCTATACCATCAAGGTTTGTGTAAGTACACTCTATGATGTTCCCACAATGATGAAATCGCCTAATGATGCATTTCTCAGAATGTATCCCCATCGTTAAGCAAAGCATGACTGTAATTCCAGGATATCTAGCCTAGAGCCTGTTTTTCTAGTCATTCTAACAGATTCATAAGCACCTAATTCCATGTATTAAATTTCTTTATGCAAAAACTTGATAGATGAATGTATTCATTTCCTAAGACTACTGTAGCAAAGTACCACAAACCAGTTGGTTTAGAACAACAGAAATTTATTCTCTCTTAGTTCCAGAAGCTAGAAGTCCAAAATCAAGATGTCACCAGGATTGGCTCCTTTTGAGGGAGAATCTGTTCCATGCCTCTCTTCTAGCTTTTGGTGACCCCAAGCATTTCTTGGCTTGTGGCAACATACCTGTAATCTCTGCTTCCATCTTCACGTGGTGATCTGCTCCCTGCATGTGTTCATGGCATCTTCCTTCTGTGCATGTCCGTATCTGTGTCCAAATGACTTGCTTTTATAGTGACATCAGTCATGTTGGGTTAAGGCTCACTCTAATGACCTCATTTTAAGAGGAGACAGAAGAGGGATTTTAACTGGAAGGAATTTTAACTTGATTACCTCTGTAAAGACCCTGTTTCCAAATAAGATCATATTCTGAGGTACTAAGGGTTGGGACTTAAACATATCTTTTGGGGGGAACACTGTTCAATCTATAACAAGGAGTATGACAGGAACATTTGGTATTCATTAAATATCCGTATGGTTCTCATATTTCCCAACCTCCTTTGCAGTTTGCTTGGGGCCCTGTGACTAGTTCTGCAATAACTGGGAACAGAGGTAGCATGTGTTTCTTCTGGGCTGGGTCAGTGAAAAGCCTTGTTCAACCCTCTAGCTTCCTTCTCCTGCTTTGGCAAACTTGAAAGCCACATGTTGAGAGAGTAATGTAGCAAGACGGTCAAGCCTCAGTCAGCCTTCGTCCCTGAGTGTCTCCGTGGAATAGAGTCCCCTGCCAAAACATATTAGACATGTAACATGAGCAAGAAATAAATCTTTGTGGTGTAGAGACACTAAGATTTAGAGGTCTCTTGCAGAAGTTGGTGTTAATTATCTTCATTAAGCAGCCTTACCCTGATGGACACATTCTTGGAGAAGTTCCTGTCCTGGGAGTTCAGTTTGTGTCCTGAAGTAGGCTTTTCAAAGCATCTGCTAAAAACAGTGTGCTTCTCTCAGCAAAGAATATCTAAGAATAAGAGTATAAAGAGGAGGATTGGCAATAGTTAGCTCAGTGCTAATCCTCCTCAAAAAAAAAAAAGTATAAAAATCTCTATGTATCTGTGTTAGTCTGCTGAGGCTACCCAAGGCTTATACCTCTGGCCTGTGTACCTGATCCAGAGGTTCACTAAAAGCCACTTTCCCACCCTCACCCCCACCCCGCTTGCCGATTGTGTGTTATAGATCGCACATCTCACTCTCCACGTCCCATGATACAGCGTTAGCATGTTGGTGATATTTAGATTACTTTTATCACACCCAAACTAGGGTATGTCCTCAAGCTAGGAGGTTCTTTGAAGGCTGTTTTTACATTTTTTTTTCCACCTCAAAGAAAGGGTGGAAATGAATTTTAAAAATAATAATGAAGGGTAAAAAGGGGAAGGTAAGTCACCTGAACTCTGTTGACACCTTGTCAAATCCCTTGCCCTGGAAGTAATTACCATTAAGGTTTCTTGTGTGTGCTTTAGGAATTTTCCACACATGTGTAAGTGGGAGTAGCATCATATTGTTTTACAATTCATTTCTTTAAATTTTCACCTACTAGTTTGTAGGCATCTTTCCAAATCAGTGTGTGTAGCATCACCTCATTCTTTTTAACACCTGTAAATGTTGTTTATGATTTGGTTTGTTTTTAAAATAGCACTGGAGGGCTGACCCGGTGGTATAGTGGTTAAGTTTGCGCACTCTGCTTCAGCAGCCCAGGGTTTGCAGGTTTGGATCCCAGGCACGGACCTACACATGGCTCATCAAGCCATGCTGTGGTGGTGTCCCATATACAAAATGGAGGAAGTCTGGCACAGATGTTAGCTCAGTGACAATCTTCCTCAGGCAAAAAGAGGAAAATTGGCAACAGATGTTAGCTCAGGGCCAATCTTCCTCACCAAAAAAAAAAGATCCACTTGTCCACTTTGTAAAGAAGAGAGATGGTAAACAAACAAACAAACAAACAAACAGAAAACCTGCAGTGGTGCCTCAAAAGGCACCCACACTGATAGAACTTGAAAATTATTGTTGGAGTGAGTACCAAGAAATGTTCCTTACCTAATGTAATAATCCATGGATGATGGGGGATGTGTGGCCTTAGATAGGCTACCTATCCTTTCTGAGCTTCAATGTTTCCATCTGCAAAAAAGACAAATGTTTCTTGCCAGAGAGTTGTGGTAGAATTTGATGAGATAATGCATCTACCTGGTAAGGTGGAAATGGTGTTTTGGGGAGGAGTATTCTGTATTCTCTAAAGCATGGGTTTTATAGGCAGACAAAATATGCTTGAATCCAAGTTCTACTTACCAGTTCTAACCTGGGATGAATGATGTAAGCTCTCTGAGCCTCAGTTTGTTCATCTAGAACATACATGAAAGAATAGTGGTGAGATTTAAAACAAAATAATACATATAAAGGGCTTAAAACAGTGTTTTTTTCATAAAATGTGCTCAATAACAGTAGCTATTAGTGTTGTGTGGCCCTTGAAGCCAGATAAACCTGGGCTTAAAATCTACCTTGGCCACTCCTTAGATATATGTCCCTGAGGAGTTCTCTTAAAGTTCTGAGCCTCAGTTTTCTCATCCTACTCTATCAGATTGTGAGGATGAAAGAGATGCTTCATATAGTCCCCCAAACATGGTAGACACAGACGCTTAGCACTGTGTTCAGGTCTTTGAATGGGAACCCACATCAGCTACTTCTCTCTTTCCTTCCTAGCTCTTCACTTCACAGATGAAGTATATTTAAACTCTAGTATAGGTGTGTTGAAGAAAGGTTTTAAAGTCAGAAGCCCTGGTGCCCTTTTGTCATTGTCAAATCTTTGAAAGTCCTTTCTACGGGTTCTGTCTTACCCTACAGCTCTGAAGAAATGAAATGAGGTGTAATGAATAGTGATAAAACACCCTCAGATCAGAACACTAATCGTTTAATTATTTAAGCAAAAAAATGCACAGAGGCCTTCTTTCTTCAAGGCATACATTTTCGCAGAAAATCAGTTTCTGAAGTTATCAGGTAACGACTAACACCGGTTCTATTTCTCCATTGAATTTACAAGTTCAATAGGAACACGAATCATAATGACATGTTGTGGGGGTGAGGAGTGGTTTTTGGGGGCCCCAATTCATAGCCCCCAATCATCCAGTCATCCCCAAGGAATGGCAATGCTGAGGAATATCCTAGGAAAATGTTAAGCTAGAGAAATAGAGATGGCTCTGAAAGACAAAAGTTTAGCAGTCATAGTTCAAGACTATTTAAGGACAGTGATCCTCAAACCTTGCAGGTCACAGATCGTGTTCCCAGTCCACTGGTATTTAGGCTATTCTTGTCTCTCCATGAGTTCCCAGATTTCATAGATGAGATAAGGAGTCACTTTACTCGAGGGACCTTATTGCTGAATACTCACCAACTACAGACTGAGGACAGAGGGACACTACTTGAGGTCCATAAAGCATTCTAGCTAGATGTCATTATCCTTCCATTTGGACCCAAGGGAAATAGCACAAGAAAGGGGACAGACGAAAGGAGGAGAGGGTTGTAGGAAAGTAAAGGCTCTGGAGCAGGGCCTCTCAACTTCAGCACTGCTGAGATTTGGGGCTGGAACATGCTTTGTTATGAGGGCACTGTCTTCTGTACCACAGGATGTGCAGCAGCATCCCTGGCCTCTACTCACTAGATGCCAGTAGCACTATGCCCCTCCCAGTTGTGACACCCAAAACTATCTCCAAACGTTCCTGGAGATGGAGAAGAAAGGAGATAGAAAACCAGGTTGAGTGCTCACACTGCCCTGGAGTGTGAGGAGGCAAAGACTGGGAATACACCCTGGCCACCCCCCAGTTTCCTTTCTCCTTTATAAACGTTTTACTGCTTTAGAAAGGCTTTTTGTGGATCCTTTCATTCCTTTCTCGTTTTCAGCTGGATAGCTCTCTCTGTTTTCATTCTAGTCACCCTGACACAGGCTGAAACTTACCCCAGAGACACTCAGTGAAGCCTTTGGGTTGCTGGGTGGAGAGTAAGAGGGTGTGAGGTCCCAGAGAGCAAGCCAGAGCATTGAGATCGCATCTGAACAGGGCTCATGGCCTAAGTGTAACCCTGAAGACTAATGTTCTTCCCTCACTTTTAACTATCACAGTGGTTCATAAGAATGGGGGTGGGCAGGTAGAGGAAGAGGGGATGAATCAGAATCATTTGTACAGAAAATTATACATCTTTGTCCACCTGCCAGCGCATGCCCCAGGCACAACAAAATTGCAGCAGTGGGCTAGGTATGCATTTTTCAATGCACGTCCCACACGATTCTCAGGTGTTACTTCCTCCCACTCTCTCCTCTCAGTTGAACCACCTGCCTGTGAAGTTTCCAGTGACATCTAACCTCAGTCACAGAGGGAACGTTCAATAGCAAGTTAAAGATGTTCTTTGAAGCATTACTTAAACTAGTGAAAAACGAGGAATAGCAAATTTGATAAATTGTGGTGAAGTATAAATTAAATAATTCATGTAAAGTCCTTAGAATAGTGTCTAGCACATAGCAAGCCCTCAAATGCTGACTATGACTATGTAAAACTGCTTTTGAAGATAAAGTGCTTAGAGTATGATGTTAAATGAAATTAACAAGACCCCAGGCTAGGTATAGTGCATCCCTATTTTATAAAGAGATATCTATAATTTGGGGATCCCAGCTCAAGACTGAGCTGTGGTGCTCTATCCCTTGGATTCAGTTATGACTGGTGAGGTGGACACACTTGCGGAGTTTGCTCTGCTGTTCTTAAGGGAAGGAGAATACAAGGACAGAGTCGAGGGGGCAAAGGCAATTGACAGGACCATAGGGCAGCTGCATGGTTGACTGTTCTTCCCAGCAGAGCTGGATGAAGGGGTGGGCTAGCAGGGGAGCCACTCATGTTGCCATTGTATAAAGGATGCTAAAGTATCAATGAGCTCTAGTCATGATGGAAAAGAGTGCTATGGAGAAAATTGTATATTTACTCCTGTCAGAGTACAGAATGTGCTTTGTCTGTCATAGTTTGAAACCTCCAGGGAGTGCTCTTGAGCAAAAGTAAATGGTCCCTAAACTGCTTTCTAGTGAAACTGGGTCCAACTGATTTCCATCTTTTTATTTTGTGAATAGTAAGTATATACAACTCTCCTGCCAAAACTGAGGAACACAGAGTAGAATAGAAGAGGTTTCCAGCTGCCCCTAGAAGTCCTTCTCTGCCCGTTCCTTCTCTCTTCTAAATAAATGTTAAACAAATATTTAAAGAGTATGAATTTTAAGAGGCACCAAATTATTACTTTACCTGGGAGCCTGTATGTCACATCTGGCCCTGATCCCTGGCCTCTTTCAAGCTTATGTAGAGCAGGGTTATTGGCAGAAGCTGAGGGAATTTTTATTTGGTGTGTTTTGGTTGTTTCTTGGCCAGGAGTCTGTTGAATACTAAGATCTAAGCAGCAGCTGTATAATATAATCTATGTAATTGAGGCTCAGGTGACAAATAGTTATACAAAGTGCGGGAGCTGGGGATTCTCTCTTCTGGGTGGAGCCCAGCTTAACTGCCAGATTAATACCCCGAAGCCAAGAGGAATTTTGGGTCTGCCCTGCTGGCACCACTATTGGCAAGCTATCATGCACAGGTGGCTGACTGCTACCAGGGGCTGGTGGCACATTCTTAGGTGGCATGTCTGTAGTTCCTTAATAATAGTGTGTTTCTTCTTAACTTCTAAATATATTTTTAGACTTCAGAAAAAAATGGGAAATACAGAGAACAAAGGTTAAGATAAAATCACTCAGGATTCCACTGTTTTATTTTTAGACTTTGGACATTGATCTTTACTTTGGCTGCTTGAAGCCTGCTTTTCTGCTCTATTCTTATACAGGTTTCATGGTTTTCTTGCTTTGGTTTCTGAATCCTGAAATGTATAACTTGTCCTATTTACACTTTTTCTATTGCAGTTTGAAAACAATGGAAGCTCAGAGCCTTTGTGGAATTGCATTTTTTTCCAACAAAAATACGTTAGCGAGTGTCACTTATGCAGCCTCTGGTCTCTCTTTGAAAAGCCCAAATGCGTGCAGGAGCTCTGGAAGTTGGAAGGGTCGCAGATTTACTCAGTTTGTTCTTTCTTTCTTTCTTTCTTTTTTTTTTTTTTGAGGAAGATTAGCGCTGAGCTAACATCCGCTGCCAATCCTCCCCTTTTTGCTGAGGAAGACTGGCCCTGAGCTCACATCCGTGCCCATCTTCCTCCACTTTATATGTGGGACGCCTACCACAGCATGGCTTGCCAAGCAGTGCCATGTCCGCACCTGGGATCTGAACCAGCGAACCCCGGGCCGCCCAAGTGAAACATGCCCACTTAACCACTGTGCCACGAGGCCAAACCCCAGTTATTTCTTGTATCTCACACAATTTTTCCTCCCAAAAATCTATTTGCTTTTCTTGGCTCCCTTAAGTAAACCAATCATTAATATATATCAAAACAACACTTTAAATAACCAACACCAGTTCCTTTAGTATATTTGAAACAATGTATAATTTTATAACATTCCAGATATTGCTTTGGTCATATTTCCACTCTAAAACCTCTGGTTAAAATAAGATGCTTCTCCTGTTTTTCTTTCATTTTTTAAATCATACATTAGTTTGGATTACAGTTGACAGGTGTGAGGTCAGAAATTTTCCTTGTGAATGTTGACGTATATGCATTTTGTGACAGTGTGGGTCATATATTTTTAAATATCCAGGTATTTTGTTTACAAAGAACATACTTTCTGATTAGAGGAATGACAAAATACGAGGATAGTGTTGTAGCGTTGTGTGCTCAGGGAAATTTAAAAAGAAACCTACTGTCACAACTGAATGGTCAAAGTAACCCTAGACCTTTAATATTGACACGATCAGCAGTCAGTATATAGGAAGCACTCAATTAATAGTGAAATATTGAATGAATGGTTGAACCAGTGAATGACTCAAGACAAACTATTGTTTTTCCTGGGACAATTTATGAGACAATTTTATTTGTACGGCGATGAAGAAAAGGAAAATCACAATATGTAGGCTTACAAACAATTCAGGAAAATAAAGAACTAGGGTAAACTCCATAGAAACATTAAGTTTTTTTGGAAATACATTTAGACTTACAGAAAAGTTATAAATATACCACAAGAACTCTACTCTTCAGCCAGATTCTCTATTCACATGTTTACTATATTGGCTGTGTCATTCATCTCCCTCTCCCTCCTTTGTCTCTGAGCCATTTGAGGGTAAGTTGCAGACGTGGTGGCTCTTCACTGTCAAAGACTTCAGTCTATGTTTTCTGGAACAATATCCTCTTACTTAATCACTTTGTAATTACTGAAACAGGGAAATCAACAGAAACGATTATCTAATCTACAGATGTTATTAATTTCTCACCAATTGTCTCAATAACATCCTTTATAGTAGAAAAAAATATATTCTGGCCTAGGTCCCATCCAGGATTACAGACACATTGCATTGAGTTGTCATGTCTCTTTAGTCCTTTATTCTGGAAAATTTCCCCAGTCTGTCTTTGTCTTTCATAATCTTAGCTTTTTTTTTTTTTAAAGGTTTTATTTTTCCTTTTTCTCCCAAAGTCCCCTGGTATATAGTTGTGTATTTTTAGTTGTGGGTCCTTCTAGTTGTGGCATGTGGGATGCTGCCTCAGCGTGGCCTGATGAGCAGTGCCATGTCCATGCCCAGGATTCGAACTGGCAAAACCCCGGGCCTCCGAAGCAGAGGGCGCGAACTTAACCACTCGGCCACGGGGCCGGCCCTAATCTTAACATTTTTGAAGAATGTAGACCAGGTATTCTGTAGAATATTCCTCAGCTTGAGTTTATCTGATATTTCCTCATAATTAGATTGAGGTTCTGCACTTTGGCAAGAATACTACAGAAGTAATGTGTGTCCCCAGAGCCTCAGATCGAGGCCCATGATACCAGTCTGCCCTTACTGGTGACGTTAACTTGGTTAAGGGCCTGCCCACCAGGTTTCTCCACTGGAAAGTTACTATTTTTCCTTTTGTTATTAATAAGAATTTTGTGGGGGCAGCTTTGAGACTATGTAGATACTTGGCCTCAAGAATTTTTCACCCACCGGTTATAGGGTCCGTTGATGTTTCTTACCTGAATTAATTTGTTTGTCAAATGCTAATTTTTTAACTTCATCATTCCTTCTACATTTATTTATTTATTTGCATTCCCTTATAGGGAAGAATCTTTTCTTTTTCTCCATTCGTTCATATCGGTTCAGTTTCATGTGTTTCTGTTTCATTCAATGGATTTAAATCCATTACCATCGTTTCTTCCTCTGGCTTTATTGAGATATAATTGACATATAACTACCATCATTTTTTATTTTCACTTTCAACTGTCCCAGATTTTACTAGTAGGAGGCACTTAAGCTGGCTTCTGGATCTTCTGATATGTCCCTATCATTCTTTGGGCACTTTCCCACTTTCTGAAACACAATCTCATACCGAGTCTTATCTTGAATTTTCCCTGCCGCAGCCAGCCCTAGAATCAGTTAGTTTTCCAAGGAGCTCCTGTTCCTTTTAGTGGCAAATGGCACTTAGAAACCAACATAGATATGCTTCCTGCTATTGGGGTGTTATTGCTTCTGGACCCTCCCAGCAGATAGCTAGGAAATGTGTGTACATGTACACATACACACACGTAGGTCTATCTATCTATATGTATCGTATCTATAACTATCTATACCCAGCTAGCTTTCTTTATAAAATCTCAAGTTCATACTGATACCTGTAATTCTAGTCCAGCAACACAGGATCTATTATCATGTTCCCCTTTCCATACTGTAACTGTCTTCTCTGACAGTGAGAAACTTGGCTCCCGTTAACCTTAACATATTACTTATTTGCTCATTTCTAGAACAGAGCAAAGGTAATGTTAGAAATGCTAAGCCGTACCACTGGGAAAAGCAAACCAATGACCTAGAATTCAATATTTGTTTGCAATTCTATTTGTCTTTCTTCTAAGCATATATAGTCAATATACTGTGTCCAAAATTTGCCTTAGTTCTAATTTGTCTCATCAGTGTGGTTATGTTATTCATCTGATATTCTTTTCTATACAGATAGGTTCACTTGTTTGTATTTGTATTCCATTTTTGGGCTTTTTCACCATAGCTGATTTTATGATGTGTGTATGCGTAAAACACTGAGATGGTTCAAAAGTCAAACCCAACAAAAAAGGTATACTCAGAAAAGCATCATGACTTTCTTAGCAAATAATCTTTCTTTATTGAGGGTTCCTTCTCCTATATTTATAACTGTAAGCCTGGATCCTTTGGTTCATTCTGCCTATATTCTGTGCCTGCCTGCTCTCTACTCCCCAAGAGCACACAGACACACAGACACACACACACTCCAGACACACACTGCTGGAGCAGATATTGAAAACCTCCAAGATGATCTTTAGGATGATCTTTAGGTATTTCTTCCACCCTTGGACATGATTCTATATGGAAACAATATTCTTATTTTTTTCACAGTATATTATCTTAGTTCAGTGTATGATAACAATATATATAAGTGATCATCAAAAAATATTGTTTGTTTCTTGTGAAAATATCATAATGGACGATAAGGTTCAATCTTACTGTATAAAAGCATTTTCCCTTACTGAGACAAAGCAACCTGGCTTTGTTTTTACTTAAACGCAGAACCAAAACAACACATGAATCACTTCCTCTATGAGAGTGACTGCAGACTAAGCACTCATTATCCAAAACCTGGGCCAGGTCCACTCTGCAGCCCCACTTCCTCAGGACGTGTGTCTTTCAGTGCCTCTGGCTCCTTCGGAACAGTGACCAGCTGTCTCTAATTTCCTCACAGTGCAGGTGCTGTGGGGATGGTGGTGATAGTGAGTTCAGACTGATTTTTTTTTCTGCTTTTTCTCCCCAAATCCCCACACACATAGTTGTATATTTTAGTTGTGGGTCCTTCTAGTTATGGCACGTGAGACGCCGCCCCAGCGTGGCCTGATGAGCAGTGCTATATCCGTGCCCAGGATCCGAACCGGCAAAACCCTGGGCCGCTGAAGCGGAGTGCAGGAACCCAACCACTCGGCCACGGGGCTGGCCCCCAGACTGATTTTTGAAAAGCAAGAATCCATCATGCAAAGTTTGACTAATATTTTTGCCATTATATTTTGAAGTCCTTGACTACGTTTTAAACAATCAGGAATCTGGCTTTGTTATTAAAACAACTTAGCTATATAAAATGTTGATTTCTTTCCCCCTCAGCCTCTATTCCAAAGGTCTGTACCCATAATAATTTGAAAGTTTGGAAGAAAGGTTCTGGTCATTTTATTCTTTTATATAACCTAGCGTTTTTGTTTTTGTTTTTAAAGATTTTAATTTTACTTTTTCTCCCAAAGCCCCCCAGGTACATAGTTGTGTATTTTTAGTTGTGGGTCCTTCTAGTTGTGGCACGTGGGATGCCGCCTCAGCATGGCTTCATGAGCAGTGCCATGTCCGTACCCAGGATCCGAACCAGCGAAACCCTGGACCACCGAAGCAGAGTGCGTGAACTTAAGCACTTGGCCACGGGGCCAGCCCCTAACCTAGCTTTTATATTCAGTATTAATTGAGTACCCATAATGTGCCAGGCACTGTACTGGGGATTGGGGACATCGGTGACCAAAACAGATAAAAATCCTTACTGTTATGGAGCTTAAATTCTAATAGGTATAGATAGACAATAAAAAATAAACATAAAAATAGCTAATTATTTAGTTTGTTACAAGAACTATGAACTATGGGAAACACAGATGAGATTAAGGAGGAATGGGAGTGCTATGTTGGGAGTGGAGGTAGTTGTAATCTAAGATATCATGATCAAGTGGGACTGTGCTGGTGAGATTTGAGCAAAGGCCTTAAAATGGCAAAGATGTTAATTGTGCAGATCTGGAGAAGGACATTGCAGGAAGAGGGAACAGCAAGTGTATGTGTTATAAGGCTGACCTGTACTTGGCTTGCTTAAGGAAAAGCAGGGAGACATATGGTACAGGGTGCTGGTGGGAGGAGACATATAGGGCCTTGTGAGGCCACTCAAACGACTTTGGCTTTTATTCTGTGTGAAATGAGGAGCCCCTGGAGGGATTGGGGTAGAGAAGCAACATGATCTGATTTGTGTTTTAACAGACTCCTCTGGCTGTGTGTTTGACGACGGGAGAGGTCTGGCTGGAAACCTTGAGACTAATTAGAAAACTATTGCTATGATGTAGGCAAGAGATGATGATGGTTCAGGCCAGAATGGTAGCAGTGAAATTGGTGAGAATCTGATTCCAGATATATTTTGAAGCTAAGCTAGTAGAATTTCCTGATGTACTAAATGTGTAGTCTGAGAAAGAAAGGAGTCAAAGATGAAAACTTTTGGCCTGAGTGACTTGAAAACCAGGGTTGCAGTTAACTGAGGTGGGAAAAATTATGGATGGATTAGGTTTTATGGGGGAAAGATCAGGTGTTCAGTTTTGGACAGGTTAAATTTGAGATGTATACTAGTTATCCAAGTAGAACTGACAATCAGATAAATATTTCTGGTGTGCAGAGGAATACTAAGAGCTGGAGATATAAAACTGGGAGTTAACAGCATGAAATTACAGTCATGTGTCACTTAACGACAGGGATACGTTCTGAGAAATGCATCCTTAGGCAATTTTGTCATTGTGTGAATGTCATAGGGTGTACTTAGGCAAACCTAGATAGTATAGCCTACTACATACCTCGGCTATATGCTATTAATCTTATGGGAGAATTGATGTATACGTGGTCCATTGTTGATGGAAACATCATTATGCGGTGCATGATTGTATATGTGATCACCAGTGGAATGATTGTGGATAAGAAGAGAACCTAGGACATACTTAGCCCTGGGATACCCCTATGGAGCCTGCAAGAAATGTAGAAAACAGCAAAGGAGACTAAGAAAAAGTGCCCAGAAGAATAGAAAGGAAACCAAGAGTTTGGAGACTAGCAAGCCAAGGGAAGAAAGTGAATTAAGCAGGAGGGCATGATCTAGTATGTTAAATCCTACTGATAAGTCAAGATGAGAACTGAATTGACCACTGTACTTGGCAACATGGAAGTCATTGGTAACCTTGATAAGCACAGTTTTAGTTAAATGACGGGGGCAAAAGTCTGACTGGAGTACATTCAGGAAAGAATGGGAAGAGAGGAATTGGAGACAAATAGAGAAAACTCAAGTATTGCTCCAAAAGGGTGGGAAAATGGGGTGGTAGCTGGCAGGGGAAGTGAAGAGGTTTAAGTTGGGAAAAATTATAGCAGGTGTGTTTGCTGATAGAACGATCCAGTGAATGGGGCCGGCCCTGTGGCTGAGTGGTTAAGTTCGTGTGGTCCCCTGCGGCAGCCCAGGGTTTCGCTGGTTTGGATCCTGGGTGCGGACATGGCACCACTCATGAAGCCATACTGAGGTGGTGTCCCACATGCCACAACTAGAATGACCCACAACTAAAAATACACAACTATGTACTGGGAGGCTTTGGGGAGAAAAAGGAAAAATAAAAAAAAAAATCTAAAAAAAAAAAAAGGAAAGATCCAGTGAAGAGGGAAAATTGATATTGTATGAGAAAGGGACAATGGCTGGAGCAATATCCTTAAGAAGCTCATGAGTTGGGGATAAGGTACGGTGCACATTTAGAGGGATCAGATTTAGGTAGGAACATGGAGAGGCAGAAAGAATATGTGGACCCAAGTGCTGGTAGATGGCTAGATGTGGTTGTTGGAGACTGTGGCAGTCCTCTGCCAATTAATTTTCGGAGTAAGGTAGGAAAGGTCATCGGTTGGGACAAGGTTGAGGGAGAAGGTATTGGAGATTTGAGGAGAGAGGAGGTGTGAAATAGTAATCTAGTAATGAATTTAAAGCGAGATCAATGAGTGTCGTTGTTCATTTTGTTCAGCTACATGGGTGTGGGCATGGGGAAGACACAGGTGAGTAAACCAGGTTTTGGTTTTGCCAAGCAAGTAAGATAAAGCTAGAGAGGGACAAGGCAGTTGAGTGAATGCAAAGGTCTGATCGTAGTGATTGAACATGGTACTAACCTGGGTGAGGGAGGACACCAAGAGCTGAGTGACACATTACTTAACCTCTCTAAACCCGTTTCCTTACCTGAAAATCTTGAAGCTCTGTCGGGAGGCTTGAGAGAGATAACGTACGTTTAGAATGCTTAACAAAGGACCGAGCGCGGAGTAAATATGCCATCAGTGTTTCCCAAATGAGGTTTCCCATCAGGATCACCTGGGCAATTTCTGAAAATACTAATGCCCACAGCCCAACCCTGACAAATAAGATTTCTGAGGGTGAGGCCAGGGCATCCTTCTGTTTAACTACTCCCCAGGTGACTCATGTATAGTCAGGGCTGCAAACTTTTGCATTAACTAAATGATCTCTATTAATAATATTAACAATTATGTGCTGAATGTCTCATGGGGCCGGGCAATATACTATAATATTGTCTAATTTAAGTCCCACAACTTTTCAAGGAAAAGTTTGTGCCTAAAGTCACAAACAGTAAGTGGCAGAGCCAAGGATTTCCAGCCAGTTGTCTGTCTAGGACAGTCCTCCCACTGTGAGCTTGCTACTCCAAGGACGGTTTGAGAAACAACATTACCGTAGACCCCGTTAGAACCGCATCATCACAGACCTTGCTAAATCAGAATCTGCATTTTAGTAAGATCCCCAAGTGATTCCTTGTACTTGAGAGTTTGAGCAGCTCTGAAGTATGCCACACTGGCTCTCGCTACCATTTCCACTCTGTGTAAGGTGGACCCAAACAAGTCATATTGATGAGCCAAGGGCAACATTTAGTTTAAAGAATTCTTCAGCTGATGCCAATTGCTTGTAAGCATCAATTAACAAATTAGTTCTTCAAGGCCTAAAAAAGGTAATAAAATTCTAAAAAGGGGGCCAGCCTGGTGGCGCAGTGTGCATGTTCCACTTTGGCGGTCTGGGGTTCGCTGGTTCGGATCCCGGCTGTGGACATGGCACCACATGCTGTGGTAGGAGACCCACATATAAAATGGAGGAAGATGGGCACACGGATGTTGGCTCAGGGCCAGTCTTCCTCCAAAAAAAAAAAATTCTAAAAAGGATTATCTCTGGAATGTTTTACTTATGAAATCATACTGAAGTCATTTAAGATTACCTTTTTGGAATATCTTTTATTTTTTAAATTAAAGACAATAAGATAACTGAATGAAACCCAGTGAAGTGTTCCATGAAATGCCATTTGTATAGTGCTTTGTAGTCATCAAGTGTCTTTTTCTTATTTCCTGGAATGACCATAAGAGTTTATTACTGGGATTCAGGTAAATTGTGTAAGGTCACATAACAAGTAATAGCAGGACTAAGAAAGACTCAAACACAGTGCTTTTGACTTCCATTTCCACCTCTGTTTCACTATGTAAGACTGAACAATGGAGGCCAATATCACTACTATGGAGGAAAGCCGTCATTTCCCAGAAAACAGAGCAGCACTGTTTTACTGGTTCCTGGAGATCTACCTTTGGAGTTATCACAGGGAGAAGCCCCCGTCTCTACACCTAGGGGACCCTGGCTTCTGTCACAAGCTTTATTCTTGAAAGACTTCACACAGGTTTTGGCGGGACTGGAGGTGGGAAAGAGCATCAGTACCCTTTGGAGTAACTTTTTTCTGAACCAACTCAAATTTCTGACAACCAAAATAATTGTGAACTGAACATACATAATCCTAGCTGAAATAACACGAGTCTTCCGAATTCATTTAAGGATGTATTTATTTACAAGATACAAATGTTTAATATTTAATAGGAATTAAAGTGCTTAATTTTACAATGTTTCTAATTCTCTGCCTTTATGACCAAATATACATATGTTACACAATATATACACTATCTGCAAGTTTTTTACATTGATATAGCTAGAAAACAAAAATTACTTTTTGTGTACACTTTTCACATTTGAGTTAACTCTAAAATTCTAACATACCTTTTCAAACTGATCAGTCAACAATTCAAAAGCCCAGATAACACTTATTCAAAAATATCAGTCAATTGTCACTCACAAAATGAAATGCTAGTTTGGTAAAAAAACAAAACAAAACACAAACAACCCCAAAGTTTTACATACAGACATGATTGCTAATGAAGGGAGACTCCCCCAAAGTGATACATTCCAACATCCATACAATGTGTAATATATAATGCAACTCCATTATCATAATGGCCCCCACAGACTATTATGTTTCTTCTCAAACCTATATATATTACTCTATGTATTTGGTATTCACTTATTAAAATATGCTACAATGAGTTTTTTTTTTATTTTTCGCTAAATCTGCCTAATCTCACTCATTCCATCTATAATGAATTTTAGGAAGGGGTGACCATCATATGACTCTTAGTGACCCCAATGACTTAAAAACTATCTTGTAGAAGCCGTGTGCTATTTCATCTCAAAACACAGAAGACACTGCATTCTACCAAACGTTCAGTGCAGACAGTAGAAAACCACGATTGGCTTTAGAGAGTTTACCTCAGTAAGCTGGGCAGAAAATGGCCCAATAGAATGAAATTATTATGTTTTAAAGCCTAAAGGAAAAACAAAGTAATGGCCAAGATACTAATGGTATAATTTAGAGGCCAAGGTGAAAGGCCCAGGTGCAGTGGATCCTATGAGTAAGCAATTACGTAGATTTATATTTGATAGTTTATATCCCTTCTGCAGTTTAAGGACTTTTCTCTTAACAGACATTGCTCTGATCTGGAAACCAGCAGTATCTTTCTGTCCACCTCTGTTCATTCTGGCTTGTTTCAATTCCTAATCTTATTCCTCCCCACCATATCATTAAAGAAAGCAAAGTTATCTTCTCATGACATGATTATGGGGCATATATAAGAATGAATTATACTAAAAATTCATGTAAATAATTTATGTTAAAATATTTAAATTAAAAAGAACAGTTTCTAAAAAAAATTTCATTCCTGTGGAAAAACAGAATTGGAAATCAATGGTGTTTTTGCATATATACATATATGCATAAAATCACAGAAAGGGTATTTAAAGTAGATCTAGAGGTCTTTATATATCATACTTTTATTTTCTAAATCAGGAGAATCTATAATAGATAGTAATATGAAAATAAAAAGCAATTTGTTTCTACCAAAATTGGATGAGAATGGAGAAGTAACATGATCCACTACAGACGTCACTAAAATCCTAAGAATAAGAACTGGTTAGCCACAGTTTTTATATTAATACATTCTTGAAGAATACAAAATTTAACATTCTTTCCTTTGAATTAATTTTAGCTTATAAATACCATGTGCTTAATCTTAGACCCGCTAACACGAACATCACGTGATGTAGGAAATTTTAATTAATCTTCTATTCTGCATTATAGCAAGGATACCTGCAAAAAATAAGACATTTGTTCCCTAGAAGTTTATTTGCTCCTGTTGGTGCCTTTTCCTCAGGATACATCCAGCCTTGAAAGATCATTATTAGAGTTATCACAGACAATACGCTCAGAATAAGAACTTAAGGCTTTGAATATAACCAGAAATAAGATCTAAAATTTGGAGGGGAAAAAAAGCACCCTGTTTCCACAAAGTAGACAAGAAAAAGGAACATACAATTATAACTCACAGAATTATTTTTGATATGAGGTTTTTAGAAGGCATAAATGAATCCTTAACAACCCTGCAGTACTATGAAGTGTGTAGTTTTCATTATATACTTATGACTACAACAAATATTGTTTTCAAAAATCCAAATGTATATCTATTTATGGGGACAGGGTACCTTTAAAGGGTTAGTTCTTTTAAAAAGTTTGATAATTTTTTTAAGTTGGGGTATTTTTTTTTAAAAATTGGGGTAGGTCACTCAGCGAAGATAAGTACACCAACCTGTATGTGGTATTAAACTTCATGGAAAATGACATGTAGCTTGATAAAGTAGTGCAGATGTGCTTTAATTGTTTCACCATCCATACCCTTCGCAAAAGTAAAAATGCTTTTGATAGTTATTTGAATCTAAAGAATAATGCCCTCTGCCCTGATACACTTTTGCTTCCGCATATGGAGCAATTTAAATTACAGTATCACTTCAAGAAGTCAATTCTCTATATCCTTGTGACTAGGGGCATTCATATTAAAATTTCAGTATAAAAACACACCCTGAAGAGTTTTATTGCTTGCATACATGATGGCATTATAGATGCCATTGTTACAAAAGTGGCTGGTGGCATTTTTCATTATTGAGCTCCACTTAAAACCTGGAGATAAGTCTGCACTACATTTCATCCTTAATATACCAAATGGTAGACTTTCAATAAAGCAAAATTTACGTTTAAAAAATTGGAATGGTTTATAATGAATAGCAGTTTTTATCAAAGAACTATTTTTTAAGTTTGTAGGAAGGGCACTTTAAAGAAAAGATGACTCAGAAAGCACCAAATTAGAGAAAATAAAGAATAAGACCCAT
The DNA here is from genome assembly GCF_041296235.1 of Equus asinus. Lineage (NCBI taxonomy): Eukaryota > Metazoa > Chordata > Mammalia > Perissodactyla > Equidae > Equus > Equus asinus. The sequence continues at coordinate 40,810,965 of NC_091811.1, read as the reverse complement.
ATGGAATGTTGGTTTCAACAGGAAAACAATCAATTATTGTTTTAGGTTCAATTTGTCATGACTGCTAGGTGTCTTGGAAGGCAAAAGACATCGATTATTCTTGTAACCAATCACACTTTGAAGTCTTTTGATTTAGTTGCATGCTTACTAAATGGCTAAGTATCTTTTGCCTTCCTCCAAGTAAAAGCATTAGTGATTCTTTAATAAAAAAGCAGATAAGGCTGCTTCACTGCTTCTCTTTGTGCTTGGCTAAAGAACATGGGTGCAATGCAAAGGTGATGACTGGATAACCAGAAATTTTCTTCTAATACTAATATTTCTAATTTTTTTTGAAAACATTAAAGATGATATTAAGAGCGTAATAAATATCCTCTTTACATGAGTATTCTTTTGATAATCTAAATTAAATAACATCAATTATTATTGAGCCAAAACTCGAATGTGTCCGTGTTACTTCCATTCCAGGAGAAGAACTTAATGGTATGGAAAGTGTAGTCGTCTTGTTGTTTAAAATAGTTTTCAAAAATAATCTACCCCATAAATGTTCTAATTGGCCCTTACATTTCTATCGTACTATCCACATTTACAAAAGTCATCTTCCCATGATAATCATTCTACATTTTTATTGCTTCTCTTAAGATTAAGAAAGTCAAAGCATCATCTAGAGCTATGGTTTAAACTTCTCAACAATTACCCTAACACACATGTTGTGTACACACACACAACTAGAAAAGAGAAGCAATGTAAAATTTTTTTAGTCTGTCCCTGATATAATAGGGCCTAAGAAACTACATTTATCTCTTTTTGGTTCCAAATACAAGTATTTGGTTTAATGTTAATGGATCATGGCTGGCTCTCCTTTTACGGAGGAAGGCAACCTAATTATGTCAGCCATAATTAATCTATCTGCTCCTTTGGGGTTGGGGCAAAAAAGGGGATATTTCAAATATTTCTTAAAACAACAGGGCCTGAATAAATGTGTGGCAATCTCAAATTCTGAGTGAATCCATTCTACATTTAAAATGTAATCCCCAAAGGCCAAGGATAGTGGGGTCATTCTTGTGGATTTCTAGCATACTGATGCGTTAAAAAGTGATAATGTTTGGAGCACGACAGGGTAAACGGGAAAAAAAAAAAGAGATCTAATTTACTATATAATGAAGAGCAGCCTCCATGACAAGGAATCATATTCTATCTATTAAAATTCACCGGAGAGGGGCCGGCCTGGAAGCCGAGTGGTTAAGTTCGTGCACTCTGCTTTGGTGGCCCAAGGTTTTGCCGGTTCAGATCCCGGGCGCGGACATGGCACCACTCGTCAGGCTATGCTGAGGCGGCATCCCATATGCCACAAATAGAAGGACCCACAACTGAAATATACAACTATGTACTGGGGGGACATGGGGAGAAAAGGCAGGAAAAAAAATTCACCAGAGGATAAAAGAAAAAAAAATGCTTATACTCTCTTCAATCATCTTGTTCCTTCCCAAATTCTGCCATTAAAATATTGCTTTTCAATATTGTGTCCCTCCTTCACTTTAGTGAGGTGGTTTAAAGGGTTGAGCATAAACTTCCTTTAATATCTATCTACCTCCCTCAAACATGGATTATCACATGTGAATTTTGTTTCATATCTGACAAAGGAATAGGCCCACACAGTTATCTTAAGTGTTAATTATACATAGTCCTCATTTAACCCCGCTTAACAGTCTTATAGAAAAGAGAAACATTACAATAAATGTAGTTTCCATATGTCCCAGTTCTGTGTAAGGTCAGGTATCTTGTACGGTTTAGGTTTTGGTGAAAGTTTTTGTACATGCTGATATTAACTGCTGCAACAACTAAGATTGTAAAAGGTAAAATAACCTGTATGACCTGACCATCCCAGTGACCAAGATGCACTTTATCTCAGAATAATCAAGACTGAAGCATTAATTAAACCCTCATCTTATATTTAAATAGGTATCATTAGCACCTTCAAAGAGAGGCACTGTTTTAAATAGGCACAGAACAAAAGAATAGTACTTTAAAAATACTGTTGGAATTCACTAATATATCCCATGCCACATAAATTACTTTTTATTATAAAAATATCAATAACCTTAGATGTCAATCAGTTAAACAGAAATCATCAAAAACATTTCTTAAGTTTAGAACACTGCTCAATTCCAAGATGAAACATGCTTTATATTTAAAAAATAAATTAGAGACAAGTATGAACCTAAAGCCGAAGAGAAAAGCATGTATAGTATATATATTTTTATATTTATATTTAATACTATATACACATAATTGCTATATACTTAGGATATTTCATTCTTAGGAGTATTTCTACAAAAACAAGTATTATCTTTTCTTAATAAGTTGGAAATTTGAACACCAACAATTTGTCCTTTTTCTTTTGTTTTAAAAGAACATATGTTATTTATGCAGTTGAGCTTTATAACCTAAATTAAATAAGTTAATATTATAGTCTAAACTGTCCCTGTATTTTTTTTTTACCATGGATCTAATTTGGCAACAGAGAGGTATATCTTTCAAACTGTTACAAGTCCTACATGTGAAAGAGAAGACATTAAAGGGTTTCTTAAATGAAAGTGGCCTATTCTAACCTGATGGTGATAGACTCAATTGATACCATTTTCTTCAAGACAAAAGCACATGTTCAAGGAATATCTCATTAAAAATGCTCCATTTTTCACATTATTTCAAACTTTTATCGGTAGAATGGCTCTGCACATTAATTTCACCAAGAGCACATAAACATATGAAAATAGTCCCCCAAGAGATGCATTTATGAGCCTATATTTTTCAACATAAAGTGCTAAGAGATGAACAAGGAGAGCTGGGAATGTCTTGAGCTGTAAATCTGGAGCCCCCGCCATGCCGTGGTCGGCCCTGGAGTTCAGCACTCTGATTTTCTCTTAGGATCAGGATGATCGTCCAAGGTGGCTGGATGCTCATTAGGACCATCTGGTGTCTCACCTGTGACAGCTAAACGGATGATTTTCAGCCATTTCTGTTTCAGTTCCTCACTGTCTGCGGCAAAGCTGTGCACAGACTTGGACTGGGTCAGTTTGAAACTGTGTGGCAGGTCTGCACTCCGTGGCATATCGTCCACAACATAACCCAGGAGTGGAATGGTGGCCTGAGCTCTGACATCCTAGGGAAGAAACATGGTACAGAAGAGTGTGATATGTACTAGCTTACTAGGCGTGACCCTGCATGATTCAGCTTCTACTAAACTTCTTTTCCCATGACCGTTCCACACAGACTGGCACTGTGAGCTCTCCATGGACAGAGATGGTGCTCCAGCATTAGCACACTGCCTGTACATGAGGCCACTGATAATACTGGCTGAATGAATTAATAAATGAGAGCTGACACCTAAATCAGCCAGGAATCATTGACCCTACACCTCCTCTCTGTGAGGGAGCCCATTCAATGCGAAAATGGAAAGAACAGCATAGTCATCTCAGTGTACAAAACCAGCGAATGTTAATGATGATTTCATGACCAAGCACAGTTTCATTTGGTGTTTCATTTACTCATGTATCAATTCATTTACAGACAGGAAAACGTTATAGGAAAAACAGTGAAATAGAATAAAATGTATACCTTGGCATTTTTAGTCTATATCTGAAAATAAAAAACTTTTCCTAGCCCTCAATGTAGATATAGGCTAAAATACAACAGGGACATTTAAGATTTTGTACATTTCCAGGTGAACGTACAATGGGTTTAAGTGTTGTTTGTTTTTTAAGCACAACACAATCCACAGTGCCTGGTGCTGCTCTGGGCAGACGGCAAAGCTGCTTGTCTGTTCTCCTAGATTTATCTCAGATCCATGCAAACATGGTACTCAAAAATTGTTACTGGATAGAGTTCATCCAAGGTTGATTTAAATTCCCCTTCCTCTCAAATTCCTTTCTTTTTCAGGTATCCCTCTACTGAGGCAAAAAAGGCTTACTATTACAGTAAGTCCCCCATTATCCATGAGGGGTATGTTCTAAGACCCCCCCCAATGATGCCTAAAACCTCATACAGTACCAAAACCTATATATACTATGTTTTATCCTGTATATACAAACCTATGATAGAGCTTAATTTATAAATTAGGCACAGTAAGAGATGAACAACCATAATAATAAAATAGAACAATTATAACAACATACTGTAATAAAAGTTATCCTAGATCTTAGCAACCTCAGTATACAATATTTTTTCTTTCCTTATTAAGTCGAGAAATTCACTTTTTCACTGAAAGGAAGAACTTCACAGCTTCTCTATGGCATATGTGAATTGCCAGCAACACTGCTCTTGTGCTTTGGGGCCATTATTAAGTAAAATAAGGGTTACTTCGACACAAGCACTGTGATGCCATGACAGTCAATCTGATACCCAGGACAGCTACTAAATGACTAACGGGCGAGTAGGTAGTGTATACAGTGTGGAGATGCTGGACGAAGGGATGATTCACATCCCAGGTGGGACGGTGTGAGATTTCATCATGCTACTCAGCACAGTGTGCAATTTAACACTCATGAATTGTTTATTTCTGGAATTTTCCACTTAATATTTTCGGACCATGGGTAACTAAAACTGCAGAAGGCAAAACTGCGAATAAGGGGAAACTACTGTATTTGCTATTATTATAAAGTCTCCTCCTTCTTGCTTCTCCCTCTGCTTCATTCCCTTCTCCTCATGCCCTTTCCTCATTCGACTCACCTTTTCTCAAACCCGCTGAACAGGAATGAGAGAAGGGGACAAACGATTCACAGGGTAAAGAAATGATTGGCCACCAAAGGACTCAACCATTCAAGTAAATACACTTGAATTTTAGTCACTCATTATTTTTCAATTGTAATGAAACACAGGGCCACTGCCTGAGCTCTCCGCTTCCACAGAGGAGCGGTGGGAGGGTTCGGAGTTCAGAATCCCTGCAGACGGACGCGGTTTAGATACCTGGGGGGCACCATACATGTACAGCACGAGAGGGTCTTGTTTGGGGATCACACACCAAGCTTTCTGCCAAGGCTTGGACTTCTCCATATACTGAAGAAAGCTGCACACCACGCTGTTTCCAGATACTTCTGCTGATTCAATCTAGAAAAATTTAATGAATAGAAAGCGAGAGTGAGAGAGACAGAAATTGAACACAAAATGAACCAGAGAGAGAAATAATTCAACTTAAGGGCACATTCATAAAGTATAATGTGTTTCTATAAAATGTCTCCTGGGACTGTCCCAAAAATGGTTCATCTGCAATTATGATTTAAACACTTGTCCAGACCAATTACTAGCATAGGAAAACATTTAAGTCAATTTTAACTCCTTGCATTGCCAGACCTCGAATTTAAATAAAGTTAAACATTTTGTGACTGCTGAGTATATAGGCACGTTTCCTAGCTTGCTACATGTATTATTTCATCTAATCCTCACACCAACGCTGAGAAGTTACGCCTTTCATTATCTATAAGGTTCAGACATGAAAGAGCTTTCTCAAGATCACGCATTTGGGAATTGCCGTGCCGGCATTTGAACTTGTAACCACCAAGCTATACTAACTTCAACCATGTAAAAACGCAATAGCAAAGAGGCAAATACTGACCAGCAATCTTTGTCCTGGAACCTGAGATAAGAGTTTTTACAGACGAACATTTAAAATCGATTTGATGATAGAGAACACGAACTTTGGACTCCAATTAAGTGAAATGCTCTCTCTCTTCCCCTCAAATAATTCCATTCTTATTACCATATTACAAAAATTTATACAAAATTATTACTACAGTTTGAATTTTGTGAAGAAAAATTTGTGGAAATTTGTTTTCTCGTGTTATAGAAGTAACACTCTCAGTTTTGCCCCTTGGCCTGCAAAGACTAAAATAGTTTCCCTCTGGCCCTTTACAGAAAAAGTTTGTTGACCCTTGGTCTAGAGTACATAATGAATTAGTTGGCACAAAGCAAGTTTCAAATATGCATTATGTATGTTTGTGCATGTGCACACATAAATACTTATATTCTATTTATGGACTAACACTATATAGTTATTTGATTAAATGTTTTAACCGAGTAATTGATTAATTTCTTCCCCAAGTATAGGTTTTTCTAGAAAACTACTTACAGATTTTAATTTCATAGACATAGCCTGAAACTCACCCCTTAAAACAAGCTGACTCATTCTACTCGGCCAGTCTCATCTGTTGCTGTTAAGTCTTGAGGCTGTGTTCCTGGGAGCCACTAAAGTGTGTCTTTCTACCCTCCCTGCCCGAGAAAGCCCTACTTTGGTCTGCTGTACAAGCAACATGTATACCCTAAAAGATTTCAGAGTTATACCTGTAGCTTGTGGGCCTATACTTCTTAACCTCAAGTATAGTTTATATGGCTCTATATAGTTTTATGGACCTTGAAGTTTATGATCCTTTTTCAGTTAACAGAAATGACTTTTTATGCTTATACGGCATAGATGCTCAATGAATACTCACTGATTCTTAATAGACCATAGAAATTCTTAATAAACCAAGTATGTCTATGACTTTAGATACATGGAATTTTGATCATGAGCCTATTCTTCATAGACTTTCCAGACTATCTTGAACTTCCTGCCACAAATGCGTTAATATAATTTATTCCTTATGTTGTTAGTATCTTTTGGTATAAAACTCATTGCAGATATAAGCTGCATTATAATTCTCAGATTTGGGGGTCTGAATTTATTTAAAAACATGAGTCAAGTCACTTGTGAGACATTTCAATAATATTTTAATGCAGTTATCAGATTACTGTCACTGGCTATTAAACGATGCTTTTAATGCAGTAAGTTAGAAGAGTTTTTCAGGTAATAAGTACTTTAATCTAAATTTTAATAATTTCATGCAGTGGTTTCAAAGCCAATATAATGAAACGGAGAGAAAAGCTTTTCTATCAAAAAAAATACCCTGTAGGGGCCAGCCAAGTGGCATAATGGTTAAGTTCACATGCTCCACTTCGGCGGCCCAGGGTTTGCGGGTTCAGATCCTGGGCACAGACCTACATACCTCTTATCAAGCCATGCTGTCGTGGCATCCCACACACAAAATAGAGGAAGATTGGCACAGATGTTAGCTCAGGGTCAGTCTTCCTCAAGCAAAAAGAGGAAGATTGGCAGGGTCAGCCTGGTAGCACAGTAGTTAAGTTCATGCACTCTGCTTCGGGAGCCCAGGATTCACAGGTTCAGATCCTGGATGAGGACTCAGCACCCCTTGTCAAGTCGTGCTGAAGTGGCACCCCACATAAAACACAGGAAGACTGGCAACAGATGTTAGCACAGGGCCAATCTTCCTCACAAAAAACAAAACAAAAAAAAGAGAGGAAGATTGGCAACAGATGTTAGCACAGGGCCAATCTTCCTCACGAAAATAAATAAATAAATAAAAATACTGAAATAATTTGGGCATTAGAAGAGATGACAATTAATATTCTAATATTTGACTACAGCTACCTCCACAAAATCAATATATCTCACTCTTAAATGCATGTTGATTTAACATAGCACTGCCCCTCTTCCTTTACATAACTGAGTATAACCCCAAAATTCAGCAGTATAGAACAAAAATATGAATCTTGCTCATCATTCTCCAAATTGTTATATACTAAGAGAAATAACAAAATATGTTATTTGTATTCTTCAGCATTACAAGACAATGCTATGTTCCTCTTACAAAAATCTAAAAGATACCCAACATTTAATATTTCATACCTCTAAAATTCCTTTTCTTTTCTTTTCTTCACTGTCTGTGAATCCACTTATTATTTGATAACAGTCTTTACAAACTTTGCTCAATTTACCACCATCATACTCAAGTTGAGCTTTGTAATCAGAACACTTCCAACAAACCACCTTAAATTTAAAAAGATAATGAGAGTGAATAACCATATTTAAAGAATAATAAGATTTAAGCAATAATCAGTTATAGTAGTAATAAGTGAGAAAGAGTTTAATATAAAGGGCAAATTTTTATTAGACTAAGAATATCCGCAGGAACATTCGAGTTTTTATCATGGTATTACAATGCTGTTTGTGATGGGTTCCGCTTGCTCATCCTCTCTTCCTGGCCTCTAAAGCTAGGAGATCTTCAAAGGCTTGGTCTGGACTTTTGTTCTTCATGTTCTGGATGTTTCATCAATATTCTCCCAAAGTGAACTCATGATCTTCCCTGCCCTCAGCGCTCTCCTTAGCCTACCTCTCACAGTGCTCCCCCTCTCACAGTGCTCCCTATGACAGGAAATAGCACAGCCATCTAACCAGTCACGGCAAGTCAGAAACCCAGGAATCATCCTGACACCTCTCTCTACCTCACCCCAAAGAGTCACCACATGACAAAGTGCTGCTAATTTTACCTCCTAGATATTTTCTCAATCTGTCCATTTTTCTACATCTTCCTGATCATCTGAGCCCAAGCTATTGATGTCCTAGTTTGGGCTATTATAACATCATGACTGGTCCTTGTAGCATTCTTACTGGCCTTCAGCTTCTACTCTTATATCCCTCCAAGCTATTTTCCAAACAGCACCAGATTCTCTCTTAAAAATGTTAATCTGATATGTTTCTCCTCTATTTAAAATCCTTCAAAGTCTTCCCTTGGCTCTTGGATAAAGAACAGATTCTTAACCATGGCCTACAAAGTCCTGAATCCTCTGCCCCTCTCACTCTGTGTATCCTCGGTGACACTGGCTTCATCCAGCCCCTAAAGTGCTGTGCTGCCTCCCCCTTTCATCTCTGCTACAGTGAGTTAACTCTTGTTCATCCTTCAGACGTTGACTCAAATCTCACTTCCTCTAGGAACCCTCCACCAACTTCCAGATGAGAGCATGTCTTTTGTCACTGTGTTACTAAAGTTCCCTGTGCTTTGTTTCATGCACTGATTAGAATTTAATCATGTACCTCTGTCATTATTTGATTAATGTTTGTTGCCCTCACTCGGCTGTAAGCCCTCTGAGAGACTGTCCTGGTATGCTTTGCTCACCAGGTAAACATTTACAGAATGCCGATTAATGAATGACTATAATGCAAATGCATGTTATTGCCTAGCGAAGGGTATTTTTTTCTAATTATTAGATGATAACTGTTAAAAAAAATCTTTCCAGTTTAAAAAATTATCTTCTTACAAAAAATAAACAATGTAGGAGAGGATGTGGAGAAAAAGGAACTCTCATACACTGCTGGTGGGAATGCAAACTGATGCAGCCACTATGGAAAACAGTATGGAGATTTCTCAAAAAATTAAAAATAGAACTGTATGACCCAGCTATCCCACTACTGGATATTTATCCAAAGCACTTGAAATCAACAATTCAAAGAGACTTATGCATCCCTATGTTCACTGGAGCATTATTTACAATAGCCAAGATGTGGAAGCAACCCAAGTGCCCATCAACTGAAGAAGAGATAAAGAAGATGTGGTATATATACACAATGGAATACTACTCAGTCATAAAAAAGGCAAAACCGTCCCATCTGCAACAACATGGATGGACCCTGAGATTATTATGTTAAGCAAAATAAGTCACACAGAGAAAGACAAACATCATATGTTTTACTCATATGTGGAAGATAAACAAACACATGGACAAAGAGAACAGATTAGTGGTTACTAGAGGGGAGGGGGTGTCGGGGGAGAGAATAAGGGGTAAAGGGCACATATATATGGTGAGAGACAAACAATAATGTACAACTCAAATTTCACAGCATTATAAACTGTTACGACCTCAATAAAAACAAATTATCTTCTTGCTACCAGAAGCATCTTTTCCCCCAATTTATAGTGGACAAACTACATTTAAGAAATATTAGTAAATCTTTTGGTTTAGATTCACAGCACGTAAAATTCATGATAAAAAGCTTGTTTGTTGTTTTCTCTTAATTACAATGAAATTACTCTAGGATTTAGAAATTAGACATTTCTGATCCGCAAATTCATATCAACTAGTATCTCATTTTATTTTCTAATCATATAGTATTTTGATAACCCAGAAACATATTTTTGTTTGTTTACTGATGCATGTATGTCAACACCTGAAAGTTTCAAGCAACCTCAATGATAAATTTTAAAAAGTCTTACTCTGAGGAAAAAGAGATGTTTGCTATCAATTTAACTTTGATTATAAAACTGTCTTATTGAGTCAAAACTTAGGAACGTAAGTGAGAATAAAAGAACTATCAATAAGAATTGTTGCACATAAGTATATTAATGTATATTCAATCATGACGTCAAAGGCCTACTCTTCTGTTTACTTGTTGCTTTTTACAAGAAAGAGTGTAATCTTCGACTTGGTTTACAAGGCTCTCTAAAACCTGCGGCTACCTCTCTCCAGCTTCATCTCATGCTTTGCTCCTCCTCACTCTTTCCACGTCAAACAACTCAATCACTGAAAGCCTGTCATCTGCCTTCTCTGGCTTGAGTTGCTGAATTTTGTTAGAGAAAAATCACAGCCATTAAATGGACCAGTGTGTCCTTAAATGTATAATCATGAACCTCTAATGGCACCCAGAGCCCATCTGTGTTTCTCTGCTAGGCTCCCTTCTCCCTGCCCAGAGACAACTACTTCATACTTAGCCCTCTTTCTTGAATCTCCCCACCCCTCTTCCTTCTCCCTTCGTTTTCAGCTGATGACTTGGCCTCATACTTTAATGAAAATATAGATATCATCAGACGTAAATTCCCTCGTTTCCCACCACCAAATCGAAAGCACACCCACATTTGCATCCATCTTTTCCCTTTTTCTTTCTCATACAATAGAGGAAGTTTCCCTCACCCCTCAAAAGCCTGAACTTCCACTTATGCTATAGGTTCTACCTGTTTTCTCAAAGACATCAACTCCTTTGGTTATTTCTCTCTCTTCCTATTTCTTACACCACAATTCTCCTTACTCATTATGCTCCAGCCACATGACCTTTTGGCAGTCTCAAGAATAGACCAAGCTCTTTCCGATATCTGGGCTTTTGACATACACTTTCTTACTGCTTGAACGCTCTTCCTGCCTCCCTTCGTATGGTTAGCTCATTCTCACCTTTTAGAAATCAGTTTACAGAGAAGTCTTCATTTTTCTAATTAAAATTGGCTCCAAATCCTCCTCTGTTACCATTATTCTCCATTTTTATTTCTTGAGTGCTTCCTTCTTGCATTTATAGTAATTCGAAATGCTTATTTGTCTATTTACTTGACTTTGGTCTATTTTCTCCGTTAGAATGTAAGCTATGTGAAGCCAAGGGTCATTTTGCTTGCCATTTTTCTCTATAACCCAGCACAGTGTTCTGCACATAGTTGTCACTAAAATAAGTTTATCAGTTAAGTGATTTATTGAATGATTTTTTTGGTATTTCCCAAGTTGATGATTTTACAACACTCATATAGTTACTAGCAACCTTAATGACAAAGAACTCTCACTTACATGTCCACATGCCCGACAGTGATGCCTTCTCCTTGTCAGTGCATTGAAAGACTCTTTGCATTTCATACACATTGTTACTTCATTATCTCGGATCCATCGTGGGGCTCTTTTCCCTAGTTCAGCAGTCTAAAAAAAGGAAAGAGAGAGTCAATTTTAATAGGAAAAAAACTATTTCCTTTTATTTACTTATTTAAAAAAAAACCAAAACACTTTGACAACATTGTTCATACCACGTTCTGAAACTCAAGACCCAGGAAAAGAAATAAAAGGTTCAAAGACGTTTAAGCAGTTCAAAAGGCATACACTATTGTATTCATCTAAGAAGGAATGAGATTCTGCCTAAATAGCCAGTTCTAGCATTGCAAAGGAAAAAGCCTGGATGACAAAATGACCAGACAGCTCTTCTGCAATTGCAAAGAGAAAGGAGTGAAGAATTTAACTCAACTTACAGAAACCTCTGAGTGAATGTCATTATCCTTTGCAATTGCATTTCTGAAGGTTTCATGTCTCTGATGGAAAGCATCAATAGTCTCTTGAAGGGCCTAAAATATAAATGAAAGTTAAAGTACACATTAAAGCATTGCATGCAAATTAATGCAAATACTTTATTAAACAAATAACTTTGATGCGAACCACCTTAAAAACTAAATGACCTTGTTCTGATGACTACAATATTGTGCACAATACAACAATATGGGCACGTCTGTGTACACATACAGTTGCCAAAAAACAAAAATGAAAATAGAAATCAGCTTTACCTTGATCCATTCTTCTTTGTCTTGCTCAGAACTACAACAAAACAAAATTAAAGTGAATGCGGAGAACAGTAATGAGTTACATCTGGTAAATAAAACTATGCTTTTAATGTTGGTGTAACTTTCTGGAAAATTCAGAGATTTCCAGGAAGGAGTTACAATCAAAATTAAACAATCTCTGGCAAGTGAACAAATAAATTTTTTTTTTTTTAAAGATTGGCATCTGAGCTAACAACTGTTGCCAATCTTTTTTTTTTTTTTCCTGCTTTTTCTCCTCAAAATCCCCCAGTACACAGTTGTATATTATTTAGTTGTGGATCCTTCTAGTTGTGGTATATGGGATGCCACCTCAGCGTGGCCTGACGAGTGGTGCCATGTCTGCGCCCAGGATCCAAACCACTGAAACCCTGGGCCACGAAAGCGGAACGCGCGAACTTAACCACTTGGCCACAGGGCCGGCCCCCTGAACAAATAAATTCTTATACAGAGTTTTAGACCATTCATTTACTTTGGTACACATAATTTTTGATGGGGAGAGTTAAGTTTAGCTTTCATTAATACACTGCCCTGACAGTAAGTTTAACAACCATCATCTAATTGTATACATCAGGTAACTCTGTAGATCTAGCATTATACTGGATATATAACTAGTGTTCCAATTCACCTTTATGAAAACACATGAGGATTTTAAAGGCCCACCTTAGAAAGGGTTTCGATTATCCTTGAGAACCTAAAATAGCTTTGTAAGTCATTAGGGAGCTATTTAACATTTCCTTTGGTAAACAATTTAATTTTATTTTGCTAGGAGGCTTCAGGCAATACCATACCTAACCCATTATAAAGCAAAACAAAAATTTTAAATGCCTGTAGGAAGGAAGTTTCACAGATTAATGGACCCCAGTATTTAATAATTTTCTGTTGGGAAAAAATTTCCTTGACTATAGTCAAGTCACCTATTTTCATTATTTCATGTCCCGTGCAGTGAAACCAGGGGCCAACTTGCTTTAACTATGCTCAGTTGTCTGTTTGAAAAAGTAGTTAGATAATGCATTACTAAAGCCTGCCCTACAGATAACATCTCTAGTGCTTGGGTCACCTTGGCAATAAGTGGGGTGCTCAAGTCTTTCAGGAACTGAGAGTCGACTCCTTGTCCAGTTCAGGCTGGTTGAGACCACCAATTCATCAACTGGGCCTGTGCGGATGACTGATAAATGACCCTTTGATGTCAGGGAGTTAAAAACTCCACCCTCAAATCATGGGAACACTGCCATTTTGTGGACATGTCTTATGAAGAGCCATGAAGCTGGACCATGCTTTCACAAATCATCAATTACCTCACTTGTCCTTAGCTCCTTTCATCTATCCCCACACTTCAGACCACCTTACCCCCTATCCCATAAATAACCCAGAGACCCCATTTTTGGGGAGGCAGATCTGAGATTGATTCTCCTGCCTCCTTGCTTGGCTGCCTTGAGATTAAAACCCTTTCTCTGCTGCAACCTCATCATTTGGTGATTGGCTTACTGTGCGACAGGCAAAAACCTGGTTTGGTAATAATAGCTTACATAGCTGGCTGCTTGTCATATACTACATTAGAAAAATCCCCTTTAGACTCTGGACTCAGTAAAATCTCCAAATTGAGGGATTTTGAAGAGTGTCAAAGAGGTTCTGTTTGTCTGCATGTGTTTGGTAGCTAGGGCTAAGTTTGAGCTCCAGCCTGAATGTCACATGCTTCGGTCCCACAGGCATCACACATGCATGACTCTGGCAGGAGCTTTGCTCCTGCGACACCATCCATCTTTCCAGCAAATCTATTATTGAGCACCACGATGTGCCAGGAATGCTGCTGGAATGTGTGCCTGTCAAATGGAAGACTGCTTATTGTTCACCTGGGGATCCTTAGACCAAGAGCTTTGGTGGAGGGGCTTCAATCTTGCCCTTCAAAAAAGAATTGTCCCTACTGCTGTGCCCTGCCTCCACAAAACCAGCTCTATTAGCCTGGAGCATAGTTATGAGCTGCTTTTAGCCTTTTATATGCAAAGAAACTTGACGAGTCTTTAATGCTTTTTTGTTTCACTTTCTCAGACATGGCAGATTTTTTACTGTTTTGTTTAATTGACTTATTACTATATTTTTATATCCATTTAGCAATAGAAAACCACTGAATAAAAACTACATAAAACTGAACACTTTATATTCTTTTGAATATGGAAGAGGAAGCAGCATGTAAGTGGTCAGTCTTGAGGTTGACTTGTTGAGCAAAAAAAGCAGAACCCTTTTTTCCCAGTTGGCTTCAGAAGTGAATTTTCTTTAAATATCTCCAAATATATACCCAATCTGGGGTTCCATGTAATCCCTCTGACGCTCTAACTTTCTGGGACCTTCAGTGTTTGTTTCCATTCTTGCGAGAGTCATTATAGACTAGATGAAAAGGAATCATTTAATTCAGATCTTCAATTCACCATATAATCATAAATATAACCAGAGCCAGCAGATTTGGGGAAAAAGAAATTTAAGAAAAAATGACCGTGTTTTCAGTCCTAATGGGAATGTATCCAATACTGCATATTAGAACTGTACAAAGTGACGACTGCCTGTACTTAAGAAAATTCCTCATAAGTCAGCCCCATCCTGAAGAAAAAACAGCCCAACTTGCTAATGGAGGGCATTTAGGCAATCCAAGGAACCTTGATAATCTCTTTTCTGCTGTCCAGACACATCTCTTGGGTTTGCAGATTTGGAAGTACGCTGATATTTCAGACCCAGCAGCACCTTCATTCTTCTGCAATGAAGACTTCTGTGATGATAAGAACTATTGATGAGTCCTCCCTGTGGCCAGGGCCAATCACTCAGTGAGTCAACCACTGAGTGAGGACTTGGGTCAGGAGCCTCTAAGCACAGCATCATCCATTCTTCTCTTGGGTTTGATGGCTGGACCCCAAATCCCACCATGACAAGGTAGGAAAACCGTGACATTCAAAGCTAAGACCTCCACCATTTTAACTCATGCTTGAAATGCCTCCTTCTAATCCTCAGAGAAGTCCCCTGGCAGCTCCCTAAACAATGCCAGGTTCAATATAAATTTTCTTTGAGAAATCAAAGAACTAGCCAGCTCTTTCTTCAAACTTTCCCAGCCTGCCACATCATCCATAACTGTAATTTCACCAGTTCCCTGACTCCCTGGGCACAGATTCCTGCTAAAATGATTTATTCTCTTTTGAAAGACTAAAGTTTAAGCTCTTTTTTTTTTTTTAAAGTTTAAGCTCTTATGCAGTTAATAAATACAAATATGCAGGATGAATTCACCTGAGCAGCTAGAGCCAATGCTATTGGTGCAAAGGAACAGAAGGGCTCTCTGACTCTCCACAGATTCTAGGGTATCAGAGCCATCAGAGCCGTGATTGGTACTTAACCCTATGATCAGTGACCTTCTGGAATATCCCAATTTTCACCATGCTAGGGGGCTTTACAGAATAAACAGATGACAGTCTCCTACAGCAGGGATTTCAGAGACCTGACAGCACTCTGTCTTCCAGAGGTTCATGCGTGAGGTGGCTGTGATCTACTGCAGTGGTTCTCATGTTTTTTTCTTTCCAAACATGGTTATGCTCCGAGGATGGATGCTAGAACTTGAGCCATTTCTCTCCCATTCAATAAGGCACATAAGAAGAGTCACCTCTCCCGGAAGTCATGGTTACTAGAGGCCACTGCAGCTCCAAATGGTCTCCGTCATGTATCTGCCAACTGTGGCAGGAGAATTATCACCTTTTCTACCCTGTCTCCTCCAAACATCCTCCCCATCAAAATGCCACGTCTCATGAAGGCAGAGCCTCTGAAGGACTGAGAGTTAAACCTTTAACATTTAGCATGGAATAACAAACATCTATAAATATTTATGGATCAAAATGAGAGATGAAGGGAGGAAAGGTTAGGAGGGAATCTTTGCCTACCAGACTCAAAATTCTGGCTTGAATGCAACAACTTCAATCTCTGAGCACCTTGTAAATCTGAAGAGTCAATTTAATTTACTGAATGCTTACTCTCTGAAAACCAGGATCCTAGGCACCAGGGGGGAATCAAAAGGGAAGACATGATTCCTGCCTTTCAAGAGCTTACATCTCTCCACTTATGTCCATCCAGAGTTATCCCAGAGATCTGTACAATCTACTTGGGAAAGATGCTCAGAATTATTCTGTCCTATGATTCATTCTGACGCTTTTGGAAAGCTGTGTGATAGGAAAACTGTGGTTATCTTACCTGGCTTGCAGTTCCAGTGTTCTCTCCTTCCCAGATACCTGGAAAGTGTGTGGGTATTCCTCATTGTGAGTCTCTAGGATTTTCATTCCATCGATGCCAACCCTGGTTCGAACTGTGAATTTAGAGCCCACCAAGCTGAATCTTGGCACACAGTACAGCAACATGTTGTTGAACTGCAAAGAGGCAGAACACATATCAATAAATAGGAAAACAAAGAAGAGAGAGAAAGGTGACCAACATTGAAAGTAGCCCTAGACAAAAATTTCAAGGAATTTCTAGGGAATGTCATACTTTCTACGTGACCAAAATTATTTAAATATTATATGGAGATTTCATGCTTGTATCAAAATTATCATGTTTTAAAAATTTGTAACATATTTCCCTTGTTGGTTCATAAATATTTTGATATTTAAGTAAACCAATCATCATTTTGTACTATCAAGGAAATTAGTTCAATTAAATTCAGCAACAATATATTAAGGATATTCTATGTACTAGAAACTTAAGTTCTCAACTATGTAAGTTGAAGCCGTTAGACAACAAAATGTCTAATTGTTCTCAGAGAGCAAGTCTACAATAGCTGTTAGAGGAAAAGAACATATTTAGTATTTTTACCAATGTACTTAATGTTCACTTAAAAAAAACATGCATATTATTAGTTTAAGTTTCGTTAGAACATATGAGGTTAGCACACTAAACTCTACGTAAAAAAATAAGTCACCATTTTATATTGCCCCATATCTTGGTTAAGAATTTGTCATGTACAAATTAACAGAAAAGTCATCTATTTTAGCAAAAAGTCTTGATCTACTTTTAAAATGAAGGACTTTACTTTGAAATGGAATCAAATTATGTGTAGTGCCTTGTTTCTAGTTAACAAGGAACAGCTCCTGCTAATCAGGACCAAGCAACAATTTGGGGAGGGTATTTAATTCACTTTTGAATATATGAAAATATGCAAAAGAATGAAAGTCTAAATATTTGGGTTAATTTGAAGGCAGATTCCTAAAGAAGGTCCATACATATCTTCCTACTTCATATTTAATGTTTCTAGGGTTATATATATTTTTATACAAGAGCAACTGCGGACTTAAACCCATATGTGCCATGTAACCCCTCATGTCTCAGGATCATTATTTGTGAAAGTCACAGGTTGTTGACAGGATTGAATGAGGAAATATCCTGTTTTCCCAGTCCTCTGGCTCCACACAGCCTTTAAGACAAGAAAGGTTGGCGGATAGTTAAAAGATTTCAACATGTTTATGTGACATTGTCCATTGTACTCATTCTGAAAGCAAATTTCTTACCAGTTGTTCCTCATACGCTATTTTGCAACTTCCTGTAACCAGTGTCATATATTTCATTTCCACACTGGATAATGCCCAAATAAAAAGGCACTAAATGCAGGTCATTAGACATATCTCAGCACCACATTTCCATTTCTAGAAGAGGACACTAATAACCTATGCTTTATCATTAACTGTCCACTGTATTCTCAGTATGGCAATCGTAGTATACAGGATTTAGAGATTTGACAACCCTCTGAAAGGTTCTCACCACCATCCCAGCTTGATTAAGGCAACAGCTTGCCTGCTAACTGTTCTTGTTAACATTGCTCTCTCTCCCTCCTGTCAAGGCCTTCTCAGGTGGGGATCTGGTCAAGGCTGTGAATGGTGCAGCAGGAGCTGGGGAGCTGCCACCAAAATGGACAGGGCTCACACCTTCAAGACAGCAACCACTACCCAATTTTTCCACAAACTGAGCAACAAGTGTAATGTTATGGCATAAAACTTCTCAGATATCTAATACTTGTACTCAAGCTTGCTTTATAAAGTTCAGCAAAGTCTTGCTATTTTATAGAAACACAAGTCTATGAATATGGAAGTTCTCAGGATTTGCATTTTGTAGTTACGCTCATACAAGATGACAGCCTATCTTATGATATGTTTCTCTCTCCCTTTCGTGCTTTCAGGATTACATTTCCCTTATTACATTCTCTGTAAGTGAGACTGTGCATTCTGAATGGTCAATAAATATATGTTAACCTTACATAACTCAGATTACCATGTATTGCTAATCTATAAATACCTTTTTCTTCTTCCTAGAGGTGAAGGTGAGAGCTCTTGAAGGATACAAAAGATTGTTTACAAAGAAGTAGATGCCATGTATGTAAAAGAATTAGGTAGCTAGTCCTGCTCCGTCTGTGAACCTTGCTCCTGTGGCAAATACCACCGTCACCTTCTCTCTGGGTTTCTGATACTCAAAGACGGAGTTACAGTAACTGTAGCACCAAGTAGACAGACTTTCCCTTTCAGTGTAGGAAGTTCCTTTTGTTCGTGCCCAAAGCTCAGAAGTAGTTATGGACCAAGCAAACTCTGGCTGGCGAGGCGAGCTCCAGAAGTGCTCAGTTTTGCTAAAACGTAGAAGCAAGTCTCAATTTTATTAATAGCACAGGGGCGTTCCTCCTCCTTGACTTCCAGTGTTGCTCAGCTATTTATTTCAAGTCTCTTAAAAATATGTTTGACTGAAATAATTCATTTCTTTTTTCATTTAAGATTTTTTAAACTTTTTATTTTTCCTCCTTCTCCCCAAAGCCTCCCAGTACATAGTTGTATGTTTTAGTTGTGGGTCCTTCTAGTTGTGGCTTGTGGGACACCACCTCAGCATGGCTTTGTGAGTGGTGCTAGGCTCGTGCCCATGATCTGAAATGGTGAAACCCCGGGCCACTGAAGCAGAACGCGAGAACTCAACCACTCGGTCATAGGGCTGGCCCCTGAAATAATTCATTTCATGTCTCACCAGTGATAGTTTCATGACAGTTTGTTTTAGAAGGTAAAAGTACACCATTGGAGAAAAATCTAAATCTGTCAAGCTGCAAGGAAATAAGGAACAGAATTCCAAAGAGCCAAGAATAAAACCTCACCTCCTGGGTTATTCTTTGGGGCGATTATTTTTTTTTTTAACTTTCAGATGTCAGGTGTGGTTATTTACTTAGTCAACAGAGCGCCTTACATTAATATAAAAAATTATGATATGAAGGCAAGCAAACATGTGAAGATCATCTGAAAGCCGAAATCAGAGTCTAAATATAATTCGGCTTTTCAGACAAGTGGAATATCCCTAGAGGAGAAAATAGAGAACCAGCCCTCATTTTCTTTCTAGAGAGGAATCAAAATAAAAATGGTACTTCTGTGGTTTCTACATATAAAAAAAACAAGATGCTCTATGGGAATAAAAGTGTGCTGGCAAGAGGAGAGGTTCTCTGACAAGTACAGTACCGGAGGGGGAGGATTAAATGAACAAACACCACAGGAAATGCTTCTCAGATGGTCTTCAAAAGACGTGTGTGGCTTTCCTAAAATTCCTGCCGTATGACTCCACGCTCCTGGGAGGCAACGGCATGATACATTTGATAGCTTATAATAGCTGGAACAAGATGTGTCCTCTCCTCAAAGTCACTGCTGCTGTATCCCCCCCAAGGCTCTCTGCCACCTGTCCTGCAAGGAGCTGCTTAGTTTGCTCTGTATCAAGGTCTTCAACCTCAAACGATTTCCAGAATAATTTTCAAATGTGAAAATCAAACCAAGGCATGTGGCTAGACAGAGCTGAAAGTTTAACTCTAGAAATTGTAACACTAATGTGGAAGAGGGGAAAGAAATATTACCGAAGCACCTAAAGGTAGAGACCAAGGAAAGACCACTGACTCCCAGGCATTTTGCCTAGAAATTGTATCAAACATCTCTTTTTTTTTAAGATTTTATTTTTTCCTTTTTCTCCCAAGGTCCCCTGGTACACAGTTGTGCATTTTTCTTAGTTGTGGGTCCTTCTGGTTGTGGCATGTGGGATGCCGCCTCAGCATGGCTTGATGAGCAGTGCCATGTCCGTGCCCAGGATCCAAACCAGTGAAACCCTGGGCCGCCAAAGCAGAGCACACGAACTTAACCACTCGGTCACGGGGCCAGCCCCTAAACATATCTTTTTAATCTGTATTTTTGATGCTTTCATATCCTGGGGCTTTGCTGACACTGGAGGAACTGCTCCTCTCAGGGTTATCCAGTCCCTAGAGATCATAGATAACACACCTGTGCAAGCATGCCTTTTGTATGGAAACCAACCAAACCAGAGCCCACACCCCAACCATCTCCTCTATCGAGCTCTTACACTCTGGGCCAGTATTCCCCTGCCCTCCACCCGCTTTGTCCCAGAGCCTGATGAAATTATCTGATTTAGAGAATCCTAAACCTGTCTACCTTGCCTTGCCCATTCCTTCTCGCAGAAACCACAGTAAAGGTTCTTGTCCCCATTTTCTGCTCACTCCCTCTGCCTCCTGACTGATCCTGGTGCATTCTCGTGTAGCTCCCCCCAGTGTGGCATGCCCCCTCCCTTTGGATCTTGTGAGCCTAACTACCTTTTCAATGGAAATCGTCTCCTGATCTGGTGGCCTCATCACACCTGAATAACAAAACCTACATTTCAAAATAAATAGACCTCTGAAGCCTGACAGGACATTGCACGTCCTTGATTTATATTTAGCTCTCTGTATAACCTCTGTAAGGTGACATAATTCTGTTGAATTCAAATGAAGATTTTTATAGTTAATTTGGACAATATCTATACATTTTTTAAAGTTATTCAGATATAATTCATATACCATAAAATCTACCCTTTTAAAATGTACAGTTCATGGTTTTTAGTATAGTTGTAAATTGTGTAACCATCACTACTATGTAATTCCAGAACATTTCATGACTCCAGATGGAAACCCTATATCTATTTCCTCTTCCCCACCAGCCCTCAGCAACCACTACTTACATCCTGCCTTTATGCATTTGCCTATTCTGGACATTTTATATAAATGGAATCATACAGTGTTGGCCTTCTGTGAATGGCTTCTTTCGCTTGACAAAGTTTTCAAAGTTCATCCATGTAGCATGTATTAATATTTTATTCCTTTTTATTGCCATATAATATTCCACTGCATGGATATAACACTGTTTACTCGTTCATCAGTTGATGGACATTTAGGTTGTCTCCACATTGGGCCATTATGAATAATTTGGCTACGAACATTCATGTTCAAGTTTTGGGCAGACATATGCTTTTAATTTTCTTGACTTATACAAACTAGGAGTAGAACTTCTGAGTCATACGGGGACCAAATGTTCTTTTTAAAAAATGAGGGGTCAGCCCCATGGCTGAGTGGTTAAATTTACACACTCCACTGTGGTGGCCCAGGGTTTCGCCAGTTCGAATCCTGGGCACGGACATGGCACCGCTCATCAGGCCATGCTGAGGCAGCATCCCACATGCCACAACTAAGAATGTACATCTATGTACGAGGGGGCTTTGGGGAGAAAAAGGAAAAAAATAAAATCTTAAAAAAAAAGAGAGAGATACTGAACACACTCCCTCTGCTTGAGAATTAGTTCCTATACATTTTCCTTTTAAGGGAGGCTGTAACCAGACAACAGAAACCTCTAAGCCGTCAATGACAGCTCATACTATGGCTGGTGAGATGATTGCCTTGCAGCAGAAAAGTCAGACATGAGTAACATCCAGGAAGGTATTGTGTGCCAGTCACTGGGCAGCCTCTTTACCAGTGTGTCTTTGTTTCTCTGCCTTTAATAACAATCATTATAATAGCTAACATTTACTGAGCTATTACTCAATGTTAGCTTATTGTTACTCAGTGTTAGCTATTATTATGATTATTATCATATCATTAGATATAGAAAGGAAGTGGAATTAACAAAGACTAAAAATGTAATGGCCTGAATGTCCCCGGAAGAGCTCTTACATTTGAGATGAGCCTCAGACTAACTGTCACTTCCCAGAAGTGAAGGAAGGGTTAGGGACTGACTGCAGTGAAAGGAACTATGTAGTAGACTCATGTAGTTTTCACATAGATGTTTTAGGCACAAGTTTTACGACCCTACCTATATATTTCTTCCAACTAGAAAGGTTAAAAGTAGCGATCAGAGGGTTTTAGGAAGAGAGATGTTGTCAGGAAATAGTATGCCAACAAAATATCCAGGAGATGGAAACCATTAGCCTGGAAGAATGAAAGGAAAGAGAAAATCTAAACAAAAGGAGGATTTCAGAAAGCATATCATATCCACATACGCACTGATGTCTATGATCATCATGGGAAGATTAAATTGTCTTTAGTATGTGAAATATTTAAAAAAAAAACACAAAAAAACCTTACCAAAAGATTTGTGTCCTTAAAATAACAAGTGTCAGTTACTAAGGACATCCCCTTATGTGGAATCCTGACAGTGTTGACTAAACCAGGTAGATATAATTGCTTTTGTCAGCAAGCAAGCATCCTACTTTTCTAAGACATATATAACAATTTCATGAATTATTCCTATGTGACTTGTTCACACTACAATACTCACTAAGAAAAGGTAGCGTTCTTGTGCTGACGTGTTCCGAGCAGCTAGTTTGAGGATCTGTCCTTCTTTTATTAGTTCATTTGAAGGATTTACAATGTCTTCTTCTTCTCCCAACATTTCATAAATCTCTAAGAGTTTCTTTAGGTTCTCCTAGGAAATTAAAACAAAACAGCACGATCAAATGTAAGGAGGTTTCACCTTAGTGGCTTTAACAATACACTGACCTTAGCTAAAATATGGACAATTCAGAAGGGACTGGGACTAAGCATAAATTTTGGTATAAAATGTGTCAGTTACGAGCAAATTGAAACCTGGGAGAAGAAGGGAGAGAATTATTCCAGATAACACTAAATATTTTGTAAACAATCTTTTTCATTCGCCTGTATCAATTCATTTTGGTCCAAACCTGTAGATAGTGTTAGGCTATATCGTTGACAATTACCTAACTAGAAGATTCCTGTCTCCTCTGAAAACCACTTACCATTTTTCTTATTGCACTATTAGAATGGCTTGCTGCTGTAGATATAATTTCAAGTGATTCTAAATGGGAAAAAAGAAAAGTAAATAAATATACTTTGTCCTTACTATGCTGCTAGATAGCTGAGTAACATACACTACAATAAGAAGAAATCTGAGACCAAAGACGCATGATGAAAGCAGGGGCAATTTCTATTTACAAACTGGATACTCTCAAAAGTTCATTTGTAAGTCTATTACTTGGAACTTGAAGGGTATTTCCTCATTGAAAGTCATATGCAATGGTTAGGCTCACAGGTGTATGTAATCCGGAATGGACCTTCCAAATCAACAAACACCATGTACACTAGTTTGGTACCAGGCACTTTTGCTAGGTGCTTTCATATGTATTATGTCAATTAATTCTTAGACAGCCTTGAATGGAAAGTATATTAGCTCCATTTGGCAGATGAAAGAAATAGAGAGTAATATGACTTGGCTAAGGTCACACAAGTAAGATGTAGGGCCACATTTGAACCTAGGTCTTCTGACTCAAAGTTCTACAACATTTCCGTAGTAGTAAGGATTTTATTAGTTTCATGAGCAAATTAACTACTGAGCATAACCAACTTCTTGGGGAAAACACTCACAGTTCTAGCCTTGGTCAGTTGAAAGGGAATCTTCAATGCCAATGCCAATGGAGGGTGTTGTTGCTGAGGCAGGTAGTAGGGAGAGATGGGAATGGGACCCTCTTTTGGTCTGGGCAAGGCAGGGGCTCCAGGAGTGCTGGTGAAGGGCTGTGGAAGCTGAGGCCTCCTGCTGGATCAACCCCAGGGAATGCTTTCAATCTTAAGCCATGTCCTGCTCCCCTCTTTTCTTTTCTATCTTGTGGATGCTGGTCTGCTAAATTCTGTTACCACAACAACCTCTGGACCAAATTTTCTGTCTTCTTTGTTCCACTGCTGAACAGAATGTACTTTTGCTGCTTTCCCCTCTACTTTTAGGTCTTTAAAAGTACTTCTATGATTTCCTTAGAATTTTAGTGTAAGTAGCAATGGGAAACCAAAAAGAGTAATAAAATACCCTACTAAGGTATTTTATTTTATTTTGCCCATTTTATCATTTTTGACATAGGCATCTTACGTGAAGTCAAAGTCTCTGAGTAAAGAAGAAAGTGAATTATTATTTAAATTTTGGAGAACCAGCCTGATTTAGGCAATTCTGTGCATTTTGTACAGGGTCCAAGGTGGAGGGAGAGAAAAGAAGACGTGCCACTGCCCAAGGGACCAGTTTGAGTAGCAGCAGTAGACATCCCATCTCCAATCCTAATACTAGTTCTGCCACTAAACCAATCACTCAGGCCAGATGAGTGGAAAGTGGGCATGAAGTGGAAAGTGGAAGAAGATGAGTCAGGATAAGTCTAAACTATAGAGGGAGAAAGGGGAGAAGAGAAGTTCCTGTGGTCACCGACTCACTTAGATGGTGGGAGAAACGTATCAGAGACAGACAGTGCTCAAAAAAAGACCCAGGCTCAAAGACCAAAGATTGTGTTTTGTGTTCCTCATCTTTTATAAAGTTTCGCTTATAACAGAAGACAAGAAATTATTAGGGAAAGTAGCAATGTTTTAAGATTGTGCACCAGTATTGTTAGTACTTATTGAATACTAACCCATTTCTACTTCTTAAATTTTCATTCTTCCCTTCAGTTAGATAATTTTTCTAAAGTACATGAGAAAGCAAAATTATTATTGAATTTGAGCTTAAAATGTCTTTCATTATGATCTAACGAAAAAATAAAAGACAACTAGCAGAAGAAGAATAAAGTTTTCTTGGAGGAAATGTTAACTGACACTAAAAAAGAACCATTTTCCCTTCTGTTTTAGGTTATGTAGAGCCAACTCTCTTAGGTTATTTTTACATAGTAAATGTCATCTTAGCTTTCCTGATATGCTCAACCTATCTAATTAACCAGCAGCACTAGTAATTCTGAATGGTTGTATTCTTCCTGTGAGAAGGTAATTGTGTATTGCTATTCCAGATGTCTCTAAGACTATAGTTTTGAATTTCAGAGTTAATGATTAACGTGAAACCAGCATGAGAAATGTGATTTGCATTATTCTAAACCTGTGATTTGGGTTCAAAAGTGCTTGCCTAATTGAGGTGTTGATAACAATTCCAGTGAGGCTATTTTCTGGCAGCAATATTTTACTAAATTGGCTGTGAGACCTATCTCACTTTGGAACCACAAGGTTGTTTGGCCACTATATTATCCCATAATGGAAAGGGAGTTAGAGGGGAAGCATTTACTTTTAGCATCATTCCAATCCGGAGAATCAGCGGGCAATTTCCTTAGGTAGTCCTTAAGGAGCATCTCATACCGGGGAATTCGCTGAACAGGTTCTAGCATGTGATGCTGCAAAGTCAAGCTCCCACAGATCTTCTGTTTCTGTAATGAGAAAGATTTTTAAAGAAAGATTTAAAAATTAGGCTAACCGGTTTACAAAAACTTACTATAATAGAGAGCTTTCATCAAGGGCAATACTTTCCTACAAAGTGTGGTCCGTGCATTAACCACCTACGTTAGATATATCTTGGGTGTTATTAAAAGTGCAAATTGTAAATCTCATCCCAATCTATGCAACCATGATCTTTGAGGCTAAGGCCTGGGAATACGCATTTTAAAACACCTTAGATTCTTATAACATTAAAGTTTGAGGAATAGTAATCTAGTTTAAGAACAGAAAGGAAAATCAAGCAGAATTTTAAGCAAGAAAATTCCAGATTGCTGGCAACCACTTCAATTAGTCACTACAAGGGTTTGTAAGGTCACATTATTAAATCAAACTCCAGAGGTTTTCAAAGGAAGCATCTATTTAATAAGGTTCACTAAGCACAACTGTATTAAATGACTTTGTACTCAGCAGAAACGATTTCATAATAAGGCTACCATGAAAGTCATTTCCTTTGAACTTAAAAAAGACTCCACAAAGAAGAATAAAGAGATCTGAGCATCTTATTATCTGTCAGAAAATTTTAATTTTTCATTAAGTCAGGACATTCTTTTCCATTAGAAACCAAACTCTGTAAATAGATCTCCTTTTCTTAGGGCGAAATTGAGTCTATAGCACTTGTTTTCACTAAGCTGTTAACATAAGAGAGGGAAAGATTACTTGAAAAATAAGATGTATTCTTGTTCACATTAAACAAAGCAGGAATCCTATTAAAATATTTATTGAACTCATACCGTGATCAAGGCACTGCAGAGTATAAAAGTTGTATTAAGACATGGTGTTTGCATTCAAAGCAAACAAGAAACTAAAGGCTTCACAGAGAAGGGAGCATTTAACATGATCTCTGATGAGGGCAGGCTTTGGTGGGAAGGGAAGTGAGGAAGACCAGAGGATAAATGCGGGAAGAGGGACCTTGAAGAACAGGCCCACGGTAGTGGGGCGGGAAACGTTCAGTAAAAGGAAACAGTTGAGTTTTCTTGGCAAATAAGATATTTACAGGGCAACAGGAAATGAGAAAGAAAAGGCAATCTGGGGTAATAATGTCAGGCTGACTTCAGATTTGTTTCACCTAATGCAGATTTTCATGGAGGAGTTTGAGATCAGATTTGAGCTCAATTAAGATGAACCTACTACAATGTGGCTTTAGGAAGACATGGAGAAACTAGTTTGGAAGTTAAAATTGTAGACCAGGAAAAAAGTAAAAAGAGCCTGAAAATGGCATGAAAGCTGAGGGCTAATGGCTTTCCTTAATAAAGTATAAAATATTAATATGATAAGTTTAGTTATCTCATTTGATTTTCTCCATGAACCTATTGTGTGTATATATATCCTGGAAAATATTACTGATCTCCAAATTTTTAGATGAAGAAACTGCATCTCAGAGAAGTTGGGAGAGTTTCCTAAGGTCAAGTGACCATAAGTGGCAGACTAGGATTCTAAACTGGTTAGTTGATTCCCAATTTAGCACTCTTTTCACAACCCCATCATTTACTCATAATAGGGAAAGGATAGACGCTGCAGAGAAAGAATTTTAAGATTTGATAAAACAAGAATGACTACCATCACCATCATCATTTAGTGAGCATTTACTATGTAACAAGCTCCATGCAAAGCACCTTGAATATATTATCTCACAGGCAAATGAACACAGATAGAGAATGAGGAAAAGTGATGAATCAGGGGTAAATCCAAGTTGTCAGACTCTGGAGAATGAGAGAATATTGGTGTTGGCTAATAAATCCAATCACATGGCCACAAGCTACTCTGTGCAAGCCACAAAAAGTCAGATGGAAAAAATGTTTAGGAGCTAAAAATAGGAATGGAACATGTTGATTTTGTTTGATAGCAAATGTTCATAAAGAATTGTGTAACCAGCACTCAGCAATTTGGGGTAGAGGAATAGACTAGAAACAATGATCCTAGAGGTATCTGTATGACATAATGGTTAAAGGCTTGGGGAAATATGACATCATTGAAGATGTGAAGACAAAGAAGATTCAGGAGGGCAAACCTTGTATTCTGTCTACCTTTCAGTATTAGCAAAAGGAGCTGGCGAAAGAATCAAAGAAGGAGCTAGTGTTTAGAAAGCTAATGAGTGCTTATTCACAAGAGAACAGAGATATTCAAAAAAAGGACTGAAGGAGAAGAGGCAAGACTTTGGCTATGGCTGAGTGAGGAGACGTAATGACCCTCCCTGTAAAAAGCCATGATACAGCTAGACAATTGATAAAACTATCATTTCGGCATTTTGGAAATCGAACAAAGGTGTATAACAATCTGAAGAGTGTTCAGGCTTTTAAAACTGAACTTTGGGTAAGAAAAGCGAGAATCTGTGTTATTCTGGCCTGGGGCTACCCCCATTCCTTTCCCAGCTCAGTCAACATGAAGGGTCTACCAGAGTGGGGCAGGCTGTAAGGACTGGCAGTTTCTCTGCTGAAGCTGAAGAGGGCGCATTTGATTTGCAGTGCTGGGTAAGGCACACACCCAGCAACATTGTGAGTGGAAGATCTCTAAGGTGGGCAAATGAGGAGGACCAATGGCTCTACTAGCCTGAACCTGTGGTTGTGGGTGAGATAATCATCTGTTTTGCTGAGGCTATGTGAATGATCAGCACAGACCAAAGAGAGCCTAAGCCAGCACAGTCCTCCTGGCTGCCCTGAGGCTCTGAACATGCAGATGGGACATGTGAAAGGCCCAGCAAACTTGAAAATGGCTTGATTTTTCAACATGCTCCCCTATCCATAGACAAGTCCATCAGCAGAGGATAGAGGCCTAATGGCTCTAGGTAATTAAGCACCTCTGTTCAATAATTCTTTGACTCCTAACCTAGACTGAATAGGGGCAATCCTAGAGAGCCAGGATCACATATAAATAAGAATATGCAACAACAAACTGAGACAAGACATTAGCAACTGCACACCAAGGGAGAGCTAGATTTCATAGATTTAGTCTAAGCAAGTTACTAAACAAATAAAAAACAACAGACACTTTCAGTGGGGGGAATCAGAATCCAGAGTCGCTACAGTAGGTTATCTAAAATGTCCAATATTCAGCAAAAAATTATGAGCCATTCCAAGAAATACTATGTGTTATTTGTACTGAAGAAAAAAGGCAGTCAAAAAAAATTGTCTCTGAATGCAGTGTTAGATGTAGCAGACGAAGACCACAACATAGCTATTATAAAAATGTTCAAAGAAATCTTATTTGAAAAGCATGAAAATCATAACAACAATTATGCACAAATAGCAATTTTCAAGAAGGAAACAGGCATTCTAAAAAAGAACCAATGGGGGCCGGCCCCATGGCACAGTGGTTAAGGTCAGCACGCTCCACTTCAGTGGCCCAGGTTCATGGGTTTGGATCCTGGGTGTGGACCTACCACTTGTCAGCCAGGCTGAGGTGGCAACCCACATACGAAATAGACGAAGACTGGCAGCAGATGTTAGCTCAGAGTAATCTTCCTCACCATAAAAAAAAAAAAAAAAAGAACCCATGGAAATCCTGGAGTTGAAAAGTACAATGGCTGAAATAAAAAATTCACTACAGGGACTCACCAGCAGATTCAAGATGGCAGAAGAATCAATGAATTTGAAGAAAGATTAATAGAAATTATGCAATCTAGGGGCCAGCCCAGTGGTGTAGTGGTTAAGTTCATGTGCTCTGCTTCGGCAGCCAGGGGTTCACTAGTTCAGATCCTAGGTGCAGACCTACACACTGTTCGTCAATCCATGCTCTGGCGGCATCCCACTTAGAAGGACTAGAAGGACTTACAACTAGGATATACATCTATGTACAGGGGCTTTCGGGAGGGGAAAAAAAAGAAAAGGAGGAAGATTGGCAACAGATGTTAGCTCAGGGCCAATCCTCCTCACCAAAAAGCATACCTCAAAAAAAAAAAAAAGAAAAAAAAAAGAAAAATTACACAATCTAAAGAACAGAAAGAAAACAAGATTGAAGAAAAATGAATAGCCTTAGAAACTTGTAGAATAACATCAAGAATTCTGATGTATGTGTAAAGGGAGTAAAATATTTAAAGAAATATGGCTGAAAACTTCTCAAATTGATTAAAACAAAATTAACCTACACATCCAAGAAGCTAAACCAATCTCAACACAATAAATACAAAAAGATCCACACCTGGACATAATATATTCAAACTGTTGAAAGCCAAAAACAAAGAGAAAACTTTGAAAGCAGCAAGAGAAAAACAATTCATCACATACACAGGCATATCAATACAATTAATGGCTAACTTCTCATCTGAAACAGTGAAGGAGAAAAAGCAGTGAAATGACATTCAGATTGCTGAGAAAAAAAAATGTTAACCAAGAATCCTGTATCCAGTAACACTATCATTCAATCGTGAAGAAAAAATAAAGATATTCTCAGATAAACAAAGACCAAGAAAATTCACTGCTATCTAATATTTTACAAGAAACACTTATCACTTTCATACTGAAAGAACTTACTCCAGAAATGGTAAATATATGGATTAATAAATATATTTATTGATACATTTTTTCTATCTTCCCTTAACTTCTTACAAGACATAAAATTGTATTAAACAATAATTATATCACTGTATTATTGGATTTAAAACATATATAAAGGTAATATATATGACACTAATACCATGGAGCATGGAGGAGGAAACAGAGCTATCATGGAGCAAAATGTCTATATTTTACTAGAATTAAGGTTAGTATTAATCTGAAGTAGAATGTGACAAATGAAGATGGATATTGTAATCCCTCAAGCAACCAGTAGGAAAATAACTCAAGAAATAGTTTTAAAATTAGAGGAATTAATATGGCAAGTAAAAAATGAACACGAAAGGCAGCAAAATAATCCTTACCCCAAGAATCTTATGTGATCTAAAGAATTCCTTTTCAATATTTAAACTTCAGCAAAGAATAAGTTATTAACAATTTTGATTAGAGAATCAAATAGAAATCACTATGGCTCTACTGAAATTATTAATCAGGTTTGGTGAAATTAAAAAAAAAAAATCAGGACACATATATAAAGGGACCAAAAAAACCAGAATAATGATGTTTCCAAAATGTCAGGATTTATAACAATCATTCTTTATATTCATTTATATTCCTTCTAACATCTCAATCTCTGAAAGAATGTAAGAGAGGCACAGACCTGAATGGGAACTCACTTGGTAAATTTATGTGGACTCTGATAAAGCTAGAATCTCCTGGTCTCAAAAGCAAATGAAGAATTTACTGCTCATTACAGGGCATGTGCTCAATAAATATTTTAACTTTACAGAGATAATTTTGGCATAATTCAGAGTAGAATGGAATTTGGCTAGGTGTCTTAGACAGATTTCGAATCTAAATTTTAGACCTAGAAGATCTTATGATTGTTACAGAAAAAAATTATAGCCTGAACAAGAGTCCTATTACCTGAATTTCTTCAACTACTGATTTGAACTGGGGAATACGCTCTGTCATGTTTTTAACCAATTCCATTGCGTTATCAAATCCTTTCACATATTCTCCATACATCTTAAGGAATGGCGCCAATTTCTGAAGGATGTCACCAATTCTAGGGGTAGTTTCCCTGTATAAAATATAGAAACAAGTCATTATGATTTCTTACACAATGAGTGAATTAACAGGACTCTAAATGAAGTAATCACTTTCTACACACACTACTTTATCAGATCCACTCTTCCGTAAGATTTGTAGAGAATGAAGAAGCACCTTTTTAAAGGGAGTTTAGCAATGACGTAGTAAAGAGAGATACTATGGAATTCTTGAAGCTCCAATTACTCCTAATATCTTGTCTCCACTAGTCAAAAGATAGTTTGGAGAGTAGAGATGAAATCCTTTTTTTTATTATTTATTTTTTTATTGCAGTAACATTGGATTATAACATTATATAGCTTTCAGATGTACATTGTAATATATTTCGAATTCTGTGTAGATTACATCATGTTTACCACCCAAAAACTAATTATAGTCCATCACCTCACATGTGAGCCTAATCACCCCTTTTGCCCTCCCCCCACCCCCTATGGTAACCACCAATCCAGTCTCTGTTGCTAGGAGTTTGTCGTCGTTATTATCTTCTACTTATGAGCAAGATCATATGGTATTTGACTTTCCCCCTCTGACTTATTTCACTTTGAATAATACCCTCAAGGTCCATCCATGTTGTCACAAATGGCTGGTAGAGACAAAATCCTTTTTAGTTAAAGCCAAAAACATACCATAACTTCATCAGTGGCCTTTAATGTAAAAATTTAGCGCAAATCTTTAGCTACAGATCTGTGTAGCATTATTATTCAACTTAAAAGCTGAAAAACAGCATCTAACATGACTGTCTTATATCTATCATTTGTTGTCTCTTACCATTCTTGCATTCGTTTCTCCAGCTCTGGCAATAGGAATTTACTATGAAAGGCATTTATTGATGAAATATTAGAAAAGATTTTATTCACCATCTCTGCTGGAAATGACCCTCGATTTGCTTCTTCCAATAGTTTGCAATAAAATACCTGAATAAGAAAATAAAGCAAACATTACTTTAAATTTATTAGTTTACCACCTAGCACTGTGCAAAGCACATAGTAGGCTCCTAGTAACTTTTACTGAATGAATGAAAAAGTTCGTGGTCCAAGAAATCAATCATTTTTTAAATGTAGGAGTGGGTATATGCTTTGGTTGAAAAGAAACAGCAATTAAAATTAGAAAACTTTGACTCTAACCTAGGCTATGCCTCTCTGGATGCATCTGTGGGATGTTAGCCTTTCTGTGCCAGAGAATTCCCAATTGAAGTTAACAAGATTTACCCTTCTTATCCATAAGTAGAATTAAGAGATATTATATATTAGAATTAGATAACTATATATGCACAATAATTGTGGTATTTTTTCATCCCTCTTTATGTTTGAATGACTTCTGTGGCATTTATTACATATTGCCCTTTACTGTAATTTGTTGGCATATATTTCATTTTTCCCTTTTAAAATTGTATACTCTCTGGGGAGAGAGGACATCATCATTTAGTTCCCACAGTAGAACAGGTGTTTAGTAAGTATCTAGTCAATGGATGAACAAAAGAATATTTCAGTTCTCAGATGTTTTCTTGCTTTTTAGTAAATAATAATGCATGATAACTTAAAATACTGATATAAGGATAAAAAGAATGTTCTCCTGTACATAAGAACAGGTATCTTAAAGACAGTTTAAAAAAACCAACCCTGCAGTCTTAGCTATTCTCCACTAGGGCCACTATTCCTCTTACTTGCCATTCCATTAAAAGTAGGCAGAAGGAGGTCTGTGCCTTCAAAATGTCCAGATGGTTGTTAATTTTCTAAATTCACCTCTACTGCATTTTCTTGGGAGGCAAAAAGAACACAAAATTCTGTCCTTAGAGACTCCAAAAGATAGGATATTGTAGCAATTGAGAATCTCGGACTCTTAATAGGTCAGCAACACTAGCTGACAAGTTAACTATTAAAAAAAGAAGAAGAAAAACCCCACATCTACACCATGAGAATACCTAGAAGTTTCAGGTCTGCAATCCCCCTGGGGAGAAAAGTTGTTTCAAAGGCACAAACTCAACATGAATTGATTGACTTATGGGAAATTCTTTGGGAAGTGAGTATTTCAGTCACAAATTCATTATTTCAAAGAATGTAAGCCTTAATCCAGCCCTTTAAGTCTCACCCTAACAGGGACGTAGTTTGCTCTAGGAACAATGATAAGGAGGTGTGCCCAGGACAGCCTGCTCCCATGAAGTTCCAGTTTTCCAATGGCAGAAGTGGGACAATTCTTCATACACTAACATTCAACCATGGCAACTTTCTCTCTGAATCAGAGGAGTCTGTATTAGCAGACAATCTACTAATTATCTTCTTTTATCACTGAAACAGGATTAAGAGGTCTGAGTTTTCAACAGTTATTCTTATGATGCATTTTAAAACTTCTTTTGCAAATGTATACCTGAAATGACACTCAAGTCTCAGCCATGATGAAAGAACAAAATGTGGTAAGGTAGATTCACGTATTCAACAAATAATGACTGTGCAACTTTATGCCAGGCACTGGACCAAATGTTTCACACACGGCTGAACGACTGCAGCAATCCAGATGACGCACATAGGGCCAAACAACAAATGAGACAGACAGACTCAGTGCTGCGTTCATATTAGCATTAGAATCACCAGTCTCTTATTTGGAGTCTCCAATGTCGTAGTAACATGGCCCCCAGGATCATAACAAAGTCAAGAAACAGACTGGTGTTTAGGGTTGAAAGATACAGATAAAGGCATTTTGTGACATGTACAGAGAGTCCTTCAATCTGTTCTTTATGAATTATAAAACCTTTATAACTAGTGAATTCGCTGCCAAAGCTGAAAATGTTAGAGATTTCCTTGAGGAAGTAGCTTTCACTGGCCAAAAATGGTCAGCCCCTTCTTGTGGTTTCTAAAACATTTTAATTACTATGTTAAAATGATGTGCAATGCCAAAAAATAAAACAATTCTGAGATGGAAAACATTACCTGATCTAAGAGGTCAAGTCGGTTGACGTAAGCTCTTTCTGTAAGCAAAAGTTCATTGGCTATTTTGTGAAGCTTTTGCTCATTAGTCTCCTAAAAATAGAATAGATATTCACATATGAGCAAATAAAGCTTGGACAACATTTCTCAAGTAATGAACACCTTATCAAATGGTTTGATCAAAATAGTTTTCTCAAGCTTCTCAGGTCCCCAATTCCTTTCAGCCATCATGGAACATCCAACCAGAAATGAACAAAATTAGGAATGAGCTATCTGCTAGATTTACCCTATAACAACCTCTTTAAGTTATAACGTCTTCTTTGACCTCTTTAGCAATTAACACTATTGTTCATCTTTTCCCTGAAACATCTTTTATCTTTTTCAGTTCCCAGACACTATACTTCCTCAGTTTTTCCATACCTCTTTCAGGCTAGTCTTGGACATGATTTCATCACTCTCTCAGACATCTTGTTTAATTATTAGGTCTTTGCACCGAACTTTTGGCCTTTTTAAAAAAACATTTTCCTACGGAAATTTTCAATCATATATAAAACTAAAGAAAATAGTAAAATGAACCCCATGTGTCCATCACTGAGATTCAACAACTGTCAAAACTCATCACTAATCTTGTTTCACCTCTGCCCCCACCCATCTCCCTCTACTCATGTTATTTTTAATTAAATCTACACTTTCTTATCTCCTCAGCATATATTTGCTTAATCCTCAAATTTATTTGTGTAACCTTGTTAGTTCCACGAGGACAGGCACATTTTTTTCCTTGTTAACTGCTCTACCTCCTGTGTCAACTATAATGCTTCAATACAACATTGGTACTCAGTACAATATTACTGACTGTATGAATGAGTAGCAGTCTCACATACCTATTGTTGGACACATTACCACTTTGAACATGCTGTCAATGTAAGACCAAACTCATCTTTTCTGGAAAACCCCTATCCTACCACACCCTCCACACCCAAACGTTACCATCCTGGCAATCGTTCCGTCCCTTTCCAGTTATCTAATTTGGTATCTTGAATTACTTTGAATTTAGTCCTCTACCACAAAATCCAGTCAGGTACCAATTCCTACTCATGATATTATGTCTTTAGCATCCATCTTTTAAGTTCCCGTTGTTGTCACCCTATTTTGCTCATACCACATCTCAAGCCCAGGCCAATCAATAGTTGCCAAATGTTCTGATTCTACTATTTTTTGGCTGTCACCCACCTTGTATATTGCTATACGAAGACTCTTTCTAAAACTCTGCTTTGCCCAGATAATCCTGTTTCCCATAGAAAGAAAAGCCTTCAATAGTCCTCTCACCAATAGGATAAAATCCAGACTCTGTATACCAATCAGGGTTGTTGAAACTTTGTCTCTATTCACTTCCTCAAACTTCTTCTCATTGTGTCTTTACAGGCACCCTTCCCTCCAAACGCACTGATCTATCCACCTTGATCCAAACACATCCTGGCCATCTCCAAGTCTTTCTTCTTTCCATTCTCTGCTTGGCATATATGCTCTTGCTCTATCTCTCTAGGTGTTAAAGACCTACTTTCCTTTTGATGGCCTGCTGAATTTCCATCCCTTGTCCATGGAGCCTTCTTTAACCATCCTAAGGCCTTGGGCTTGGTCCTATTGAAATGTATTTTATATTTTATACCTAAATATCTTTTTACTTAGAAATTTCTACCTGGTTACTTTGCTGAAATACCCCTTTCATTCTATGAAGATATAATAAGGGTTTAGTAAAAACTTTAGTATCAAAGCAGACCAAAGTATATTTTAACCAATGCCTAATTTGTGTAAATGCTCCATTTGAAACTGTGTATAAAATGCTATTAAGCTGTATAAATGCTTCACTGTGTTCAACATATATGAGATCTACCTTATGCTTTATTTGCAATATCACTCTAATGTGGAAAGTTACCAAGTTGCTTCTTACAGCAGCACTGAAATGAGGTATTTTTATGTGAAGTCTTTAGGTAAAGTAACATAATACTGCTAAATAATTTGTGATCTTATAAATACTGAAATAAGAACCACGTAGTCATCAAATTCCACAAGTAGTCAAGGTTTTGGTTTAACAATAAATTCAGGATAAAGCACTAGCATTGTTGCTTGCCTGCCTGGCATCCTTTGTCCCCATTTCTTAATGGTATGCACATTTGGTTCATATATCTACCCCACTACTATGGAGCCTTTCCTTTGGGGAAACTGATCTCATTCCCAGATCAAAAGGGAGCCCTGAGTACACAGTGATTGGTTCAGGAGCCAATGAGACATGAGGGAATATGTGCTGGGGGCTTTAGCAAGGTTGAGTATTACTGGTGTTATTTGTAGCTAGAAGCATCCTGATTAATACGGAAAACTTAAATACTATGAAACATATGTAGTATATTCTGTGAAACTGAAAAACTTTCAAGTAATTTTTTTTTTTTGAGGATGATTAGCCCTGAGCTAACATCTGCCACCAATCCTCCTCTTTTTGCTGAGGAAGACTGGCCCTGAGCTAACATCTGTGCCCACCTTCCTCTCCTTTATATGTGGGATGCCTACCACAGCATGGCTTGCCAAGCACTGTGTATGTCTGCACTTGGGATCCGAACCGGTGAACCCCAGGCCACTGAAGCTGAACGTGTGAACTTAACCACTGCACCACCAGGCTGGCTCCCTCAAGTAATTTTTAAACAATTACTACTTATAGAGGAGAAAGTAAAATAGTTAATGAACTAAAAATGTGACTTTCAAACCTGTAATAAGTGAACATAAATACACAGTAAATTCATAAGAAATCTACCAACATTTCAGAGGAAGATAAAGTACAGGAATATGCTATTCTACACACTCAAAGGAAATACTGACCTCCATCAACACCACACACCATTTGTGTTTGTTGTGTTTTTTTTTTTTAAGGATTTTTCATTGTTTTTATTTTTCCATCTTCTCTCCAAAGCCCCCCAGTACACAGTTGTATATTTTAGTTATGGCTCCTTCTGGTTGTGGCATGTGGGACGCCGCCTCAGCATGCCTTGATGAATGATGCTAGGTCCACACCCAGGATCCAAACCAGCGAAACCCTAGGCTGCCGAAGCAAAGCACAGGAACATAACCACTCGGCCTTGGGGCTGGCCCCTGTTGTGCTTTTTTTTTTTTTTTTTTAAGCCAGATTGAGATAGAATTTACAAATAGTAAAATCCATTTTTCTGGTATATAGTTGTAGGAGTTTTGACAAATGCTTACAATCATGTCACCACCACCACAGTCAAGATACAGAACATTTCTAGCCAGACTTTTCTTAGGTCCCTTTGTAGTCAACTCCACTCCTCTCCTACCACCAGCTCCTGGTAACTGCTGATCTGTCCTTTTCTAGAATGT
Organism: Equus asinus; assembly: GCF_041296235.1. Classification (NCBI taxonomy): domain Eukaryota; kingdom Metazoa; phylum Chordata; class Mammalia; order Perissodactyla; family Equidae; genus Equus; species Equus asinus. The sequence continues at coordinate 40,773,260 of NC_091811.1, read as the reverse complement.
CGTGTAAATGGAATCACACAATACGTGCCTTTTGAGTCTTGCTTCTTTCCCTTATCAAAATGCATCTGACATACATCCATGTTGTTACTAGTATTAGTAGTTTGTTCTTTTCAAGCCCTGAGTTTTATTCTAATTTAATAGTGGTGATATATCTTTTTGACTCACTCACACTCCTTTGTATGTTCAGACTCTAGTTTTTACAAATATCTTTAAAGAAAACAACCCAGCGGAATTTGTGCCATGGTAAAATAATGAATCTTTTATGAGTCAGAGAATTCGCTAACCAACAAGTCATGCTGTCTATTACTGCTAGGCAATGAAGTCATCCCTGAGGTCTTCCACATCCTACAGGGTCTTAAATAGGAAGCTTATAAGAAACAATCTTTTGCTGACTTCAAATCATACTTTAGCTGAATGTGGCAAATTGTGGGTATCCTGGTCATATTTTGCAAAATCCAAGGGAATGCCAGCAGTTATTAGCAAAAGCTATACTCCTTCCACACAGATGGTCATGTAACGTTAGGTCTCCGACCTTGCCAAAGCGAACACAAAGATAAGCAAAAGTAAGCTTGCTGACATACAGTTTAACCACTCGGTTACACATAGATTTGGGAAAAGCTGCTAGTGATTTTGTGGTGGAGGTGAGGAAATCAGGGACTCACGGAGCCTTGTTTCAGGTTAATCACAACAATAATATTGTCACCATAAAAAGAACAGCTAATCTATTCACTGATCACTTATACGTGCCAGGCGCTAATATATGTATTTTACATAAATTGACTAATCCTTACAATGACTCTATAAAATAGGTGCCATTATTATTCCTATCTTACAGGCAGCACACACACACCCAACTAAACAAAATCCTGAGGCTCGAAGAGGCTAGGAGACTTGCCCAAGATCACAGAGTTGAAGGTAACTGGATCAGATTCTGATCACATGGAACAGTACGTGATTTTAAGGAACTATTTAGTAAATAATTGGTTTTCCCTCTAACCCTTCTTTGAAACAACAAAAAGAAAGACTGTAATAAGTGCCTACAAGTGAACAGACTAGCAAAATACCAATATCCACTTAAAAGTAGAATGTGGTACCTACTATGCATTTTAATTTATAGATTAAGTTTCCAACATAAATTCTATTTGAGGCTGACTTTTCAGCATTTTAGTAATAATTATCAGGTATAAAAAAATCAGTCATATTTCATGTAATTAATGATGGCTTCCAAGTTTAAAAAATTAGTTTAGTTACTGAAACTCATCTCTGAGTACATTTAGGGATGCATGGGGCTCTGTTACTCCATTAGACTTATGCTTAAATAATGGACAAAGTAGTTTTTAACTTGCTAGTACACTGGGGCTGTAGCCTGATATTTTTTTAAATAGAAAGTTAAACAGGGGGCTGGCCCAGTAGTGTAGTGGTTAAGTTCGTGCACTCTGCTTTGGCAGCCTGAGGTTTGCAAGTTTGGATCCCAGGTGCAGACCTAGCATCACTCGTCAAGCCACACTGTGGCAGCATCCCACATAAAATAGAGGAAGACTAGCAACACATGTTAGCTCAGGGCCAATCTTCCTCACACAGAAAAAAAGGAAAGGAAAATTAAATAGGTATAGTTATATAATACTGTTTCTTACTATTTGCCACTTCAAAACTATATAATCCCTACATTATACTTAACACTTTACTAAGAAGTCATTTATTCTTGTGATTCTTTGGAAAATAATAATGGTTACACAATATTGATTTAATAAATAATCCTATTTGCTTCTTTTGAAACCTAATACATGGCTTGACTTTTCAAAATAACTATAAATGTGCTATTAAAAAAGCAACTCATTTTTTATATCCCTCTATAAAATAGAGATTTTTTTTTCCACTTGCAAATATATGATACTCTACTCATATACTGTAAGCAGATTCCCTGAGTATTGCCTCAAAGTATAGAGGATATTGAAACTACCTGATTTGAAAAGTAAGACACACTCCTCTTACAATAATAGATTATACAGTTGCCTTTCTCTTTCTGCTTAACGCACTCCTAGGCTACTACGGCGTCCTTCCCACCTCCGGCAACCCTTGAGTAGAGATCTGCTCCACTCTCACTAGGGTTAGGTCCAGCTGGTACCCACTGGCTCATGAATGTGCTGCAGTGTCAGTCCTGCCTTCTTATTTGCAGATGTCACCAGCTCCTGCAGTGCTTTTCAGACCTTTTGGCATGACTCTTCCACATGGCAGGAGCCGGGACAAAGAGGCCCCATGGCAGCTCACAGAGTTCATTAACCGGATAGGCAGAAAACGCCCGTGTGGGGCCAGCGATTCATTCTTCAGAATCTTAGTGCCATACGCCCTGCCACATGCCTCAAAACCACCAAGGAAGGGAGCAGACATTTTGGAAAGAATTTTGTAAATGCTAATGAACAGTTTCCTGGAAGATGCCTTAAGGGCAAAATCCTCAATAATTTTAAAATGCATCAGACACTGATATTATGTTTTATAACTCCTCAATTATGCTTTACAACTCTTCAATACATGTTCTTGTGATTTGATTTTAAGCAAGAAGAATTTTCTTTTTTTAAAAACACCGAATCAAAACTACTAAAAGTATTTACAGCCTTTTCCAGATATTTATTAGAGGCTGTATATAAAACAATATGTATATAAATTATCAGGTTTTTATAGGACCAGAGTGAATGATTCTTGGTTCTGGCAAATCTCTACCCAAATCTGCTATCAGTTAAGTATATTCTCCACAGAGCAGGAAGACGTGGCCGTATAGAGTTACACACGTGTCTGCGTTCCCCGAAGTCCATTCTCTCAGATTAAGAGGAGTCAATTTAGAGAATAAACACTTGATTTTGTACCACAATTTATGAGATGCATCAAAATTTTGATATGTCATTGTTTAATGTATTTCCAGACATCAAAGTCTTCACTATGGCTCCAGGTGATAATTTAAAATTAGATCACAATGATATTTAAATATCACATAACAAGCCTATCATCTCAAAAAGCATCTTCAAATCTCTCCCTTTGTTAGACACCTTCATTCCAGTATTCTTTCTCACTATACTAAGGAGCAGGGAAATCGAGGGGAGCTACCGCCCGTGAGAGACAGTCATACTCCCCACTACTGACTGAGTACTTACTGTGTGGTAGGCACCATCCTACGCGCTTCACGTGAATTATCTATTGTAATCCTAATACTCCTGTGAAGCAGGCAGCATTGTTCCCTCGTTTTATAGATGAGGACGCTATGTTTTAGGGAGGCTGGGAAACCTGCCCAAACGCATACAGCACACAGTCAGACAGTCATCAGTGACTGAGCCAGGATTCAAATCCAAGTTTGTGACAACAAAGTTCTTGCTCTGCTAAGCCTTTGAACTAAGAGAACTCCCTGGATTTGGGGAACAAGAAAATGTGAAGGTAAAAGAATAAAACACAGATCTCGTGTTCAATTAAGATCGTGTAATAATGCCATAAGGAAGCTCACATGGCCTTAGGGAAGGTTTATAATCAGCAAGAAATTTATCAGCAGGTTCCTGTTACAAGAACACGCAGATGTTATTCCTCTCCCAGGCACAGTCTGTGACTTTAGCATGATCCCTCAGGAAGCTTTGGGAGCAAAGTCCAAGCCTACTTGTGACCCAGCACCAACATTTTTCCAATGTTATGTCCTCTACACTATTTATTCAATTCAAAAGAGGAGAATAGGCGAGGAAAAGCTTCAATCTGAAGGTTTAAATTACATCCTTTCCAGACAGGGTGGGGAGGAGCAAGAAAGAGAGCCTTCACTGAGAAGGACAATTTGGTTTCTTGCACAAGATCAGACAGGAAGTAAGTGATAGCAAAGAAAGAAGAACTTTGCTCTTTTTGTACCCAATTTAGTCTACATTAGACTAAACTGTCCTTTGGGTTTTGCAGAAATTAAAGATCAGAATTTAATATATACTCACAACCAATAACTGAATTAACCAATCCCAAGTCAAAGCTGAGCATCAGAGTAATTAGGTCACTTATAAATATTCCTGATGATGATTCCCTCAAGTTAAAACCTTGTACATATTCATGAGAGTGTCTTACTTTGTAATAACCTACAGCCTTCAGGCAAGAGAAACAAAAAAAGAAAATACAGGAAACTAAGTTAAAAAGGAAAAGTAAAAAAGGATCATGCAAACTGATCTCTGAGCGTCCCACAAGGGAGCATCTCAGTTTAAAACAGACAGAGAGGGGCTGGGATATTCACCAGGCAAGATACGGTGAATTCTGGACCTATTGAGGGACATCTCAGGTCATGAGTCTATTCATCTTGACTTACAAATGAGGAAATCAGATTTTATTTTATGTTTAATGAACAAACACAGCTCACATTATGTCTTAAGGCATTGTTCTAATTTCTTTACAACTATTAAATGATCTATGCCTGGTAATAATGTTATTAAGTAGCATTATGGGATATCTCCATTTTACAGATGAGGAAACCAAGATACAGAGAAATTTAAGGGACCTGCTCAAGGTCACACAGCTGGTAAGTGGCTGAGCTGGGATTCAAACCTGGAGAGTCTAGCTCTTGAGCCTGTCTTCCTGACCGCTGGGTTATGGTGTATTGCTCTTTTTTGTCTGCTTTTGGTTTTTTAAGCCACATACGACAACAAGGTCTGACCTTTCTATTTCTCACACCCACACTAAACTGGATCTTTATGCACATCACAACCTCCAAGCGCCTGACCTTCGCAAATCTCCTGGTTCACAGCAACATTCTGTTAAACCCCATCCCTGACTCCTTATCCCTTTGTTCCCTTGGCCCTGCTGACTTGCTGATCCTGGCTCACCCCTACTCCAACTTTGCTTTTCTCTTTCTTGAGTTCCAGGCCACTCAGCAACGCCAGAGAGACTGCTGGTCGCACTGTCTTTGACCTGGGCCCTCTGAATCTTGGTCACAAGTTACCATGAGAGAGCTAACCTTCTCTACTGTCCTCAAGCTGGTCCCAGTATCTTTGACCTGGGCCCTCAGAATTTAGGTCACAAGTTACCACAGAGCTAAGCTTTTCTACTGTCTTCAAGCTCCAAGCCCCACCCTTTGAGGATATTCCACTGGCCTCTCTGGAGCACTTCCCAAATCAACATATCCAGCGTGAAGTCCACAAGTCACTTCTACGCCATGGTCCCTCAGCACCTCACTCACTGAGTCCCAGACCCTCTGCCTGACTTCTCCATTTGTGCTAACAACAGGGAATTCACCCTCTCAGCCATGCTCTGAACCACACCTTATCTTTGAGTTCTCCTTTCCGCTTTACCTCATGATATCTTAAGTAATGGTCATTTATTTATCTTAATCCTCCTCAACTGCTAATTTCCTCTTTGTAGTCACTGCAGTGCCTTGCACATAATATATGTGCAATATAAATTCACTCAGTTTGAATTTGATCGTCCAGGTTCACTGAGCTAGTTACCTATAATGTCTCAGTAAAGGCCTTGGTCTCCAGGTTAACTCCCAGTTCCATGTTCTACGTGATGACCATCCTCATATGCTCACCAATATTTCCGTGCCCCTCCACCCTCTCAAGCCCAGTACTTCTCACGACACTGCTCTCTCTTCTTCTTTTTCGTCTCAGATAACTCACTATGTTCCCCTTTTGACTATGTTTGTGCTCTCCAGGGCTCAGTCCTTGGCCGTCTTCCTGCTCCTACACATTCTACTTTGGCAATATTAATCACACCCTTATGTACATCCTCTTACGTTTTTATCCTCTTTCCTCAGCTCCAAATCCATATTTCCACTTGCTTAATTAATATCTCCAAATGGATGTCTTGGCAGGTGCCATAAACTCAGAGGTACCAAACTAACCTAATTAGCAACTCTACTCCCCCTCCCCATTCCAAACACAATTACTTTCTTTCCTGTCTGGCATCTCTATTATTTCATTAACATGTTAGGAAACCGAGGCCTGGAGAGTTACATTATAGTGCTATGTCCAAGGTCATCTAGCTGGTAAGCGATAGAGCTGGGATTTGAACTAATCTCTTTTAATTCTAAAGCCTTCACCCTTAACCAATACACCATACCGTCTCCAGAATATTCATTTTTGTTTTAGGCATCTTTACCTGGATGACCTAGAAGTTCCTCAAATTCACTATGTCTAAACCTAATTAATTTTTCTGTCCCCCATATATGTTGCTCCTTCTATTCTCTTGTAGTTCAGGAAGTGGCACATCATCTGCCACTTCATCCAAGCTAGGAGTTGAACGTGATTCATTCCCTACGTCCAGTCATGGGGTCCTCAGAAATCTCTCTTCCTCATCCTAACCCTCGGCCACGGCCGGGACCCCATCCTCTCACACCTGGACTTCTGCAGCTGCTTACTAACCATGCACCCTGCTCCATCTGTTTTTCCTTTGATCTGACTCATTTTTCGAAAACCCACAGATGGATAATCATGTCACTTCCATGCTTTAATTAAGTGCCTCTGAGGCCAGATAGTATTAGGCTTACGGAAAGTTTGAAATAACATGGGAAATACCTCTGTTAATCCAGCAAAACAGGATGCACAAAGACCCTACATTATGCTATTGAATATGTTTTTAAGAAATCAGCTCAGTCAGAAAAACAAGCTGGAATGTTAAACATCAAAGCAGTTCTCTTTGGGTGGTAGAACTATGGGTGATTTTTGTATTCTCTGTGCTTTGCTGCATTTTCTTGATTTTTCAATGAGGATTATTAATTTTTATTCAGACTTTTAAAAATCTTTCTAAAAAGTCTCCATTACTGTCGGGGGAAAAAAGTACAAGGTAGGTATAGAAATCCATTGCAATTTGTCCTTAGCTTACATTTTCTTTTTAAGCCTATCCTTCTAGCCCCATACTCATTTCTTTAGCCCTTCTGGACTCTAACGAGGCCAGAAATACCTCCCAATATGGCATCTACCCTTTTGCCTCTGCTCATTTCTCATCACACGTTCCCTCTGCATAGATGCATTCTCTTCCCTACCTCACCCGGTTCCTGTTCATGGTGGACCACCCAGCAACCTTCTGTTCTTTCTTCAAGCCCAATTCAACAGCTTCTCAGCAGCCTGCCCCTCAACCAGCCCCTCCTCTAGGCACAGTTCGTTCCTCTCCTGTGTTTCCAAAACACTTACTGCACCGTGTTAGCGTCATGTATTTCCATCTCTCTCCCTCTCCTCTCAGTAGACTCAGGGTTTGTTGGCAGGGCTTAGCTTGTTCATTTGTTTCTAGCACCTAGGAGAGTGAGTCTGGCATCCTGAATTGGTAAACTGAACAATAGGTGGTTTTTTCAGGTACAGGTTCCCTGAAGTTCATTTTTTTCTCATTTCTCTTTCTTAAACCTTTCCAACATACTGAACAGAGTGGCCACAAAATAAAGAAGATTCTGAATTCACCATTCAGTTCTAAGAGAATAAAGAAAAGCTACCTTCAAGACTTTTATGAACTATCCACATGGTTAGCGGGGTAACTTTTCCATTATCCTACACATTGTTCTAAAACTTCTACAACTTTAGCTGGAGCTTTCATTGTAATAATACTAGCAACAATGAAAGACCGATTAGTGAAGCCTGGATAATTTCTTTGCTTGTTCTTTCCCTTTTTTGGAATTAAAGCTGATTTGGCAAGAGAAAAAATAGCTACAGAGTCACTTACTATTTGTCTTCATATCTAACAAGACCTCAACAATTATCCCCCTTATTTTTCAAGAAATAAACCAAAGGAAATGTAAAGATTTACCAAAAAAGAACTTGTAGCCCATCATCAGAAATGGATAACCAAGTAAGCATCATGTGTTAGCTCCCAGAAATTGCTGCCTCACATTACACTCTGTAAAATTAATCAACACTTCTAAGAATTCCAATTAAACTTAGTGAGAGGAAATTGGAGGAAAAGTAAGTTAACTTGAATTACAGCACTGGTTTTCTACTTGCCATTTACGTCTGAATGGGATTCTCTGTCATTCGTTTCCCTGGGAGATGATTATCTTCTTAATGTTTGAGTATGTTTAAAAGTTATAAACCCTCAAGGCTTATATAAAAATATAATAAGTAAAATGGTAATTAAAAAACCAGAAATAACCACGAAGGAAATATTTAAGTTTTTTTAAAAAAGAATAATGTGTCATAAATCTCTACCTTGTGGATACTTTCTTCATCTAGTCCTTACTTTATTATATAATTTCTTTCATTTTTGGGGAAATGAAAGATTAACTTCTTAAAAATCTGTTTGTTATCTTCTTGATAAAACTGCTATTATTAGAGTTTAATACCCTGCTCCTTTGAGCTTATGTTGCAAAAACAGAGATCTGTTATTTATATAAACTACAGTCTTTAAAAGCGCACATCTACACATTTATGTTTGGCTTGCTGTATGAAACATGGAGCAAGGAAACTCTTTGAATGAGATCTCAGAAAAATCTACCAATACAACCTGTTAAAATATATCCTGAATATCAGAAGGCTCATGAAAACTGTAAAGAGAACTTTTCACTTCTACCGCATCATAAATGAATGCAGCATTCCACATCAGTGCATTTCTACTAAAGCTGACCCACTGAAGCCCACCAATCTGAGAAGATAACCTCTCTTCATGAAATTCACTCTAAAACGTACTGACCCATTTACCTGAATCTCCTAAAATAGTTTAAGCTACTTATGATAACCCAAATTCATCATGCCAAACAGGAATTATAATACTGTTACCCCCGAGGCCCTCAAGTATGCATGTCTGTGAGGACACACACATACACACTACGATATTCCTTTGCCTCCACCTTCCCTGTAACGAATGGCTTTTAATATGTTTTCTTATAACAACATCTACCCTTTACTTTAGTGGATTTCAGTCTTTTAATCTGCTGTAATACATGATTAACCTTAATTTAAAGATACCATTAACACCCTGTGGGTGAGAGCTAAAGATATCACAAAGTGCTAAAATTTTCTTTTGGTTTTGAGGTTTTTAAGAAATATCTGCTTACTGTGAGGTGTCTGGCTATATTCTAGATCACTGGTGATGCAAAATGTTTAAACACTGGAAAAGTGTTGCTTCGCTAACGTATGGTCGAGTCAGTCGTTTCAATGAAGTAGGTATTCTTTATCTTTTATGTGGTAAAAACAGTATCCTATATTCACCACTGAAAGCAATTCCTGATCAAAATACACCAGATAATCAGTGAAACAGTTATACAAGCCGAGACTATTTTCAAGTCAGTTCTCATTATTAATAATGATCGTTCAAGATGCATTTTAATACGTATCTACTTTGCTGAACTATCTTTATGGTTCTACTCTAAGCCTCCCTTCCAGCCCCCACCCCTCATTCTCCCCCTCCTGGTGGGCATTTAGGAAATGTCCATTAAATGTAATTCTGGTTTAAACGAACCTTACTTACGACTACTCTGATGTAAATTTCTATACTGAGTTATGTAAAGATAGAAGTTTTTTCAGTTGTCTGCATAGTGAAACTCAAATATTCCATCATGTCTTAGAAAGTTCAATACCTTAGACAGTTTAAGAAGCAGCTGACAACCTATAGGGGTACACTAACAAAGGAATATTCCTACATATAACATCACAGAATTATATTATTATTACAGAAAAGGGCTTTAAGATCAGACTCAATTTATATTGTTTAAAGAATTTTAGAATCCTTTTAATTAACAAATTTAATTGATTTGTTCAAGGTCATACTGCTACTGAGTGGACAAATTAGAAGTATCACCAAGATGTCCTGGTTCCAATTGTTTGGTCCACTATATACTACTTTCTTTTTTTTTTACTTTTTAAGATTTCTTCTTTATTTTTAATTGTGGTAAAAAACACGTATCATAAAATTTATTATCTTAACACTGCTTATATTTACGTTTTGCATTTTGGAAGAAGGAAAGGCAATGAAACACATCAGAGCAGTGAAGGAGAAAGACATTGTCACCATGTGGAAATTAAATCCTAATTCTCCTTTTCAGATGGGACACACATGTGGTGTTTGGATCAAAAGCTCTGCAGAGAAACTGTCCTTTTTCTTCCCATATAGAGCATGTGCCATCCACTGCTTAGATGTCCAGTTAAGAGAAAGGCCAGCTGTACTATTCTGTTTCACTAGTTTAATAGGAAAGCCCCATTAAGTTTCTCCCAAACCAATTAAGACTCATCTATGAAAATGTATACATAATATGACAGGAAAAACAAAAGCAAAATTCAGCAACTACAGGCACCATCGCCAATTAAAATATTTCCCTTAATAAGAATAGCTCTTACTGTTTTATAAATACTTGCTGGTGGCATCATCCCAGCTGTAAAAGGACAGACGTATGAGTCTTGAGTTCCTTGGTTCTAATCTTCTCTCCTGTTCACCATGGTTCAAGCACAGAGACACTACAATCTACCATGATATTGAGATGTAAAGAGATTCACTGTGCAATGTCCTGTTTCTTTAACGTTTCAGATAATGTTACCAAGTATGACTCACTTTCTCCCACCCACTTCCTTATTTAAACTTCACTTGCTTGAGAGTCAGCATTTAAAATTAATTCACTAAGTAGAAGAAAATAATTCACTGGCTCTTTGTCTATTTGGGATTTTTTTGAGAGTCAGTGAAAAAATTGTACCATAAGGTAGATTTCACTTTGAACTTCTAAATATATCAATCACTTTTTACTCTAATATTATAGTATCAGTCCTTTTGAATTTCTGCCTATGGTAATGCCAGTGAAGACACAGTACCATAAAAAATCCTAGAGAGATTTAGGACTTGGATTTGTCATTTACAAATTTTCCTACAATTGTCAAGTTTTCAATTGTCAACTCTCCTGCAAAGATTGCTATTTATAATCGACAAGAGAGACTAAGCAATGGAAACTTTTTTCTTATCTTCCGAGATGTAAACAATTTTCTATTTCAGGGAACTCTATGATGATGCTTATATTACACCTTTGATCCAAGAAATCCCAAGTACCCTGTAAAAGCCATATTTATTAATCTTTCCAAAGCACTATATGGAATGAATAAAGAAAACAAATGCAATGGTCTTGTTACTGGAATTATATAAAAGTTTAGCACAGGTAAATTATGAACATAATTAACCAGCAAATAAGCTCTCTGTTAGCTTAGAATTTTGCACATGGGCAGAAACGCCATTCAGGTGGTTCATTGAACTGCTGTCCTCTTTAGAAAGGAGATGAACTTCCAGATTGCCCCAGCCTCACCTCTCTCTGCTATATTACTCATGGCTGCTGCAGTCATTGGCATTTCCTGCATTTAGGCATTTACATTTGTGACTTCTGGCATACGAGACACAAAACTGGCCTGGGGGTCAGGGCTATAATCGTGACCCTGGAAAATCACTTAAGTTTTCTGGGACTCTTCCTTCTATAAATGAATTGCTGAACTAAGATGATCTTTAAAGAGGCTTCTAACTCCAAGATTAAGTCATTCACTATAAAATTGTGTATTTATTAGAAAAATTTTCAAAACCTAGAAGCCTGGAAAGAGTTATAGATCTAATCCATTGAATAATTTGTGAATACTTCCATATTCCCATCTTTACAAGAAACATTTACTACTGCAAGTTAATCTTCCAGGTCTGTGTCTTTTACTAGATTAGAAATGTCTGAAAAGCAAAGATTATACAATTTCCTCTTGCTTATTAGCCCATAAATATTAGAGATGCTGCCCTAACATCTAGAACAAAGAACATTTTCTTCTCATTTAAGTAAAAACAATATGTCTGTGGTTTTCTTATACCAAAGTCTTCACACTGTTCAGACTCTTGAAATCACAATAGAAAGATCAACAGAAACTACACAGAACAAAAAGTGAAACAGCTCCTCAGAGAGTAGGGGCGACACCCATTGGCAGCTAGAACTTGAAAACTGTTTAACTGGGGGCGTGGGTGATCTGACTCACTCATCTCACAGGTGCTATGAAACAGAGTGTTAAAACAGTAGTAAAATAAAATCCTACTTATGAGCCAGTCTCACACTCTACCTTCATCTCATGGTGCTGGTCCAGCTGGTCCAGGTCCAGAGGGCTTTCTCCATTTTCTCTCTCTTGTACCTTAGCTTCTGTGTCTGCCCTTCCTTCATCCAGGGAGAGCACTGGGCCTACACCTGGAGTCCTGTAGCTACTGTCAGAAGCATTTCCATCACAGACATCTGTCGTGGGTGATGCAGGGCCTGTGGTAGTTTCATCTCTTTCTCCATTCACTAAGTCCGTATCGGGCAAGGGTTCAGAAGTTTGAATAGGAGTATCTGGGCCGAGAGTGGCCGCTTTCTCCTCCTCACATTCCATCTGGTTTTGTGCCTCTATTATACCGTTAGCCACACAAGTCTGTACACCCTGAGTCTGATCTGTATCATTTCCCTGCTTCTGCGGTGGGTTCTGGGAGAGGAGTTTTTGCTGAGGTGTGGTTGTCAATCCATGCCTTCCTGGGATTTTAGGAGCATTTAGGTTCACAGCAGCATCTTTCTTCAAATCACTATAATTTGATAATGAGCTAAAAGAAAAATACAAAGGAAGCATGAAAATGTTGGCACGGAAAGCTCTAGAATAAAAACAAGTTTATTCCAGCTGCAAAGGGATATTTAGTGAAGACTTTTTTTCCCTCTGATGGTTTTAGAAGCATGGATGAGAATATTCCAGTGTAGCTCTCAGTCTCTTGGGGTGCTATCCACACTTAAATAAACATTTAAATAAAGATATCAAGCTTGTGCTTGACCTGTAGGATCTGGAACATTTCCTTGGGCTGTTTATCAATATGGCTAGTTAGTAAAGACTTAGATGTGAGAAATATTTATATTTAATAAAACCATATTTTCCCAAGATTTTTACTTTCTTAACATTTTAAAAACAAGTATAGTCAGACCTCACTTTATGAACAGGTTAGAAACCAAAGGCTATTTTTGTTTGGAAAGCAGAACACAGATTCTCAAAAACTTTATTACACATGCCACCATAGCCTCCTAACTCATCTGCCTCCACTTTGTGTGTGTTTGAGGAAAACTGGCCCTGGGCTAACATCTATTGCCAATCTTCCTTTTTTTTTTTTTTTTTTTTTAAATTCCCCAAAGCCCCAGTACATAGTTGTGTATCCTAGTTGTAGGTCAATCTAGTTCTTCTATGTGGGATGCCGCCACGGCATGGCTTGAGAAGCAGTGTGTAGGTCCACACCCAGGATCCGAACATGTGAACCCTGGGCAGCTGAAGTAGAGCGTGTGAACTTAACCACTTGGCCACAGGACCAGCCCCTCTCTGCTTCCACTTCTGATCCCCTCCAATCCAGTCTCTCTGAGGCAGCCACAGAGACCAGACTCTGTGAGGGCTTCCCCACACACCTAAAGGTAAATCTAGCATCCTGACCATGGCCTACAAGATCCTAGACACTCCAGCCCCACCTCATTAAATTCTACCCTCTCCTCACTTGCTGAGCTCTTGCCGTACTAGTCTCCTTGCTGTTCCTGATTCCCAATAAGCAAATATGTGCAAGTAAGGGTCTTTGCAGCTGCTATCCTCTGTGCCCAGGACTATCTTCCCCAAGACACTGGTGTGGCTCACTCCTTCCTTTCATTCAGGTTTCTGCTCAGATGTCACCTCAAAGAGGCTTTCCTGGGTTATTCTATCTATTACAGCATACTCCACCACTAACTACACATTTTACTTTATTTTTCTTTAAAGCCCTTATTATTACTTGACAATATATATAATTCTAATAGTACAGTGGAACCTAACTGCTAATATATAACAATGTTCCTATGGCAGTATTCACATAGCATTTTAATCTAGGATTCCAGGGATGAGAAAATAAAACTCTGGGCTGCAGTTTTGGAGAGATTCCTGCAACCTAATGAGGAGAAAAAGTAAATACAGAATAATACTCTCTAAGGGTGTAGCACTTGCCTGTCTTGTTCTCTGCTTTATCCCCCGCTCTTAGCACAGCACTTGACACATGGAAAGTGCTCAATAAATACTCAATGAACAATGAATAACTGTGATTGTGATGATGATCATGACAGTAATTCAATAATAGCAGCTAACATTTATTAAGCGCAAGAAACTACACTAAGCCCTTTAAATCAATTATCTTGTTTCATCTTCATAATAATTCCATAAGAGGGACGCCATAAATAGAGAAATCCAGGCTTAGAAACTTACATAATTTGGCCAATGTCACATGCCTGACAAAAATAAAACTGTGAAGTCTGACTCTAAATGCCATGGTCTTAACCCCATGTTATAACACACTGGAACATGAAGGATGGAGTGAGGAGCAGGTGAGTAGGCTGTATACAAAACGTGGGACGCAAGTTCAGGGCTGGCCTCTTCCTGAATGCAGGTAGAGGTCACGAGTTTGAAGGAGGTGGGGAGAGGGCAGCAGCAAGGTCCATGGACAATGCTGAGATGTGCGTTACCCCCTCCCTTCACTCCACTCCTCCCAGACACTGCTGACCTGGACTGGAGAATGGAACAGGGAACAACAACCGACAGCAAGAAAGTAATAAGGGAGGAAGAAAGACATGGTAAAGTTCAGCACCACAGGAAGGGAAGGGAAAATTGGGGAGGGGAAAATGTCATATATGTATAAAAGTTGAATGTTGTCAGCATAAATAAATGTGATACACTCTACCACTGACATTTGCCTTTTAGGAGAGTGTCCCTTAGGTGTAGATAATTTCTCAAGCAGTCCTTGGAGATTTGATTCAAACTGTCCTCCTTTTCCACATCAGTGTCCAGCAAGCCAGTGGAAAAATCCTCAGCAGATCCTCTGAACCAAACTTTGGGCTCGCTTAGGATTTTTGGAAAGGACTGTTTTGGACGAGAGGCAGGAATTTCCTGTAATAAGTGATATCCAGAGGATATGCGTGTGGGGGTGGGGCGGGGATGGCTGGGGAGGGAAACTTAGTGAAAGCAGTGGTGAACCAATACGTAGCAGATTCCTGCTGCTTTGTGGATGCCAAACCACGGGGAAAAACAGTTGCCCTTGCGGTATCCTTGGGAAAAACCAATGTTCAGTTTTGAGGGAAGATGTTATTCATTTCTTTCCAAAATCCTGAAGTCTTTTATAGGTTAAAAAGACTAGTTTCTCTTACTCTCAAAAAAGGGGGAAAAAAAGTAAACACAGTAAAAAAAATACATAAAATTCACTTGCTCCAAATACATCCTCCGAATCACTCATCTCAATAAAACAATTACTTAGATTATTGCAAAGAGGCAAACTATGGGGTAAGGTCTTAACAGTGCCGTACCATCTTCTATTACCCCACTACAACAGACATTTTTCTTTTTGTCAATTTACCGTGGTAACTCAGAGTCCGCCGAACCTCCCTCTAGTCCACAAAGTGATACTTAGAGCGGTAAGAACTGGGGCGGAGCCCAGGAGCTACACTGCAGCATGCGGACCTCCCTCAAAAGGAAATGCAAACTTCCCACTAAAGTCCCATAGACCCAACGCAACACTAACCCCTTTAGACACTTTAAGAGCCAGTTCCTACTGGTAATACCTCACTAAGAACATATGATTATTTTTTGTATTGGCAGTGGACTCTGCCACAAGTAATACCCCTTTACCAGATCTGCCAAAATGCCCACATGACATCCTATCTGCGCTTAGGAACAAGTTTACTTAAAATGTCATAAATTATAGCACATCTCTTAGCGCCCACCTTCAAGCTTTATATCAAAAAATGACTTTGAATCTGCGAAGTCTGAAAAAGTAAAAGAAACCATATTAATAAGTGGAAAAATTGTGTACATTTCATGTATGGAGAGGAATGCAAAGAGTGGGTTACCAAAATTGTGACGTTCACAGGACTTAACCTTTGGAATACTGACCCATTCAGGGCTTCCCAAAGCTACCTCCAAAGCTGGGGATCCCGGCTCTAGCATGCACTATGGACAGGAGCCAGGGTTCCAGTGCCTGCTTACATTATGCAGTCATTGAACATGGTCCTGGGAGCCTGCAAACACGACAGGTCGCTCTCTGTGCTACTGAATCAACTTGCCTTGACAAACAAATTTTTAAGTGGAATTAAATCATTTTAGTAAAGCTTACTATAAGATAGCAAAGGTTTTAAAAATCCTACTTCGGAGGGGGAGATGTTGAAGTTTAAATATTTATGACTCAAGTTCCCACAATAGATTGGGAATGAAAAATGAAGACAGGCTTCTGAACTACTTTTCTCCAGAACCTGTTACTAAATATAGTCTCATTTTAAACAAGGGACACTGCAGTTTTGTACTGGGTCACAATTTCCAGAAAATTTTGAAAGTATTTCCAAGCTATGATCCATTGCATAAATAACAATAAATCCTGCAAAGAAATAATAAAGTCACCTAATGGGAAACCATTCCCAAATATTACACTGAAATAAATAGAAATATTTGAATTCAAGGATGAAAGTGAAGTTATATATGTTCTGTTTCATTATATTCATGAGACTTTTGGTGACATATAAAAATAAAATGCTCCTGACAAAAATTTTTTAAAATTCTATTTAACTCAGTGGCAGGAATTCTAAGAAAAAACTATTGAGGGTCATATAAGCAGAAAAGTGACTTACGTGAGTTTGTGTTTATCTTTAAGTGAGAAATATACAATATTTCACCTACCTTTTTTGAAACATTAGGACGAAAGATATAAAATTATATCTAATGAACACAAAACTGAAATGTAGCATGAATTTTGCTGTTGGCAACATCTTTTCTCAAAACTTAGTACAGTACAAGGGGATGGGGAGAGGGAAAGAGAAACTGAATGGATATAGAAGACTCATGTGAATAAAGTGGGTCGGAAAGAAAAGAAGGCCACGGAGATGGGACAGACTCACAGGAGTCACATTTACAAACATACAAAGGGAGAAACAAAAAGAAAGAGACAGCCTCCTGCCTTTCCAACCCAGATATCCAGTGACCAAGAGACTGACCCACATGGAGTAACACACAGCGTGATATACAGAGATACAGAGGAACGAGACAGAGGTTATCTACAGTTGTATATAGCACACAATGGGATGAAAACGCTGATGGCATAGTGTGCTGTACAGAGGTAATATATAGTAACCGACAATTCACATTAGTGCAAGATTAAATATTTTAAAAATTCACTCTTTCTAAAGGCTTACCAAACCTAATGGAATAAGATATTCTATTTTTGATTTAGAAAATTGATGACTCCATCATCTCTTTTTCGAAAACCGGCTTTCTTCTCCCCTCTGCCTTCTCCCATTGTAAATTAGCTCTTACCTGCCTCCTTCAAAGCGACTGATGAGATCTGATACCTTACTGGGTTTTTCTTTTGAGACACAAGAAGCAGAGGCAGGTTTAACTTCCTCCATCCTTGGTTTTGCACTAGATAAAGCTTTATGCCTGGGGGTTTGGTGTATATTGGACGAAGGAGAATTCTGCAGATGTAATGGCTTTGGAGGCACTGTAGAAAAAGAATTAATAGAATTCAGATTTCACTGTTATTTGTTCCTTAAAAAAAAATTCTGGTGTCTTAGGGGTCTGTCAAATTTGTACTGAAACTTAACCAAGGGACCCTTATCTACGTTGGATATTTTCTCTGTGTCCTGTGGAAATCCTACCTCCAAGATTCAAGTGCTTCTTTTACTTTTAGGTCATTTTAAATATGCCATTATTAAACACCTAGGGATCTACATATGGCTATGGCATTCCAAACTCTATTAGAGATAATAGAGCAGTTATTTATCTGAATAGAGAAAAGAAAGTGCTAAATTTGAAACTAATTCTTAGGGATACATTGCTCGCTACAAAACAAGTTTCTAATAATAGAGTGAATAAGAGACATACTAGAACCAAGAGCTAGTAAGTTAAACAGTAAAGCCAACAAAACAATAACAAACAACAGTAATATAACGTTGCATTATTATAGCATTCCCCACTTTACAAAAGCACCTTATTTCATTTGATCTTAGATAAAATTTTTTACTTTACAGTCTTCTGAGGTAGGTGCCATTATTTGCCTCTTGCCTCTTACAGTCCATAAAGGCTTAGAGAGGTTAAGTGATTGGCCTGGTGGAACAAGGCTAATCTGATTTTATGACTGGCACCCAGACTCTGGCTCCTTCCATTATCAGCACTCTCTCTCATAAATCTAGCAAAAGGGGGATACAAAAATTCTATTATTATTGTCTGCTACATTAAGAGTTGGCTTATATCAATATACCACAAATCATCTGCTTACTAATAAGTCCTTCACTCAGTTAACAGAATAGGAACAGATCATTTCCTGAAATATTAAAATCTATAAAATTTCCCCTAACAGAAACTCTACAAACAGGAAAACATAATATGCCATAAGAGCTTAATCAGGACGGGAATTACTTCAATTTTGAAGACCAATATAACTTTTCTCTTAGATCGACATTCTAGGTAAAAGATTATAACACATATGTATTTTTCTATAACTGGTTCTAACTAATCAAATAGAATTATATCCTTTTTTCTTTTTTTAGACCACTCTTCTTACTTCTGGAAGAAGGGTGGGGAATCATGTCTCCTTCTAATTACATGCCCCATTTTCCCCTAGCTGGTTACCCTGGTTTTCAGGAATCTCATCTCTTTTATAAACTCAGCTAACAGTTGCCTGATGCTCACCGGCCTAGATTTCATCATTTCTGTGCCAGTTATCAATCCTTACAGAGAAGAAAAAATATATATCACAATTAGCTACAGGTGTAACAATTAATTCACCCCACTCGCTTTCAACACAAACAGAAGAAAATCCCAATAAAAACACGACATGCTTCTTTTCATGAAAACGATATTATTTTCCAAGATATGCTCAGGGGGGATGGTTAATATAATTGTATCCATTGGGAAGGTAGGTGATTATATAAATGTTATATTTGTTAATTTTAAGGAAAAATTTCCTGTGTAGAACAAACATGTACCAAAACAGTAAACCAGGACAACATCCGACCACAAAAGTTTTAATATAAGGAATAATTTCAACATTCTTAACCAAAATCTTTAAAGAAGGAAGTGAATATGTTCTTTATAATTCTGTGTGCAAAATTTGTTATAAAATAACACATCCATCTAGAGTTTCTTCGGTGAACATTTCTCTTTTTTTTTTTTTTGAGGAAGATTAGCCCTGAGCTAACTGCTGCCAATCCTCCTCTTTTTGCTAAGGAAGACTGGCCCTGAGCTAACATCCGTGCCCATCTCTTCCTCTGCTTTATATGTGGCACACCTGCCACAGCATGGCTTGACAAGCGGTGCCATGTCCACACATGGGATCTGAACTGGCGAACCCCAGGCCGCCGAAGCAGAAAGTGCAAACTTAACAGCTGCACCATGTGGCCCGACCCTGAACATTTCTTATTTATTATGTGCCACACACTGTTAGATACTTGAAAGACTCAAATAAAATGATACATATCAGCTGGTCACTTTCTCAGAGATGACTCGACCCACTTTTTCATCTTAATTATGCCTCTCTCTTAAATTGTTTCATAGTACCGTGTGCTTTTTCTACAAAGTGCTTATAATAAATTATTATATGATTATTAATTAGTAATAAATAGATCAGCAATAAAATTTTAAATACATTATATATGCAAAGTTTCCTCCTCCACAAGGCTGGAGTTCCATGAGGGTTAGGAACATGTTTGTTTTGATCACAACTGTATTCACATTAACTACCTGTACAGGGCCTGGCAAATTTGTGGAATTCATGCAGGCACTAGTTAATTGTGTCACCAAGGAGCTCATATTCTAGTAGGGAGACAGCTTAATAACGTTAAAGGTGGGCACTGGGTACACAGTTATTCTAGAAGCACAGAGGAGGCATCTATTTCAGCAAGGGAGACAATCCAAAGGTATAGTAAATCAGTAAATATACACATTTTTAATAAAAGAGCACAAATGCTACATGGATATGACAAAAATCTCAAGAGGGTATATGAATGGCTAAAGTGTCAGAAACACTGTCTTAAAGGAAAATGATGCATGCTCTGCTCAAAAGACTTAACTGACGAGTGAAAATGATGCCTCCCTGCCCCCACTCCCATTTCTGGTCTTTCTTTTGCACTCTGGAGGTCAACATTTCTAAATGCTCTCCAGACCTCTCCTAGCTGTGCCATCAGTGCCTCCAGTTGATTATGTCTAAAACTCTTCTCCCCCCGGCAGCCCAAAGGATATAAACAGGAAGCACAGTGCTCAACCTCACCAATAATCAGGGAAATACACAATATGATATCACTTCAGCCCCATCAATTAACTCAAAAATTTAAATCTGACAATACCAAGTGTCAGTGAGGATAAGAAGCAATGTGAACTCGCATACATTTTGAGAGGGAGTACAAATTAATACAACCATTAAAAACTTGACATTTCCAAAATACACATCCTAGAGAAATTCTTACACATCTATACAGGGTTTTTTAAAAAAGTTTTACTTTTTCATTAATTCAACAAATATTTATTGAAAGCCTATTGAGATCTAAGCACTCGATCATATCAATAAACAAAAGGAAAGACAAGAAACAAAAAACATACTACGCAAACTACATGTCAGAAGGCGCTAAGAGCGAAGAGAAAAATGGGGGAGGAGAGGCTAAAACAACCGCGAGAGGGGATCTAGAGTGTAGGGAGACTTGAAGAAGTTGAGGGAGTCATTTGGGGAAGAACATTCCATCACGTAGGGTGAAATCTAGAGGCTGCTAAGGTCTGGAGGCCACTGTGACTGGAAGAGCAGGCACTGAGGTCAGAGGGAGGGCCTGATAATGTAGAGCCTTGAGGAGTACTGTCAGGATTGTGACTTTGAGTGAAATGAGAAGTCACTGCAGAGTTCTGAGCAGAGAAGTGAGATGATATGACAAATTCCAACAACATCACTCTGGCTGCTGTGTTGAGAACGTAGGGGAGCAGGGTAAGAAGCGGGATGAAGAGTTAAGAGGTTACCACAGAAATTCAGGCAAGACAGAGTGGTGCTTGGGAGGAGACAGTAAGAAACAGTTGGATTCCAGGTATATTTTAAAAGTAGATTTCCTGATAGATTAAATGTGAGGTATGAGAGAAACGAGGAGGAGTCAAGGATGACTCTGAGACCTTTGGCCTGAACAACTGGAAGGAAGGAACTGTCATCAGCTGACACAGGTAGAGCAATCTTTGGAGAGAAGACCTGTAGTCCAGTTTTGGACACGGTAAGTTTGAGATATCTAGTTGACTACAAATAAAATGGGCTCTATTCCAGCCATTTTACAGACAGTAAATAGAACAAAAGAATTAAATTATTCAGAAATTTCCAAGTACGCAAAATAATCATTGAGAGTGAAAAGAGAAACTAATTACCAGTTTAATTTGGAGATTACTACTAGATTTCAATTACTCTTATTTTTACTTACTCTGAAAAACAAAAGCTGGCTATATATAAATGCACTTTAAGTCTATACCATATTATACTTTAAGAACAGCCAGTCCTGGTGGTCTAGTGGTTAAAATTAGGCATTCTCACCATCCTGGCCTGTGTTTGTCTCCAGGTCAGGGAACCACACCATCCACCTGTCATTGTCATACTGCGTGTTGCTGTGATGCTGAAAGCTATGCCTCCTGGATTTCAAATACCAGCAAGGTCACTCATGGTGGATAGGTTTCAATGAAGCTTCCAGACTAAGACAGACTAGGAAGAAGGACCTGGCCACTCACTTCTGAAAAAACTGGCCCTATGAATAGCAGTGGAGCATTGTCTGATACAGCGCCAGAAGGTGAGGATGGCACAAAAAGACCGGGCAGGGTTCTGTTCTGCTGTGCACAGGGTCGCTAGGAGTTGCAATTGACTTGACAGCACTAACAACAACAAATACTTTTTTTTGTTTTTGGGGAAGATTAGCCTTGAGCTAACATCTGCCACCAATCCTTCTGTTTTTGCTAAGGCAGATTGGCCCTGAGCTAACATCTGTACCCATCTTCCTCTATTTTATATGTGGGACACCTGCCACAGCTTGGCTTGACAAGTGGTGTGTAGGTCCGTGCCTGGCATCTGAACTGGCAAACCCCAAACCACGGAAGCGGAGCGCACAAACTTAACCACTGAGCCACCTCCAACAACAACTTTAAGAATGGAACATTACACGTAGAATGCTTTACTTTAGAAGCAAATGAAATAGGTATGAGTATTTTACATTTATTTAAATTATTCAAACAATAATGTGCATTTCCAAGTTCATGAAACGGTTTTAAACATTTAGATTAGTCATTGAGAAGTGACAATATGTGGCTGTATCAAAATAATTAACTGTGGAGAATGTTGTGGGTCAAAGCTCCTAAGAGAAAAAGAACTATAAACTTTAATTGCTTAAGGAAGTTATTTTGAGTTATGTCTAGCATGGCAGGAAATAGGCCAATATTAAAAATGGTGAACAAGAAGAAAGACTTATGTTGGAAGCTGCTCAGTAATTTATTTGTTGTTTGACTGGTAGGATTGGTATGGAGTGAATAAACCATTGTTTTCCAAGGCCTTAGGGCATTTTCTGAGGCCAGGCAAAACAAGCCCCAACTACCGGAGGAATCCATTTCAAAATCTACAGGCTCCAATTTAGATTTAAAGGCAAGCTTATCTAATCTCCAAGCAGAACTTAGCTCTTTTATCCTTTTAAAAACTATAATTCTTCAAAATTATTTACTTATTGGTAATTAATAAACACAAACATAAACCTGATATTGTTCCAGACACATTACTACACAATCATCACTAATAAAGGCATTCGATATTGTCTCTCTTTTTAAAAAAAAATCACCAAAATTAATTACAGCTATGATATTATTAGCACTCCATATGAGAAACAAACAAACTAGATTTAATTATGAGCTCTTTAGGATCCAGATCAGTTTCTTAAACTATTGACATTTCAGGTCGGATGATTCTTGGGGGGCAGGGGGAGCTGGTCTGTGCACTGCAGGATGTTGAGCAGCCACCGTAGTCTCTACCCGCTAGATGCCAATAGCAGCTTCCACAAGTTGTGTCAAGCAATAGTCTCCAGACCATACCTCTGGAGGGGAGAGGGGGAGTGTCTCCAGTTGAGAGCCACTGATCTAGAATAAGAGTCTTCAAAATTAAATTAAAATCACATAATGGATCTTGAAGGCTCAGTAGCTTCACCATTCACAACCTGTAAGGGATTGGCAATGAAGTGGGAACAAAGGTGTCAGTGTGAATCCCTTCCTCTGCACAGGAAGTCCCCATAGAATGTCCCCTTCCTTTCCCGTCCTCGGCCAAATGTTCTTCAGGGTTTGGAGAAATTAAAAGTAGCTCCTCTCCACTAGGGGGTGGGGAACACTTATTATTGGTCAATAAGTAGTGCCCAATCTATCTGGCGGCTGATTTCACAATACCAAGAGGTAACCCTTTTCAGGGACCTTGCTTTCTATATGGTGCACATTTTAAGTTTGAAACAAAGAACAGCAGAAACAAAGTAGGGGAAATGTGGTGACGGAGCAGGGATTCACTCAACAAGTATTACTGAAGGCCTGCACGCTAGGCTGGGCATGAGGGTGCAGCAGTACAAAAGGCAGAAAAAACCAACATGGATGAGCAAACGCATAGTGGGTCAGAGCGCCATGACTGAGAAAAAATAAAGCAGGAATGGGGAAATATGAAAATGTCAAGGTTAAGGGTGGGGAGGGGGCAGGGAAGGGCCAAACAATGAGTGAGAGTATTATGAAAAAGAAAACAAAATACTCCATGAGATTTAATATCTGGAAATATTCCCTGTAGCTACGTAAAATTACATATATGAACCCATATTCAAGGTAGGAAGTAAATAAGTATTTAAATAGCAATATATTGACTTTACTATAACTACAAAAGGCAAAAGCAAGGTCAAGTGTTGTCTCCCTAAAGAATATGATTACTTTGGCACATGGCAACTCAGGAAGGACACTATGATTTATCTCAATGAACTATGAAAAACAATGAGGTAATGCAATGCATCTTCCAAAAAGAGGTTCTATAAATAATGAAATTCTTGCTTTTGATCTCGGCACTTACATAAAATTGAACTGTACTCATTTTTTACATTCTTACCTCATTTGATCTTTGTCAGCTCAGGTCTAATGACCAAGATAGAATTTTGTATTTTGCAAATAAAATGACTTAAATCGTGATCAAAAAACCCTCTATGTTCATATTCACATCAATGTGAAAGGGAGGAGTATAGTCAAAAGAAAAGGTTACAATCTCATGAATGGGCTTGCATTTGAATCATCAATTATTTGACCTTGCTTAATAGACATACCCCATATCACCACTGCAGCGAGAATAAAAAGAAAAATATCCCATAACCTGGAAGATTCCATCTATAAACTCCTTTTAAAGGTCTCTTTCAGAAATCGTTAAAACGTAAGAACTTTAAAGAGTAACACCAGTTCTTTTATAACGTGTTCTCTATCACACTTTTTTCTTTGCAAGAAAGGAAAGAGACCAAAGCAAATACAAAATAAACCAAATATAAATTGATTCTTCCAAAGTATAGTAATGCTGAA
This sequence comes from Equus asinus, assembly GCF_041296235.1. NCBI lineage: Eukaryota > Metazoa > Chordata > Mammalia > Perissodactyla > Equidae > Equus > Equus asinus. Next base: position 40,748,760 of record NC_091811.1, on the reverse strand, counting down.
AATGCCCAGTACTGTTTCTTGGCTGAATGTTCAGCATGCGGTATACATGAAAATCTATTAGGAAGAAACTACACATTAAGCCATAGTGGAGCTTAGCTTTGTGTTACATTTCAAAAGGGCTTGCTCTCTACCATCAAAACTATAATTTTGTTCTTCCCAAAGTTAATACCTTGCTCACTAGAAATTTATTCATAAAAGGAAATGGTCACTGAAAAAACATTCACAGGTTTCCACCATTATAATTTTTTCCCCTGATGGCTGCTCAATTCCTGAATGGACGGACCATTTACTCTTAATTTCTGTGGATGACTTTACTAAGAAGCCTTTTCAAGCCCGAGTTCCTTAATATTGTAAAATCGCGTTCTTGCTAAGTATGTTAAGCATTATTTTAGAATGATTTATTTCACAGATCCTCTGACATCTATCAAGTCATAATGACTTTCTGACAGTACTTTCAAACACACATTCATTTGTTACACATTTTTTACGCAAACAGTAAGTTAGGTTCTGTACTAGGTCAAGCACGATGCATGAAGAGATCATAGTCCCCTTAAGGGGACACATAAACAATTGCAGCAACTTGAAAAGAACCATATAAAGAAATGTATAAAGTGTTTCAGGAGCAAATAACCAACTCTGCCTGAGACGCTCCACAGACTCACTTTTCTCCTGAAAAAGTTAATGCACCCAATTCCTCCCATTTATAGCTTAAAACTCTTTCTTCGTGTCATCATTCTTCTGGGCAGCCTTCAGGGGTGAACAATGCACCCCACCTGATCAAAAGTCCCCGATCAGCGTACCTTGTGGCTTTGGACTTGCAGCTGAGTGTTTTGCTGGCGTTCTTCCATTTATTCCCTGAGCCTCTTCATCAGATGCATTCTGATCAACCAGCGTGGTTGTGCTGCTTTTCAAACCAGGCGGATCTACAGTGATCTTTGGACAGGTGCTGCTGCCTGGAGTTCGAAAAGAAAGGGCAGGTAAATACAGAGGCGGAGCACAACTGTGTCTTGTGACTTAAATTTCTTCTGACCCCATAAAACACAAACAGTCAGTTATAAGACTAAGCATAGAAATACTTTTCGGACATGTGCTGGCCTCGGCAAATAGTTTTCTTGGGAAAGATCTCATTCCATGTGCTTGGGAAACCTTATAATGCATGTTGACAGAGATTGCCACACACACACACACACACACACACACACACACACACACACACACATTCCTCCTTTCCTTACAGGGCCATGGAAAGGGCAGAATGCAGCTGCTACTATGCCGGCGAAGGAGAGGACCAGAGGGCCCCGGTACTAATCTGTTAAAAGCGTTCCTTTCCAGCATCCAGTCAGTCACCAGTCAACGAGTGACTCAGAAGAACAAAGCAAGAAAGCACCAACATGACAGCTGACCTACAGACTCTAGAAGAATGGCTGGATTAGAAACGAACAAATACACTCCTCCCCCACCCCCAACTCACTAGCTTACTCAGACTCCAAATCAACACGTATAAGCTAATAATACCCACGTTTTCTAAAATAAATCATGGTGAGATTATACAGATAACACTGTCAGATTTATTAACAACCCAAAACCCCAAAATGTTCTTCAAAACACTGAAATACATCATGAGACATAGATGAACAAGATGCTTCTGATAAAAGAAGTTAAATGTTGAATTTCAGAGACTTTTTAAGAAATCATATGTCAGTGTTTTCGCTTTCTACTCACACCAAATTTCCCTTTCTTCTAGCTGACATGGTGATATTAAGAATAGACTGGACTGCACTAAGGAGAAAATAAAATTTCTACCAGGAAATTCAAGACCACGAAATAAACGTATGCCATTTAAGAAACTATCATTTGTTAAAGAGTGTCATTTTTACAGAATCCAAATAACTAAAGAGAGAAATATGAAAAATAAAATGCCTTAATTATTACTCAAAACAAGAAAAGCTAATAAACCCCAATCAGTTTTCTACTGAGTAAAAAAATTCCCTTTCATTTCAATTGACTATTAAATAGTATTGATTAAAAACCACACTACTGCTTTATTTGCTGTGCTCTCCTTAAAATTTACCTTGGTAAGACAAATTTTAGAAGATATTAACAATTCCAAGTATTTTCTGAAAAGTTATTAGAGACCCAGTACTAAAACAAGTTAAATAGGTTTTCACCACACACCATTCTGCTAAAATGGGCTGCCAGCTGGATTAAGCATTGTTTAGCCAAACACAACAAAGACTTTGAAGGCAAGATTTATGGGAGATTATTTGACAGCATATTACTAAAATTGTAAACAAAAGAAGTAAAAGCTCAAATCTTTAAATGTGTGATCTTATCTACTTTGTTAGAAAAATCATGTGAAAAGCAAAGTATATCTGCAAAATCCACAGCAAACCATCTTAGGGGTATTAGGATGTTTGTTCCACAGTGATCCTAAGAAAGGCTTAGTATCCTAAAGGCCACCTGCTGGGGTCTAGTCAAGCACGGTCTAGGGGCAGAAACAGTGAAAGAGAGTCAGAAACTGTAACAAGACTGTAAAATGAGACAGTGCAAAAGCAAGAATGCAGCTTTAAACTATAAAAGGGGGGCAGTAATAGGTTAAATGAGAAAACAAATTAAATTGAATCTTTAAAAAAACAGATCACCAATGTTACATTTAAAAAGATTAAAGTAGTAATTATTAGAAACAAAACATGTCTTGAATAATAATTTGAAATTGAAAACTAGGCACTTAATTTCTGGATAGCAGACTTTCAGGATACGATGGGTTTTACAAGTGTCTCATTTATTAGAGAATATCACATGAATGTGCCAAAATGCCTGCAGTAGGAGATCAACTACACATCCATTTTCTTATAAACCCAGTCATGACATGACTACAAATCTTTTGCCAGTGGCAACAAATCCATAGCCAGAAACTTCATTTCGGATCATTAAAACCAGTCTCCAAACTTTAACTACTACCACAAAGCAGGAAAATGTGAAAGATACAGAAAACACATTTTTAAAGGGTTGTTTAAAAAAAAAAGAGAGAGAGACAAATATACAACAGAGACCATATGTGGCTGCAAAGCTAAAAATATTTACTATCTGGCCTTTTACAGGAAAAGCTTGGCAACCACTGGTCTAGGTCCAACACATCATGGTAAAGGGAGTTTGCCTAAAAGAAGCAGCGTTTCATTAAATACTTCATCTTCTCACATCTTGGATGCGAGCAATAAAAAGTAAAACTTCTTTTTTGCTTGTTGATGACTGACTCGGCCTATTCACATTTGGAGACAGTCCTTATTTGGGTGCCAGTTGCATAACAGGGAAGGAAACCCAAATTGTAACCAGATGGTCCACCCATTCAAGAAATGTTTTTATTAACTGTAGAGGCTTTTAGATTCCGATTTACCAAGAATCAGTAGGAGTGATTAAACAGTTATCTTAGGCACAGATACAACTAACTAGTTAACTACATTAAGTTAGCATGGAGGGAGGGGTCCTATTTAAATTCTCTCTCCTCTTGAGGATTGGTAACCTTTTTAGTCACTGATCCTAACCATTTTGCGCTCCTCTGTCTTTGGGTTACTCACTTATGACTTCTGGGTCATATCTCCTGCAAGGAATGTCTAGACATACGCTAACTGCAGGGGCTCCTCAGAGATTCTCAGTTAATCCTGACTCATCTTCGACTGCGTAAGGCTCCCTGTTCCAATGGAGAGGTCGCCACTATCACTTAACTTTCATATATCTGTCTTTTCCATGACATTTGCGAGTAGCAGACAACCCTTCAGACTGGTTAGGGTAACTTTGTTTCCTATTTGCAAAACTTTGTGTTGGGCTGTTATCTTTTGCCCAATCATTCTTGAATGGTTCTTTCACATTTTAAGGGTGGACTCTCTCTCCGGCCATCCATCCATCCCACAGCCAAGCCCATTCAGTGCTCTCATTCTTTAGGCCCTGATAGCCCACCACGGTATCCATGACCTCAGGTCACATCTCGATGGCCTTGCTATGGCCTCATCTACACTGCCTCACCTATCCATAACATCTCTCCAATGGCACCAGGTCTTTAGCACAGAAGATCTCGGACTCCACCCCTCAGGACAAGAGGATCTCTTGGATTTAAGGGGACAGAAGTAGTTTTCTAGGGGAGAAAACCTTTTTAAGAGTACATTGTCCAGAAGTAAAGAAATATCTTTAGAAAAAAACCCCACTTTATTTTGAAATAATTTTAGATTTATAGGAGAGTTGCACCCTGGTTTCTAAAGTCGGCATCTTATACAATCATGGTATATTTATCAAAATCCTGTACCCAACTTTCTCTAATGTTAGCATCTTATATAATCATGGAATATTTATCAAAAGTAATAATTTAATATTGGCACAGTACCAACTACAGATTTTATTCATATTTCACCAATTTTTCTACTAACATCTTTTTTCTGTCACAGGATCCAATCCCAGATACCATGCTGCATTTAGTTCTCACTGTCCCCTTCGTGTACTCCAATCAGCGACAGGGACTCAGTCTTTGCTTGTCTTGCGTGACCCTTGGCACTTCTGAAGAATACTGGTAAGGTATTTTGTAAAATGTCCCTCAAATTGGATTTATTTGATATTTTCTCATGATTAAACTGGGCTTACAGATTTGACAGAAGAAACCTCACAGAGGCAAGGTACCCATTTCACTGCATTGCATCATTACATAGGATCTATGTGATTATCGACCTTGGTCACTGGGTAAGGTGGTGTCTGCCAGGTTTCTCCACTGGAAAATACTCTATTTTTATAAGGTATTTTTCAACAGTCTTTTCCTATCATCCCTTCAAAAACTACCTTTTTGTCCCACAGATTCTGGATAAGGGTCATATCCCGCATGCACTACCTAAAATGCCTAGATTATGAGATCAACTGCCCTTAAAAAGTAAATAAGTAAAGCCGTTAAGGTTATAAGGCGCATAGTTCACAACTCTTTTGCCAAGGGGAATAAATTCACAGCCAGGAAATTTATTTCAGAACACTATTTCAGTTTCCCAAACTTCGAGAGTTCAATAATAAGTTTATCCAGAATAATAAGCAAACCACAAAGGATCTTAGAAAAGAAAATATGACGGACAGTTTAAGAAATTTCCTTGGTCCTGGGAATTCTACTCCTAGGTATCACATCTACAGAAATAATCTTGTGTTTGTAAAAGTATATGCACATGGATAGTCAATGCAACATTATGGAATCATACACAGCTGTTCAAAACAGAAAAACAAAAATAAGAATGGGAAGATCTCCAAGACACTACTAAATAAAAGACAAAAATTATAGAATATGTACAGTAGGATCTTTTTTTAAAAAAGAAAGATATATACAAATGTGTAAAATGCATGGAAAGGGATGCAAGGTAACATGGCAAACTTAAATTTAGGAATTGGAGATGAGGGTAGGTGGAGAGAAGGAATGAAAACTTTTATGTTTTGCTGTCTATACAGCTATATCATTTAAATATTTTATAATGACAATGTACTTACAAATTGGTTTTATAAAAAAAAAAATCTATGAAAGTCACCAAGTATAGGTATTAGAGATTTTGTGAAAAAACATATCCTTTATATTTGTACACCTATGTTCATAGCAGCATTATTCACAATAGCTAAAACGTGGAAGCAACTCAAGTGTCCGTTGACAGATGAATGGATAAACAAAATGTGGTATATACACACATGGAATATTATTCAGCCTTAAAATGGAAGGAAATTCTGATACATGATACAACATGGATGACCTTGAGGCCATTATGCTAAGTGAAATAAGCCAGTTAAAAAACACAAATACTATATATATATATATTCCATTTATACGAGGTATACAGTGTAGGTAAAATCAGAGACAAAGTAGAATGGTGGTCGCCAGGGACTGAGAGGGTGGGAGAATGGAAAGTTATTGTTTAATAGGTACAGAGTTTCAGTTTTACAAGATGAAAGGAGTTCTACGAATGGATGGTGGTCATGGTAGCACAACAATGTGAATGAACTTAAGGCCAATGAACTCTACGCTTAAAATGGTTAAGACGATAAATTTTATGTTACGTATTTTTTAACACAATTTAAAATTTTTTAAATTAAAAAAAGTATATCCCCAGGGCCAGCCCCGTGGCCAAGTGGTTAAGTTTGTGCACTCCGCTTCGGCGGCCCAGGGTTTTGCCAGTTGGGATCCTGGGTGCAGACATGGCACCGCTTATCGAGCCATGCTGAGGTGGCGTCCCACATGCCACAACTAGAAGGACCCACAACTAAATAATATACAACCATGTACTGGAGGGATTTGGGGAGAAAAAGGAAAAATAAAATCTTTAAAAAATTATTTAATTAAAAAAGTATATCCCTTGCTTAATGAAGAAAAAGTCAAGAAATATGAATATATTCAATTGCCTACTTAGCATCTGCACTAGTATGTCTAAGAGCACACTCAACATACCCAAATCCGACCCCCTCGTTTGCCAACTCTCACCCCAAACCAAGTGCCTTTACAGTCTTTTCCATTCAGTTAATGGCAAAGGGCTTTCTATCCTTAGGCCAAAAAGCTTGGAGGCATCCTCAAGTCCTCTCTTTTTCTCTCACACTCCACATCCTATCCATCAGGAAATTCTGTTAACTCTACCAGCTGCCACCACAACCTTCACTGCTACTATTCTGGTCTAAATGACCATAATCTTGAACTGGTTTACAGCAAGACCCTCCACCTGGTCTCCCTGACCCTGCCCTTGTCCCCAGGACAGTCCACATTTTCAACCAGTACCAGAGAGACCCCTTCTAAAAACCCGTCAGATTATGTCCCTCCTGTGCTTAATATTCTCCAATGGCTCCACACTTCACTCAGAATAAATATACCTGCTACTCTTACTGGCTTTACAGTTTTATTTTTTTTCCATAGCACTTATCACCTTCGAAAAATTACATTACTTATTTTGCTTATTGTCTGTCTCCCCTAATTAGAATGTTAATTCTGGGAAGGCAGTGACCTATGTTCGGATGTCTCCCAGGAACATCACCTGCCATACAGTAGATGCTCAATAAATATTTGTTGAACAAATGAATTCTAGAGACTCCAGGCAAGTTTCTCTTCATTTGCCTACATTCTTAGTTCCTATTTCATGAGAGATGTTTTCTAATTCCAGTTCTAGATATGTAGCTGTTTTACAGCCCAATCTATACAAAAGTTCAAACATTTCCATTCTTCTCTAAATTTTGAAACATGCAAGGTTATTTCTACAAATTCTACATAGTTAGAAAAAAACTTATGCTCCAGTCATCTTCCTCACAACCCAGCAGATTTCCAAACATCTGGAATTGTGGGACTATCCAGATAAAAACAGCAGCAGCCACAAATCTCAGCAATGACTGAGATGTTCCTGTTTATTATACTCTGTAATTTTACTTACATTTACTAGCAACGCTAACTAAAATACACTATAACTGCCAGTGTTTCAGACTCATCTTCTGATGCTACTAAAAATTAGAGAATGTTATACTGTCAGGAAAAGCAGATTGCTTGAGGTCTTTAAAGTTCCAAAGCAACACGAACTCAAAATAAGCCTGGAAGGTAGGTAACGTATTTAATATTTTTAAATGTCCCATAGCTGGATGAGCAAAAAGATGTGAAAAGGCAGTTGTTACTATTGTATTTTTCTTAAGCAAATGCAACAATGTATGCAGGCAATGAGATATAAGAAATGTATAGCCTTTAAAAACACAAAAATACCTTTTGTTTTCAAGCGAAAATATTTTCTTTTCCTGCAACACATTCCATAACTATTTACTGAATTATTTTTTTTACTATCCAGAAGGGATGAAAAGGATAACAGTAAAATTTCTAAAGAACGCTACGGCTTCTGGTCTCTTAAAAGTTAGAATTCTGTTAAATGAACCAAAACACATCTCACTGAGCTTGTCAGAATTCCAGTTTTGAGTGGGAGCTCACAGATGAGAACCATGGTCACAGTGCCTGTCATGTAACAGTCTTCATGTGTCATTACAATTTCAACGTGGGCTCTAGGGGTCCAAACCCCTGCTCTCCACCCTCAGGGGGACCATTTATTAGGTGCCATGAATCCCTGCATAGACGTGCTCACAGCGCGGTTCTCTGATGACTTCTGGACAGGTGCTGGGCCAGGGTTGTCAGTGTGTTCTGCTGTGCTTAGCATCCTTTTAGTTGGAGATGGAACTTCCTCCAGCATCTGCCTGCGTCCATCAGGAACGGGGCTCAAGGCAGCTCTCCCACCTCCAACTACGCAATGATAGAGGTTCTCCTTTTGGCTATATTCAACTAAGAATGAAGATTACAGAAGGCGCTTGCTAATTAAAGCCCAGAAATTACTGTGTCTGCAGCCATGACTAGAGCGGAAGGTGGGAGTAAAGAGAAGCCACAATCAATTACACGTGTTTCTTTTCGCCCATTTGCAAAGGGCAGTTCCAGCTGACACACCTTAAGTTGGAGGAGGTTCACAGACTGCTGTGTTTTATCTGATAAATTGTTTCCAATGTATAATAACACCCATTTCTTGGTTCCTTCTTTTATTGCTAAGCATAACTAAGTGGAAGAAACTGGGCCCTCGAACTATCAAAATATCCTGTGTAACTGCTGTGCTGGTGATGAGAAATGTCCCCGAGAAGCTGCCCATTCATGCAGTCGGATTAAGTGCCAAGTTTTGAAGCAGTCGTGTTTTTTTCCAGAGCCTAAGATTTATACAGTTTTAAGCTTTGATATTAATGAACATACTGCAAAGATCTCTAAGTATCTTAACGTGCAGAAGGGCCTGATAACTAACGTCAGCTTTCCCCAGTATGACCATCTGTATCAAAAGGGCAGCTTGGATGCTATGCACATGCACACCTAGGCGGTTTTTCTTGATCCACAGAAGCATGAGTTTGGCTATTTCCATGCCAATTGCACTAGTTATTATATATTGTGAAGCACTAAGTATACCCTTACAGCAATTTAAACCTTCCCAGGGCAGCTCAGTCATTAACTATTGCTTTCCTAGGTTCTAATCCTGGCTTGGCCATTTACTAGCTGGGTGATTGACTTGCTCTCTGTGTACCTCAGTTTCCTCATCTATAAATGAGGATTTATAGGATTCATAATAGTACCCCCCTCATAAGGGTGTTATGAGGCTTATGATTTAATAAATTCTAGGGAAAGTACTAGAGCAATTGCTGGCACATAGTAAGTGCTATATAACTATTTACTATCATTATTACTTGTCTCATACTCAATGCTGTACGATGCCAGGATAGTGGATCAGGGGATCAGAGCCTTAGCCTCCCCTCCCTGCAGCTTCCTAAGGCCCTTGCCTCTCGCCTGCTCCTATGACTGCCCTGTCTGCTTACATTTGCCCTGACTGCTGCCTAAATCTTGATTTACTACCACCCAGCACTGGCTCATGCTGGCTTACTTTCTCAGCGCCTGCCATTTGAACATGCCCAACCCCTGTGCCACTTTCAGGGATTCCCAATAGACCGTTTTGAATAAATTCCAGCCAAATAACAACTCTTTTGCAAATTAATACAATAGTTAACTATTTACAAGTATATGGCCTGGTACACCAAACACGAATCTCTTATTCAATAAAGATGATAACAGTATTAGTAATGATAAAATGATGCCTGACATCTGATGTGGAGTAGAATTTACTGCAGATAATTTTAATCCCAAACAATTTAATCATTATTCTTCACCCTTTATCATGATTCTACGTGTGTCCTAGATTCCATTAACTTTTTTCATTTTTCCTCCATTTGATACTAGTCACAATTGATGGTTTTTAACAATCATTTTCTGAAAAGCACATTGAAGTGGTTATGACCACTTAAAGAAACTCAGTATTTAATTTTAATAGATCTCATCTTTATGCTGCCAAAGTACAAACTGTCCTGTAAGCATTGAGAATATCCAATGATCAACAGTAACAAGAGTCATATCTATCAAGCTTCTACTTTATTACACTCTTTCTTTCTTTTTCCTTTTTGTCTCTCTTTAAATGTTCTGAGTGATAACTTCCTAATTAAAAGTGCCAGGTATTCTGGTAATTCTAGGAAGACAAATAGGTCATAATCCTTAGGCTCATGTAATTCATTGCCTCAAGGGGGAAAGAGATGTGTACAATTCCGTAGGTACCTGAACCTGCCTCGTCCACCCCCATCCCCCTGCTAACTGTGGTTAGGAAGAAACTGCACTAGTCCGTGCACAGGATAAGAACCCGCACTACGACCGTGGCAGAGGCTGAAGAGGAGAGGAATGGCTGTGAGACATACCCTGTGAGACATACCCAGGAGAAAATGGGTAGGGGACTGGCTGTAGAAGAAAGGGTCAGACAGGAGCAAGTAAAGGATGATGCTTACTTAGGCTCCTGGCTAACGTGATGGGGAGACACTGCCCCCCACTTTGTCAGAATGCAAGAAGAATGCAGGGGTGTGTGTGGTAAGTCTCAGGAGCCTGCAAGACTGTCCAGGTGAACAGTCTGCCCTGATATTCATTAGATTCTGCTAGACCTAAACATTCCATTTGCCCTCATTTTTCGATCTCATTGTTAAAATTTTTAGATATATTCCCTTTGATACTTTAAAATATCATTTCATTTCCCTTTTATGTGGGGGGGGACCTATTTGCCTGATGTAGGCCAACTGTACAGAGGCTGTGACCTACTTACTGTTATTTTGGTTGTTTTAGGTCTTATGGTTTAAATCAACCTCTTCCCCCAAGAAGGACTGATTTCCTTAATTATATTAATAAGAGTAGCAAATATCAGTCAATTGAGTAGGCTAAGGGAGGAAAAAAGCACTTACTGAGAGCCTGGAGGATGTTTCCTGGTGTTTGCCGGTTCCTTCAGGACTCCCCAGGGCTCCGAGCAGTCCATCAAGGAGTCCAGGTGAAAAGGCACAGCCATCCTCATAGCACACACCACATGAGAGCAACTTTTCCCAGAGAGTGTTCTGAGAAACGCGACCCTAGCAGGATCTCTCACCTCCTCCTTCCAAACTCTCCCACCACAACCAACCACCAACCAACCAAGCACGAATCTACACAAAATATTTGTGACCTCCCCAATTTTATAGCTTTATCTTGTATACTCATGATGTCCGTGGGTACATCAGAGGCTGTGAAAAGCCTGACAGTAGAAAAATCTGTTTAACTTTGAACCTAGTATTGTCCAGGAAACCTTTCCATCATATATTACAAGTCAGTGTCCCGTGGAGCTAGTGTGTCTTGGAATACATTATGCAAAATTTGCCCCAGGGACACCTTCCCTCGTTCTGACAGCTATTGCTTTGGCTATTTCCCACACTTTTCCATCTACATTACTGGCACCCCTGCCCCCGACTTCCCGATAATCATCTTGGCTGCCCTCATGACTCTCAAATTATGAACTGAAACTCCAACCTGCCCTCAGCATCTGAGAGTGACCCTGCTGTCCCCAGCTTCGAGCTGCACAATCTCACAATGCGCTGACCACAAAAGCAGCACGGCGCAGGCCCAGGATGCTTGAGCTCTGCCCATGGAGCCTAAAACTGGAGTAACCCTTGGCTTAAAAAATCAGGTGAAGTCGCATTCTATAATTCTGCTAGTCCACTTCTCTCCACCCCCCTCCTCCTCTCACTTGCAAAATCCTACAGCCTAGCCGACCTGGAGGCATACAACTTAGTAAACACGGAAAAATCTCCAAAGGGACTTTTCCTTTTCTGAAAGTCATTATAAAACAGGATGTGAAGTATCATAATAATTAGCAATGTATAAAATAGTAACATTGAGAAGAATGCAGGCAGTTTTATTTCATGGAGACAAGAACAAGACCTCTGAACGTAAAAGCACATCACTAGCTTTTAATTCTGCTGAGTCGCAAACAGATAACAACTGTTCCTTTGCTCTGTTACCTCCCTCGGGGTTTAAACCTTAAGATTAGGCAAAACACTCCAACTGATAAGAAGCTTGACTTCTTCCTGAAGTCTTATAACCCAACAGGGTACTAACATAGGTTGCGCTCCCTGGAAGAAAAAATAACTTTTCAAAATGGCCTTTCTCAACTCATCTGTTCTCTAGACACCAAGAGGAGTTTGTATAAATGCAGGGCAATGCATAGGTTCTGACAGGGGTACACTGATGCTAAGAGACACGTGCTTCAGTAACATACACACAAACATATTTGTCCAGAATGTCCCAAAAATATTAGCAGTCATAACTTGGGATTTAATAGTGCTTTAAAATTTCCACAGGTTACAATTTGCTTGCAGATACAACTGTTCTTACTACCATTAGTAATAATGGTAGTAATAAAATCTAACAATATTGATTGGTCATTCTGGGCCAAGTACACACTATGAGAAGCACTTTATATGCATTATTTCATTTGCTCTCAAGAATCCTCTGAGATGAAGTAAGGCAAGCGTTTTTATGTCCATTACAAAGAGGAGTAAACTGAGGTGGCTTTGTGACTAGGCTGATACTAGCTGTCATATTTACATATAGTTTGCAAGTACCTTCTGGACAGGAACTCTAACTCATAATTCTTTGGCTTTTACTCAGCAAGTAATCAAGTGATTACATTTCTATTATATTATGGATATTTGCCCTGACCCTGTGCCTCTATTTCAACCAATATGGTGCAGCCAGGAAGTTCAAAATACCCAGATATTGAACAATCCAAATTAAGAAATACAAGATAAGAAGAACATGAATCTTGATCTGGGGGAACTCGACAGATTAAGTCAGAGTTCCAGGCTTCCTCACCTCCTCTCAGTTTTGACCCCCTTGCTTGCTTGCTTCCTCAGATTCCTCATCTCCTTGATCTGCTGAGGCCAACAAGGCCACCCCATTGAAGATTCTTGGACATCCTCTCCAGAAACCAATGGGCATACTCCCTTAGGTTCACTCCATGCTAGTCTAGTCCTAGTTAGCTCTGAGCTACATAGCCGTCACTTCTGCTATGCCTGACCCAGACCTCTTCAAGGAGAGACCAGAAAAGAAGACCTCATGAGGCACTTCCGCATTCATCATGCCACGTTTCACCTTCAGCATCCATAAAAGGTTTGTAGGACCAGTCAGTGCTCTTTCCTCTACAACCGATGGCCCTGTTGTCAGGTCCATTGCGTTTTGCACTGGAAATGGGCCCACGATCTGGAGCTCTGTTTCCCTTATTTCTGGGGCTGTGAGGATCCATCCGTATTTTCTCCATTTTGATGGAGTCTCCACTTACCACATACAAGCACTATAGTGATCTTAAATCCAAATGAATTGAAATGTTTTGAGAAACTAAACATACTCTTTAAATCATTAACAACACCCTAGTTGTCACAAAACCAAATTTAAGAAATACCATGAGTTTTTAAATAATGTCTTAGAATTTGCTCTAAGAAGTGAGGATAATAACAAATGTCCTCAGAGCAAATCAGATCTCTATTCACTTCAAGAATTCTACCAAAACCCAGCAATTACAACCTTCCACAGACTTCAAAGAACTGAAGTGTACTTCTTCTCCATAGCTGGATATGTGCCAACTGTTTCCCCTACTGAAAAATGGATAATAAGGGTGGGCTGGAGATAGTAGAAAAAAGGTTAAGAGTTGCATGTATGCATTAATTCAACAAGCAGCTTGCAATAGAGGGTGGAATAGGATCAGTAAGTGCCAGGCACTATAGTATCAGTGCTGAGTGTAGTATCAGTAAGACCCTCAACCTGTTCTCAGGTAGGAAGATTGAAATGCCCCTGAATCAGGGGACTGCAAACTACAGCCCAGAAGTCCCTCAGTAGGAAGATTAAAACACATCTCAGTCAGGCGTCTGCAATCCACAGCTCACAAGCCAATTTGGTCCACCACTTATTTTTGTCAATAAAGTTTTATTGGAATACAGTCACGTTCATTCTTTTACATATCGTGTAGGATGCTTTTCACTAAATTGACAGAGTTGAGCAGTTGCAGCAGAAATTATGCGGCCCGCAAAGCCTAAAATATTTATGACCTGTCTGACCCTTTACAGAAAAAGTTTGCAGACCTTGACCTAAATAACCAAGGCAACAAACCATGGATAGTGCTATAATTTTCCAGTCTTGGTTCTGTCCCCAGGTAGCAATATGACTTTGGGCAAGTAAAACACTCTAGGCTTCAGGAGATTCACTGGCAGCATCATGGCACAGTTGATCTAGCACATCTGGACTTACAGATGACTCCGGGGTACATCTGGTAAATTAACAGTGTTATAGGGTATGATCTTTAATTTTTTATCCGTATAAATCCTGCATGCCTAGCATGCTATTGATTCAGTTGCCTTCCTAATATTTTTAGTAAAAATTATCTTCCCCAGCTATCTACCGCACGCGAACCAACAAGCCAACAGGTCATGCTTTTTGGTCAGTGGTTCTCAACCATGAGCCACCTGTGGAGCTTTAAAAAAGAAAATTGCATTACCTAGGCTATATCCCAAACCAGTGAGAGCACAATCTCCAGGGGGTGGGACCCACATATCAGTGTGTTTTAAAGCCTCTCAGGTAATTCCAATGTTCAGTCAAGCTTCAGATCCACCATTCCTACGTCATGATAATAGTCTTGGCTCAAATTTGTATTTGCAGTGGGAACTATATGAAACGAATTCCATAATTTTAAGCTATTAAGCTAAAAGCCCACCAGAATTATATTGTAAAATGCAGACACCATGAAGACCTAGTAAAATTTCAACAGAAATGATTTAAGCTTATAGCGTCAGTTAACTCCTGTTTAAGCCGGCCAATACTTACACACCGAGTATGAGACCCTCTTCACCATGTGGGAGGTAAAGTAAAATTATCCCATTTTTTAGTCCACTATTGAAAAAAGGCTAGGCATTTCCTGGTTTACTATATGAAAAGCTACCAATTAGGAGCCTTGAGAATTCAAGAGGGAGAGAATTTTTGGCCAATGGAGAATATGGAAAGCTCTGCTATGAAAGGAGAGACGTCTGAAACAATAAAATTGAAAATTTTTATGGACTTCATAAACTCTGAAAGAAATAAAAACAGATGTAAGAAAAGGACTTGAAGGGCAAAAGAAAGTTTTTTTTTTCTAAGATCTATAGCCAACTCATTTATTCAAGATGTCTGGTTTATATATTAACCAGAATCATAGCTTTTCTTCCTCCTTCCACCCACTGCCAAACTATTTTCCATTTATTCACAATGAATTTATCTGCAGGTCCAGAGAGAAGAAGAAAGTCAAACTGGCCAATGTTTCGTAAGGTTTGACAGGTTGTTGCTAAAACCAAATAGAACCGTTTTTAATTATCTCCGTCACAAGCAACGAGAACCGACCACTGTTTCTCTTCACAAAAGGGAAGATTTTCATTAATGTTGCATCTGATTTTCTGGTTTATGTTTCTACACTTGATTTCTCTAAACCCAATTCTCAGCAGGTAAAACATTCCAGGCTAACACTCTTTGTAAACCAACTTCTGCGAGCTTCTGGCTGCTTCACATTGTTACTTAAAATTACTGGCTGACTTCCAGCCTCAGCCCACTGTCCTCCAACACTTTGTTCTGCACTTACTGCCAACTGTTCATTCACTTTTCAAACCTAAATTTAGCATCATGGCAATAATGGATAAAATGAAATCTACCAAGTAGGAAAAGCTCCTTAGGGTCAGCCAGTTCTTCACCCCAAGAGATACTTATTTATTTACTTTTTTATTATCATTATTTCTGTGTGTGTGAGGAAGATTGGCCCTGTGCTAACATCTGTTGCCAATCTTCCTCTTTTTGCTTAAGGAAGACCGTCACTGAACTAACATCTGTGCCCATCTTTCTCTATTTTGTGTGGGATGCCACCACAGCATGGCTTGACTAGTGGTGCTAGGACTGAGCCCAGGATCCGACCCCACGAACCCTGGGATGCAGAGCGTGTGAACTTAACCACTATGCCACAGGGCCAGCTCCCAAAAGATACTTATTTTAAACACCAATGCTATCATTGTATGTAGTCCAATGGCCAGGATCAGCCAGATCTGTTGTGAGAAACAAAGCTGTTTATCGGGGAAGTGCATTTTTTTTCCATAGGAGAAAACAGGATGAATTTGTAAAACCAGAGGTTGAAAGATCAAAATTTTGACATGATTATTATTTACTTTGTGACAGTGAGAAAGTTATTTAACTTCCTCATAAGTTAGAGAATTTTTTACTGCTCTGGTATCATTGCTTAGGTACAGATCACAGGTAGGCAGATGCAGACTTCAAAAGCTTCTATTGGTGGCTTCTATTGCTACTATTCCTGGTGGCAATTTCAAAATATCTAACAAGGTATGTGGCTTCCTAAAAAGGGCTCCTGACAGTCTCTAATCTACCCTAATTCTCCCCTTTGATACTCTCTCTTTTAAGACAAACATTAATATAAATCCCATTTTACTAGAAATTTAACAGTTCTAACAGTTTTTGCTTAACAAAGTTAGACATTTGCATTCCTTACTCCCTGCTGCGTGATCAGACCAGCAGGCCTCGTATTTTTTCCCTGGCTGGATTCTAGATGGGGAGCACAATAGCAGTGTGTTCAGCTTCTAACAGTGCAAGGGATTGTTTCAGTCATGCAAAACTTAAAAAGCAAATACTGCATCTAGCTTATCTATTATTTCCTATATTTTTATCTGGCTGACAGAGGGAGGAAGTTAGGAAGAAAAAGAAGCCAATTCATCAGACATAATCACTTTCCTAATTCTGAATTTAAGACTACATTATGTAAGTCATGTTTTGTTATGTCTAATATGATTGCTCCTACAAAGAAAAAGTTTTACTATTTTATTCATTCAATGATGAAACCAATCTTATTGCTTCCTTGCTTAAAATTCTTTAATGGGACTGCAAGATCCATAGGAAAGAAAAAACTAATTTGCACAAAGGACCCTTCACCATCAGACATCAACCTACCAGTAAAGGCTTCATGTCTGTCTACTCCCAGTCCTGCACCCTAATGGTCCAGTCACTTTCCTATCATCTCCACTCCTGGAACTCATTACACGAATCAAACAGTCAGTCGCTCCTCCTTTTCTAGTCTCCAAACACATATTTTGTACCTATACTCTGATATTTGTCCTGCGCAGTCACTGCTTTTAGATGTCTATGATGGAAACAGACTTAACCTTCCTTGAAGGCAGGAGTATGAAGAGGTTTTAAGGATTGAGTCTGGTGAATACAGTTATATTTCCCATCTCTAAGCATGTCTCATTACCATTGTCTTATATCTAAATAAGTTAATGAGTTTTAGACTTCAGGGGAATAAAAAATATCTTCTGGGGACCGGCCTTTTGGGCGAGTGGTTAAGTTAGTGCACTCCTGCTTCAGCGGCCCAGGGTTGCGCCAGTTTGCATCCTGGGTGCAGACATGGCACCGTTCATCAGGCCATGCTGAGGTGGTGTCCCACATGCCACAACCACAAGAATCCACAACTAAAAATATACAACTATGTACCAGGGGGCTTTGGGGACAAAAAGGAAAAATTAAAAAGAAAAACTTCTTTGCTCCATATTTTTATTCACTATTTTGCTATTTTATGCTGTAAATTAGCAACTCTGATGGAAGAAAATAAAAAAATTTTATTGGGCAATATTAAAAGAGAAAAACTGATGATGTTCCATATAAATTGGTAATCCACCAGTTCAGTAGTAATTAGGGGGCTTTACACTGACGAAAATCAAAAAATAATCATTTTCAGGGGCTGGCCCCGTGGCCGAGTGGTTAAGTTCGTGCGCTCCGCTGCAGGCGGCCCAGTGTTTCGTTAGTTCGAATCCTGGGCGCGGACATGGCACTGCTCATCAGACCACGCTGAGGCAGCGTCCCACGTGCCACAACTAGAAGAACCCACAACGAAGAATACACAACTATGTACCAGGGGGCTTTGGGGAGAAAAAGGAAAAAATAAAATCTTTAAAAAAATAATAATAATCATTTTCAAGCTTTATATATTTCTTTTTACTATGCTCAAAATAGATTTCATATTTCTAAGAAGTCATGTGATCTAATAATGTCACCATTATTCAGATAAATATATTATCACATAGCAAATAAATTCATAGAATTTAAGTGCTGATTATAGATTTTAAAATGTAGATCAGTTACCAATTATCCAGATGAATTTGAAAAGAAACTGCACAAAGTATAAACACATAAATAATTCTCATACTTTAATTCATGCACTGGTTTTCTACTCCTTCAAGTCAAGCTTTACAAAAACTATTAAGAGGAAACATTTCTAGATTGTTACATTTTATTCTATCTCCTTTCTTTTCCTATCTCCCTCCTACAGGAGAGATTCAAAGAATTAAATGCCTTGAATGCAGGAGGGAAAAAAACAAGCAAAACAAAAAAGGGGGAAAATATACCCATAATACATAGCAAAATATCTAAAATAGTTTCTCTTCATCTTGCCACAATTTTCTCCATGCAAATTGTTCCCCAAATTTCTTGGCCTCACACCCCAAAACTTCTCCCACCTATTTGCTCTCTCCTAACAGAGATCCGTAATTCATACTCCAAAACCATTTACTGAGCCCATGCATGGGCTCTAGTCTCAATGCACCCTGTCTTCACCCCATTCTTTATCATTGTGATCAACTTGGCCCCTCGGACTTCCAATGGGAAGAAACGCACTACTCAGTTACTGCTCAACAAGGGAGACCAGAAACTAGTAAGCAGAATATTTACTGCATAAACGAGAATTGAGGAAAAGAAATGAACAAAACTACAAATAATTTATTAACTTCTCAATAATCCTGCTCATTTAGCTTTAAATTTCCTAACAAAAAAGGTCATACAAATATTGAAAATGTATTCATTCAGTCAACTAATATTAATGAAGCACCCAGTATATATCAGTTGCTTTTCTAGACCCTTCAGATAGAGCAGTGAACCAAACAACATAAAAAGCATCTGTGTAACTTGCCAGATGGTATAAAGTGCTATGAGGAGGACAAAGCTGAGTAAAGGAGACAGAGAGCGCTGGGTGAGGGAAGGCAAGGAAGGACCCCCTGATCAGGTGACAGTTGAGCAGAGCCATGAAGGGAGTGACACACACAAATATTTGGGAGATCAGCATGCCAAGCAAAGGATAAAACCACAAAAGTCCTAATGTAGGAGCAAGGTTGACTATTCAAAGAGAAATAAGGAAGATAATATGGACAGATAAGAATGAGCAGGGAGCACGTCTGGCACTGAGGTCAGAGTTAACTGGGTAGAGGTTCAAGTCAGGATAGGTAGGGTCCTGCATACCATGGAGGGAGATGGGAATCACTGAAGGGTTGTGTGCAGGAGAGACAATGATCTCTTTTCCATTTTTAAAAAAGTTTTTATTTATTTATTATTATTA
The DNA here is from genome assembly GCF_041296235.1 of Equus asinus. Lineage (NCBI taxonomy): Eukaryota > Metazoa > Chordata > Mammalia > Perissodactyla > Equidae > Equus > Equus asinus. Next base: position 40,729,417 of record NC_091811.1, on the reverse strand, counting down.
TTTTTTTTTTTTTAAGGAAGATTAGCCCTGAGCTAACATCTGCTGCCAATCTTCCTCTTTTTGCTGAGGAAGACTGGCCCTGAGCTAACATCCGTGCCCATCTTCCTCTACTTTATATGTGGGGCACCTACCACAGCATGGCGTGCCAAGCATTGCCATGTCCACACCCAGGATCCAAACTGGCGAACCCTGGGCCGCCGAAGCAGAATGTGCGCACTTAACCACTGTGCCACTGGGCCAGCCTCTCGTTTCCATTTTCAAAGGAGTACTCAGGCTGCTGGGTGGAAAACTGACTTTAGGAGGTCACTGGTAGGTACGAAGCTACTGGAATAATCCAATGAAAAGCTGAGTGTGGCTTGAACCAGGGTAGTAGCAGTGGAGGTGTTAAGCCATGGTCTGGCTGACATCCCCGAAAGCAGGATTTATTGATAGACTGGACATGTGTTAAGAGAAAAAAGATTCAAGGAAGACTAAGGTTTTTGGTGTAAGCAAAAGAAATAACAGTTGCTATATAAGGACATGGAAGAGACTGGGCCACAATGACTTAGTGATTTTACTTTTTGTTTAAACTTTTTTTTTTTTTCCCAAATCTTGTCTGCATTCATTCTCTAAGAGAGGGAAAGAGTGGTTTTGCCCCAGAACAAGTTTTAATAACCACCAGGTAGGATGACCAACTTTCATGACTAACACTATTTTTCTTCTCATAGGCATTTTCCTTCTGCATCCTTCAACACATGACCAGCCAACTATAGACTCTGGGTCAATTAGCAGAGGAAAAACCCCTTACAGGGATCTGATCTAAAAGGGCTTAGCAGGTACTGTGGGAGGGGATAAGTCAGAGAACATATTTAAATCAGGGTGAAGATGTTTAACATATTTCAGGCCAATAAAAATTAGCTCTCTGGGGCCAGCCAGATGGTGTAGTGGTTAAGTCCGCACACTCCGCTTTGGCAGCCCGGGGTTCGCAGGTTTGGATCTAGAACTGCTGGTCCAGCCAGGCTGTGGCAGCATCCCATATAAAATAGAGGAAGACTGGCACAGATGTTAGCTCAGGGCCAGTCTTCCTCACACACACTCACACAAAATTAGCTCCAGATTATATAAAGAAGAAAGAAAACAGAGAGTAAAGATGATTATCAGAGGATAGATCAGAAAGGGAGTGGGGATGGATAGATCTCTAAGCACCTAGGAAAAGGCCTCTTTGTTTTTTGAATGAATGGTGTTCTAGTGGCTAAGGAGAGTTGGTCAAGTTTAAATCTTAATCTTGGATTGCAATTTAACTTACATTCAGTGGATGAAAATCAAATGAAGATTGTATTATCATCCCCACAAAGACTGAATACTTCCTAAAGAGTCATTCATCACAGTCCGTTTTTCACTTTTCAGTTTTCACATGAGTTTGCCTATAAGCCTAAGTTTTAAAAAGGAAAGTTTCTCCAAGTCAATAAAAAAACCCAAAACTTTTATAATAACATGTTCACTAAAAATGCATATTTAAAATTTTTCTGAGACAACTTAATAGCAATAAAATAACCCAGCAGTGTGGGCAGGAAGTGCTACATTACTGTCTCTTCAGTTTAAAAGCCTTAAAAGGAACTTCTAAAGCCCACATTATTGTAGTGGCTACTCACCACAGGGCAGAAAATTCCAGTAGCCGTTCTCTTTCCATCTGAGAGCTGCCTTCCAGGAGGGAATAACTAACTCTCTCCAATCACCCCTAACTGTTTGAAGATGGAAGGAGAAGGGGCAGAAGCTGTTCCAGGGAATGAGAGAACTTCACTGATGGAGAAAGAAAATACTTCCCTTTTGCCACTTCAAAAAAATAAAATTTATATTTAGAATGTGATGGTAAACCACGGAGAGATCACACAAACCTTGAACTTTATGCAAGGAAAGTGGAACCCCTTGTACAAAGAAATGGAGGCTTCTGCCTGGATGATGGAGGAAGCCGGGACAGGCATGGACCGGGCTACCCGATCTCTAGCAAGTACTGGAACCTGGGAACAGAGCCAGCCCAGGCTGTGCAGCTGCGGGAGGAAGCCTCAGCTTCCTTCTGCAGGACCACGACCAACCCCACCCTTGAGCCTCCACACTCAGTGCAAGCTCCCCAGGCCAACAGAAGGGAAGAGGGACACCACAAGAAAGAGAATCTTGGTGACTACGAAGGCTGCCTGCTCTAAGGTTTAGCTCACCTTGTTTAGCAGTGTAGATATTCTTCAGGAAGGTTCGCATCCATACAGAAACAGGAAAACAGTTACACAAAATGAACCCATTTCAGTTTTAAAAAATATTTTTAGCAGAAATTTCCTGTCACATGATTACATTTCTACCACACAGGAGAATTTCATTCCTCTGAAAGAATCGATTTCTCATTAATATACTCTCTAGAATACTGGGGGGTGGAAAACAGTGGCTTAATGCCACTAACAATTAAAAGAAACAAACAAACAGATGCCTACCTACCTCTACAACGTTATCATGTATGGAAACAAGTAACAAGTACCCCACTGCGCTTTGCTACAACAAGACGACCGGCACGGTGAGGATTTGTTTGTTTGCACCGAACACTGCTCCCTGCAGTAGCACATAAAAGGATTAGTGGTAAACATTTCTTAGCTTTGTTCACATGAGAAATGGAAGGAACAAAAGAAAACTTTTGATTTCTTTCTCTGCATTCCTCCATCAGTGACTGGATTTTCAAACTTTTCTAATGTTAGTAAGGATGAGTCAGAGAGAGAAAACTATTAAATAAATTTGTATTTCGCTAACCCCGAAGCCGCCTCCTGGAAGAGCCAAAAACCACGAATATAGTTCATACTTTAATGTTCAAGTTGAAAAATAATGTAAACCTTATTCTTAACTTTAAAACAAAACCAAACTCTGCCACTTTTATGTCCCTCAGCTGTGTTATAAATGGACCCATAGACACTGAAAAAAAAAACATGAGAAAGATACACTAGAAAATGAAACCACTTACCTTGGTCAGTGGACATGATTTCACATATACTGATAATCAGTCTACTTTGGCTTGATAAAAAAATGTTCAGCTTTATTCTTCTAAAGTTCATGTGATAAATTTCACTCCTGGCTTTACAGCCGGTGGTAGACTGGAGATCACACAGATCAGCCAGAAGCTCTGATCGGTGCCCTGTTTACTTCAAGGCATTCTTAGACCTTACTGCCCCAAGACAACCTCATGCATAATATGCCACACCTCCCAGAGGAAGGGCTGCTGCAGTGTTTCTTGTGAGACTGAGTGTATGAGGATGGAGAGACTTCTATTTATTGCAGGAAAATAAACAACAACAGAGGCACATGGAAGCTCAAAGGCACTGGAAATACATTTGGGAATAGGATGGTTTATAAACTGACTAATTCCTTAGCTATTAGTAATGCTCTAAAAAAGCCAACATGAAAACAGTTTGTTTCCACTTTAACTGGGTCCGTGCCCTTGACCAAAGAGGTTACAGATTCAGGATTCACAGGCTTAAGATGTTAAAATGTTAATTTGAATGATCTCAAATGCTATTTTGTCACTTATGACTTTCCATTTTAGCACAGCTCACTGATCTTGGTGAATAAATAGTGCAGACTGAATAAATACTACTCACCAATTTCCTAAGGAAACCAAGTTTCATATGGTATTTCAGAACACTGGTAAAATACTTATTACTCATCTTTATATGTCTTTATAAACATATTTAATCAGCACTATAAAAATTTCTCATAGTCCTGAAAAATCAGAAAATGTCAATTTAAATATTTATAAAATCACAATGAAGTAACATGCTAGACACATCACCCTCATGGTTGCAAATAACCCCTGCCAAGCCCTCCTCAGTGTGTCCAGATGCAGTGGTTCCCACACTGCTGTGTGCATCAGGTCACCTGGATGGCATCTGAAAACCCACACTGTTCCACCTCAAGAGTTGAATTCTACCAGTCTGTGGTGGAGCCCCAGGATTTGCATTTCTAACAAGCTCCCAGGTGCCACGGACACTGCTGGTCTCGGACTGCACTTTATGGACCACACGTGGAGAACCACTGGGCAGCAGCTTGCCTGTCTGGAGTCCTGACTCACTCACTGATGGCCTAAAGCTCTGGCTCAATTGCACCCGCTTGTTGGTTGTCAAACTATGGTGCTGCGTGTTGCTGTGATACTGAAAGCTATGCCGCCAGTATTTCAAATACCAGCAGGGTCACCTAAGGTGGACAGGTTTCAGCGGAGCTCCCAGACTAGACAGACTAGGAAGAAAAAACCTGGAAGCCATCCACTTCTGAAAAAAATTGGCCATGAAAACCCTGTGAATAGCAGCAGAGCACTGTCTGATAGAGCGCCAGAAGGTAAAAGGATGGTGCAAAAAGACCGGGTAGAATTCCGCTCTGCTGTACACAGGGTCAGTAGAAGTCAGCACTGACTTGATGGCATTAACAACAAAAAAGAATTGCTTAATGTTAGGGCAGCGGGGCAATGCTCAGGATGAGGTATGAGGGGCTTACGTATACACGCAAATTCGACTCACAGTAACTTCTGCCTCCTCATCAGGAAGTAGGGGTTATTGACCCGATAATTCTTAATGAAAGAAATGTGTTTGCATATTAGGCATGAATAGGGTTTTACAACTAATCTAAAAAGAACAGACAATTAAAACATGGAGAAGGGAGTCAAAGAAAGAGAAGAAACCTGAATTGTCTTTTATTTCCTCTGCAAACTCCACCCGTGTGTTTAAATTTCACTGTGGCAGGAAAACTGTTTAGATTTGATTCCAAGACCACTTAGCCTCGGCAAGTTTCAGTAATGTAAAAAGCAGAATGTTTCTCTGTCATAAAAATGCCCCAACTTCTGTGCTTCCTGAGCTTTGATAGCAATGTTTAAATTACAATCTCAGGTTTGGTTTTCAAACAAATACCTCCTTTTCTTTTTTTGCAGCTAAAATTTATTTAGTGCCAGGTGCTATGTTAACCACTTTCCATGCAGCATTTTATGAAATCCTCACTTTAAGGTAATAGTAATTTATCATTATTTTACAGAAGAGAACCACTCTTCTGTGAAAGCAATAATACAGGTAAGGTAAGGAGTAATAATTTATCACCATTTTACAGGAGAGAAAACTAGGTTTCAGAGGTTAAAAATATCGTGGCCAGTAACACTAGTAAAATGACAACCTTTAAGAA